>NW_027530971.1:1367614-1566629 GCF_008692635.1 Crocuta crocuta
TTTTTTTTGTTTTTTTTTTTTTTTTTTTTTTTTTTTTAGGAAGCAGGAACTTAAAAACAACCCTGATAATTGAGCCAACACAGAGAAAGAGTTCTACATGGAAGAGACCCTTGAGGGTCTCCCCAAGGGCTCTGGGGAGACAAGTTGGAGCTAATATTGGAGCTTTGTCACAAATACATAAAAAGCCTGCCAAAATTGGTATCCTAGGCATCCAATGACCATAGGTCACTGAAGCCCAGATTTATGTCTCTCTTGAACGGTTCTCTTATTCTCTGGCCTCTCTGCTCATCCATGCCCCAAGAATTGATTTTCTGGCTCCACTGGGTTATTGGCAGCTGGAAGAAACATGGGCCACTCTTCTGCTTGACAGTCACTGTCTGTGCAGAGCTGGATCACAGCTCTCATAGGCTGCCAGTCTTACTTGGAGGGGGCTTGATGAATTCACCATCCAGAGAGTGCCCCTAGCGAGCCTGTTCCTGGAGACTGGGTTTTGCTCCAGAACAGCAATTCTGACAAATTGACAGGGCAATGGGAGACCATTAGACTGCCAAGTACCTCTGCAGGCAGAGAGTGGGACACTAGATGTATTCAGCACCTTTCCATAGAAGTCCTGGGTATAATGTTAATGTCCATACTGACCTACTGAGACCCAGTTGCCATATCATTTTGTACAGACAGCTGGATGACTGTTCTCTGGGCATATGAACTCCTGTGAGTGGTTCATCAGAGAATGTCTGTCTGTTCCCACTGAACTTTCTGCATGTGCTCTGAATGGCCCAGAAAGCCTTATACCATAGATTTGTGTGCTAAGCTCACTTCTGATTTCATTTTCTGTTACTATTAAAACTTTCATTTTCTCTTTGTCTCACTTTGCTCATCTACTTATTTTAAATTCACTTTTATCTACTTTTATATTGAGTATATTTAGGTAATCTACCTTAAAGTCTTTTATTGAAAAAAAGAAGATATAAATAAACAGGCAAATAAGCATAATCTCTGTATGAGATAGGCTTGAGTTCTATACAGTGGTGAGAATTTTTCTCCATAGCTCTAGATAGCAGAGAAAACTACAAGTTAATTTTAAGCATAGGTGGATTTTCCTGAGCTCCTGCTGTGGTTTATTTCGGGGGATGATGGTTCATTTTGGAGAACATGTATTCCAGTCATGTGCCAGAGATTGTTTGTTTTCATGAGAGAGAAGTTTGTTAAATTTTAAGGAAATTTTCAAGTTGGTTGATGATACTTTGGTAGCTTTAAGTGAGCCATGGTTGGAGTATTTATGTGATAGAAATTGTAAAAGGCTACAACTTAAAGGCTTTTTTTAAAATAAGAATTTGTTTACCAGCGCCCTTTGGTATTGTATTCTCTCCTTCCCCAAATTTGGACTTGAGGTAGTAAAATTGTCTTTTGAGACTTAAAATTACAGATTAATATATTATAGATCAGAATAGACAATGGTAAAATTCTGCTGCTTTCAAGTGCCTCGTGGAGAGAGATGGGAATATAACCAATCTTCTAGAAGTCCCAGTTTTCTGATGAGTGAGTGCCATGTATGATGCTGCTCAACAAATGGTACTGAGTGTTTTATTCACTGTTTAGGTGACCCTGCTGTTATTTCTGGGTGTGTGTATGACTGTGCATGTACAGGTGTGTACGTGTGTACATATATATACAAGAACAGAAGTTGTCTCTCTGCAGTGTTACCCTGAACTGTGGTCACCAAAAAATCATATAAACCCTGAGCTTCTGATGGTTCCTTTAGATTCTTAGATGGGGAATGGTCTCATTTGCTCAGTATTACACTTGGAGAATGGTGTTTCGTGCCATGCATGGCCTGACTTTCCAATAGGCAGCTGTTTAGATGAACTTGTTTAGGTAACTTCCACAGGAGCCCTTTCTCCCTTGGGAGGGTGGGAGAGGCTGGGGAGGACCCATTCTGGGATCTTCTCACATAAGAGCATGCCCATTTCCTACTGAGGAATGAATGACATTTTTTCTGATGACAGAGATCCAAAGTATCATGTGTTCATTGGAATAGGGGATGGTCAGCCATGGAGGTATAGGTGAAGCAGTCACAGAGGTGGATGTGGGCAGTCCCTGTTCTAGTACTCTCCAGGGAATGGCCACTGGACGGGGTGACTTACTGTACATTCTATGAGGATAGAAGCTATCCATCCTATTGGTATGAATTTCCCAATAAGTTATCATTGGCGGATTGTCAAGGCTATCTCTAATGCAGCAATGGACTCTTAGAGCATGATGCTAGTCAACATTTAAACACATAAGCTCCTCTGATTCTGATCTTTTCAGATTGCCCTCTGATTGTGACTAGCCTTCCATGTAGGTCTCCTGTAGGAAGAAACTGTGTGGGTCTTGCTGACAAGATTATTCTGGTCCACATGACAATTCTATTGCTTATCAGAGTTTTAAAATGGATATTGTGATTTATTTTTCAAAATCTTACTAGTTTAGGTATAAGTGTACTTTCTAGAGTTTAGATTCCCTAAGGATCCCTCACAAGAATGAATTTTTGGACCAACTTGACCATGGACAGACCCTGGAGTGTGACATAGCCCCTGAGATGCTACTGCTCTATGAGACCACTTTGAGCTCATCCAAACCTGTCCTGGTTACAGCCAACTTTCAATGTGGTATATCAGCTAGGGTCCAACCAGGAAGGAAATCACTCTAAGCATTAAAAACAGAGGGAAATTAATGTAGAGAGCTGCTTACATAGGTAAAAGAAAAGCTGCAAAGACAAACTGGGGAGAGCAAAGCAACCCGCCTTCCAACAAAAGAAGCTTCTTCCATCTGGAACCTGGAGTGACAGAGGATGGAGGCACTGCTGATAGAGCACAGGGTTTGGGGTAGCCAGGTAGGAGCTGGATCCATGGAAGAGACATCACTGGTTCTAGGTATTGTTTTTCTTTTAGCAGAAAGAGAGAAATGGGGAGAGATACCTTGGCTTTATTCCTCCTGTTCTTTCATTTCCTGCCAATGCCTCCTGTTGGCCACGTGCAGATCACACAGTTGCTGGGGAAATGTAGGCTTCAGGGTCAGCCCCCTACCACAGCCTGCAATAGGGAACAGAGCAGGTAAGGGCAAAGGAACAGATCCCACTGGCCACTTTGCCCCTCTCTCACCAGAGATTGCTGGGGGGTATATACATGCTAGGTTAAATCAGTGTTACATTGAACAATCCCTGAGTTCCCCTCAGAGCTGTGGTTCTCGGTTGGTGTTAAAGAAATCCTGGTGAGGTAATGAGAGGTCTGGGTAGGAGTAAGGATTACAGAACAAGAAAGCACTGTCCCTCAATTCTTAGGTCAACTGTTTGAGAGATTTTGCATCTAAGACCTTAGCCTCTTTAGGAGCAGCTGTGGAGAACCTGAACTTATCTTTCCCCTTTACACCAGGCTAGTGTCTTTCTTTAAGTGCTGTTTCTCAACAGGATTATTGTAGTTTTCAACCTCTAATGGAATTCTTACATTTAATTTTCAATTTAAAGTAACATTAATACCCTTTATTCTTCCATTTTTACATCTTTAAATGGTAAGGGACCTGGTTAGCATTACTGTATACATTTTCTCTAATCTTCACAATAGTGTTATTGAGTAGATACTAGTATCCCCAATTTACAGACTATGAAATGAGTCTCAAGTGAAATCATGAGTTCCAAAGCATATGGTTATTATTATGCATTTGTGTATTTTCACCCTGTCATATTCTACAATAGGATTTATAGGGGCTGGCATGGGTAGGAGATGAAATTGAAACTAAAACACAGGTCTGTGCTCTTATCACTAAAATGAGTTTCTTTCAGAATACCAGGCCACATAAAATTCCAGAGATTGAAGATTCCTGCCTTCTCCTCCTTTGTCCGTATGCCTGACTATTTATTGAACATATTTGAGGACTTTCTTTCCGGGTATAAGCACAATTCCTACAGCCAAAGACCTTGAAGAGATCAGATGATCTAATGGAAACTAAATAATCCTCATTTCTTCAGCCTGGAAACTGAGACTTAGAAAAGTTAAGGGACACATCCAAGACCATCTGTGGTGCCATCTTTGCTGTAGTATTTCTTCTAGTTGCAATTTGAACAGGATTCTTGGTTTGTCTCTTTTCAGGCAAGTGTATATTGTTTGGGGATCCAAATTTTCTCTGTTTGTGTACTGGCTAATCTGGTTTTTCTTTGTGAAGAAAACTTGGAAAACACACGGGAATTCTTTCATGCAAAGCACCCACATTGTAGTCCAGGTGGATTTGGATGATCCTGAGGTGGCATATAGCTCAGTCATGTTTCTTTTGTTCTGCTGAGTGGGATTCCTTTCAGTGGGTTCAATGAGAGCTTCTGATTTGCTCAGGATGAATCCAACAACTGAATCTGTAGGAGAAGACTGTCATTATTCAGTGGCCCTTGGCTCTCCACTTGAATAGTTTCCTGGTCCTATCAATCCTAAAAGTAGAATGAATTTATTTTATTTGGCAGCTGGAGCTTTTACAAGGATCTATGAGCCTGTCCAAGAGATGCCCCTGCTCCATATCTCTGACCTCAGCTCAGACCATATACATCTTTGTTCCCTCTACCCACACCCGCCTCCTCACTTTACAAAGGATATATACTTCTATTATTTGATTTACTTTCAAATCGAATGTACTTCTATTTCTGTTCTCTGCCAGGAAGGCTCTGCCCCAGAGTGTTTCTTGGTTCTCTTCTCTTCTCTCAAGTCTGTGCTCAAATACCACCTTCTCAGAAAGGGCTTCCCCAAAGTCCACTGCATAGTCCCCTGTCCACACCTGTCATCTCTAGTCTTCTTTCCCCACTTCAGTTTTCTTCAGAGATCTTATATGGGTGGGGTATCATCATCCCCTAACATATTATATACTTGTTTATTGTCTCTCTGTACCCATTAGACTATAAAGTCTGATGGGGGGATTAGAGTATCAGCCATGTGCTTACCTATTTCCTCAACTCCTACAATAATGCCTGACTCATAGCAAACCCTCAAAAATATTTTTTGAGTAAATGAAATAATAAGTGAATGAATGAATGACTCCTCTTATCTCATCCCACTCTATTGTTCTTCCTGAGGCCTCATCGCTCTTGCCTAAATTATTCCAGTAACTTCCTGACTGATATTGCTGACTTGCTCCCTTCATTTCTTCACACAACTGCCACAATGATCATTTGTAAATGCAAATCTGGTCACGTCTCTCTTCTTTAAAAACTTCAGTGGCTCACTATTGCCCATCTTAGCTACATTCTTGTATGCCTCCCAAGCCACATCTCCCCCTTTGTGGACTTTGTGTTATAAAAAAATAAGATTAAATCTCCATCCTTCTACTGTGTAATTTCTCCTGTATTAGTTTTCCATTCACTGTTGTGACAAATCACTACAAACTTAGTAGCTTAAAACAATAAACATTTATTATCTGTCAGTTCTGGAGGTCAGAAGTCTAGAGAAGAAGGGCAGAAATGGTGGGGGAAAGGGAGAGAGGCAAACCATGAGAGACTCTTGAATGCTGACAAAAACTGAGGACTGATGGATGTGGGGGGGGAGGGGGGGATGGGCATAGAGGAGGGCACTTTGGGGATGAGCACTGAGTGTTATGTGGAAACTAATTTGACAATAAACTATTTGTAAAAAAAAAAAAAAAGTGAAACACTAAAATAAATAAATAAACAAAACAAAACAAAACAAAAAGTCTACCATAGGTCTCCCTGGACTATGATCAAAGTGTTGTGTTGACAGGGCTATGTTCTTTCTGGAACTTCTGGAGGCTCTAGGAGAGAATCTATTTCCTTGCCTTTTATAGCTTCTAGAGGCACCCTCATGAGCTGACTCATAAGTATCTCCTTCGATTTTCAAAGCCAGAAATGCAGCTTCTCTCTGGCCTTGCTTCTGTAATCACATCTCCTGCTCTGATTCTCTCCTTGTGGCTCCCTTTTCCACCATTAAGGACCTGTTTTGGACCCACCCAGGTAACCTAAGATCATCTCCTTATTTTAAAGTCACCTGATTAGCAACCTTCATTCCCCTTTGCTGAGTAGCCTAATATATTCACAGGATCTGGGGTCATCAACAGGATGTGGACATCTTTGGATATGGAGCATTATTTTGCCTAGATAATATACTTTCTCTGCAGACAGAAAAAGAGGATGGCTACATCTTCAGGCTACATCATGTCTATAGTTATTTCATGGGCAGTCAAATCTGCCTTGATTTAATCACTCATGTGCCTCTTTGTATTCAGCTCACATGCTGTGGAGGTTATTTGGGCGAAGGTGTGAGATAATTGAGGGACTCAGTTGTTCACAAACCCCAGCTCATTCTGCATTTACTATCTCATAAATTGTACTACCACTCAAAATTCCATCAACTGGAAGCCTTGAGTCCTCCATACCCAGAAGATTCAAACAAAAGGCTTTACCCAACAGGTTCCTAAAGTTTCTAAGATCCAACTGTATTAAACATCCCTAAGTTAAATCCCAGTCTCCACTTAGGTTGTATATGACTCTGTCCAAGTTATTTACCATTTCTGAATCTCAGATATTACTTCTCTAATGAGGAGCTAATACCATTGACTTCATGGAGTTGTTGTGAGGGTCAAGGGAAATTATATGTATATATCCATCACAGTTCTCACACAGTAGATGTTTGGAAGACGTCTCTTTTTTGAATAAGGAAATGTTACTAATGATGGGATGCTCTCTCACATCTGACAACTGAGTGAAATTGAGTCTCAGAATTATTCACATTCCTAGATGGCATTGATTCCATGCAATAATCTCAAACTCCAGGGTGCAAAGGTACCAACACCTTCCAACCTCTGAGGCATCAGCTGTTGGATCAAAGGCAACATCTGAGAGAGCAGAAGCAGCTATGGCTCAAAAGTGCTGCCACACCTGGCTAATAACAGTGGCCAACGGTAAGATATGGAACTTTACCAGCTGAGTGAGGTAAACAGATCAGCCCAGTTGATAGAGCAGAATTTTTCTTTACCTGTGCCCATCTCCTGCATCATATCACAGAAAAGTCCCAGCTATCCTTTTGATGGCTGTTATTGTCATTTCTCTCTCAACTGTAAGTTAAGAAGAATCAAACCCAAGTTAACAATAAATGTATTAACCAATTGATAACCACCCTCTACTTTGAAGTCTCCGGCATCATAGAAACATGGGATTTTATTTTCACGGGTCTCACATCAGGAGTGTTCAGCTACCAAGAGCCTTATTTGTTATCATGATGGAAGCCCGATGTGGGGATGCAGTTAGAGAGGAGAAGACAGCCATCATTTCTTGATGCCTTTTTAAAGGCTTGCCTCATTTATACTAACGGTAGCCTGGCCAGGAATGGAGAAATTATCGAGCCCCTCACTTGAAAAAGTGAGGAACTATCAGACATAGTGCATGGCAACAGAGCACATTTGAAGAAAAGAGATTTTAAAAAGGTTTATGATGAATTGTGGCAACTCATATCTTCCCTTAATAGGGGAAAGTATTGCTCAGGGCTGGGTATGTGATGACTCGTGGGTAATCACTCTCTCTTGGTTCTTTAACCCTTTGGAGCAAGAGCTTTTAACTAGGAAATATTCTGTGAGTATCACTTATTTAGATTCTGGATGTGGTAGCATAAATGTATATACAGTCATAGGCTTTGCAGATCTAGAATATTGACATGGTTCATAGCCACAGAAAGTTCATTGATCTACAAGAAGAAATGGCAGCTCTTGAAAACTAAGAGTGAAAAGCTAATCCATGCTTTGCTCTTTTGGGTGTGCCTGAGCTCACCTACTTTGCTAAATCCTGCATTGCTAAATCTCCCATTTGCCTAGGGTTTCACCTGAAAAGTTGCTAACTAGTGAACATTTATAATAGAGGCATAGGCACTAGCTACATTTTTGAGCATGTCTTTGGTGATTTAAGTGTGATAACTGGTGAGTGTTTTAAAGGATACTTAGGAATTGGGTAAGTTATAAGGGTGAAGGTATCATAGGTAGGCTGTATTCTACATGTAAAGGTACAGGCTACTCTCTGTTCTCCCCTTTATCTCTCAAAAAAATGTAGCAGAGTCTCTAAGGAGCTCAGAGTGGCTGGAATTTGAGGCACATGAAAAGAGATTGGTGGGAGATGTAGTAGGAAAGGCAAAAGGACATTGGGTGCCAAGTTTAGGGGTGCATTTCTCTTTCAGAGAGGAGACATTGAAGCTTTTTGGGCAAGTTATTTTCATCATCAGATCTTTATATCAAAGAGTAATATCTGACCAAAGGGTTTTCACTGGTGGGTGGTGCCTAGAGGTGGGGCAGGCAGTCAGCATCAGGTTGTCAATGTTGCAGTCCAGACTAGAGACAAGGGTCATGTCTAATTTTGTTATTGTAAACAGAGAACTGCATTACTAGGCTGATAACTAACCCAGGGAGTCAAATATAGAGTCCAAAGCAGAAACCCAAATATCTGCCCTCAGGCATGAGACAAAGGCAGGCTAGCAGCCAAGGTATCTGTGTCTTGGGTTCAATGATTTATCCTGGGCTCTTTTCATCCTTCATGACTGTGGTGAAATAACTGAATGAGTGATCCAGGTCTGAAAAGCATAATCTGGCATAAAGTATGGTGGGTGCTTAAAACGAGGGTCAGGCAAAAATTCCAAGAGTTATGGAAGGGACAGAGCACATCTTACTTAGAGATATGGAAAATACTCATTTGGATATTTATCTGGATATTAAAAGTTAATGGAGGAGAAGAAAGTGAGGGCAAAGTCTGAAATAGGATTTACTAAGATATAAACATTCTATTAGTTGCTAGGGACATAGAAATTAATAATAACAATAATAGCAAACACATATGTAGTGATTCCTATGTGCCAGACATTGTTCTAAGATTTTTACATATGGTAGTTCACATCATCTTCGAAGCAATTATTTGAAGTAGCTCCTGTTTTTATTTTTCTCATTTGGACTATGAGGAAACTGAGGCACTGAGAGGTTGCTGTCTGCCCTAGAGGTTGATTATGGAGCTGAGATTCACATTCAGGCATTTGGCTTTCAAGTTTGGGCTCTGAACCGCTGTGCTATGTTGCCCCTTCAGAATAAGTCATGGGTTCTGTCCTCATACAGGATCAACTAGAAACATTAATATATGAACCTAATTATACCACAATAAAGTTGATTTAAAAATAATTAGCCCCCCTCCCCCCAGTGAAACTGTGATAAAGGCATTTTCAGATAAAGAGAGAATTTGACTGAGAGGCAAAAGACTTGTTCAGTAAGAAATGTTAAAAGAACTTCAGTCTAAAGATAAATGACAGTAGATGAAAACCCAGATCTATAAGGAGGAGTGAAGAACATCAGAAGTGCTGATGTTGGCAAAGAATTTGTTGGCAAAGATAAAGGATTATCTCCTTTTTCCCCAATGAAAAGGTATGTCATAAACCCAAATTTCTTTAGGGAAAGAACCTGAATATGTCATATGTCCATGTTTCACATACAATTTGCCAGTGGAGACTTGTCTTGTGAAAAATTGGGAAAGATTTCATCCAGTTAAGTCTGCAAAGATACTCAGGGATTTTGTATGATAGCATCCCAAAGCTCCAGTTCATTTATAACTAGAAACTCTCAGTGGGCAATGTGTCAGTCCCACCTGCTCAAAACTTCCTTGTGGTGAAAGGATAAAAATGTAATCTGGGAATTCATTACAGTTGGAAGAAGGCTCAGAATCTATGTAAGTTCTCTCCAGTCACACAAATGTGCTGGGACATGGTATGTAATTTCATAATAGTATGTGATTATATCATTACTTTAAGAGCCAGACCAAGGGTGGCCAGTGTTTTGGAAAGTGCCCCAAACTTACAGAATGTGCTTGAATATTAGGAAATAATACATGTGTGGTCTTGGAATGACTATAATAAGTTGCTTATGGTCAAATGAATGTGAGGTGCAATTATGAGATCAAAACATTTGAATGACTTGTAGATCCTATATCATAATTTGGAGCTTATCTTAGGTTCTCTATGCACCAGAACTTGAGGCCGGAATCTAAATATCCAAGATTTATTATGTTAAGTGTTTGCATGTACATATTTTTTCATGTTTTTACTTTAACCTGCCTGTATCTTTGTACTGATAGTTTACCTGTAAACTGTATATACTTATGTCTTACTTTTTAAAACCCAGTCTCACAATCTTTGCCTTTTAATTAAAATATTTTGTCCATTTATAGTTAATGAAATTGCTGAAATGTTTATGTTTAGGCCTGTCATTTGTGATTTATTTTCTATTTGGTTCATCTGTTTTATAGTCTTTCCTACTGCATTCAGGTTAATTGTACTTTTTCTAATATACCACCTGAATTCCTCTAATAGCTTTTAATCCATGCCTCTTTGTAATATGTTTTTAGTGGTAACTCTAGGGTTTTCATTGTGTATCCTTAACTATCATGGTGTTCTTAAAGTTAATACTGTGCCACTCATATACAATATAAGAATCATTTAAAATAATTCCATTTATGAGTACATATTTGTGCTACTTTTATCATTTATTTATAGTTATGTATGTTGTAAACCCTGTGATACAATTGTTTAAAACAATTAGTTATTTTTTAAGGAAATTAAGAGAAGAAAAAAGTCCAGTCTTTTATATTTAGCAATATTGATGTTCTCCATTCCTTTCTTTACATCTAAATTTTCATTTGATACCATTTACCTTTAGTCTGAGGAAGTTCTTTTAGTGCAGGTATCTTGGTAACATAATCTCTTAGTTTTTGCTTATTTGAAACTGTTTTTATTTCTTTGAGGAGGTTACCTTAAAAAAAACAACTCTACAGAAGCATAATTTACTTACAATAAGATGCATTTATTTTAGGTTATAAAAAAGAGTCACAATGAAAAACAGCAAACATGTTTAACAGTGAAACATTATATCAGGAGCTAGGCAAAAATGTCTGCTTTTACTTCTGTTCAAAACTATACTAAAAGCCCAAGCCAATCCAATAAGACAAGAAAGAGAAATAAAGACCTGCAGACTTGAAAGGAAGACATAAAGTTGTCTTTATCTGCAAGTTATATAATTTTGTTCATAGAAAATCTTTAAAAATTTTCAAAATCTGATAAATGCATATGATCACAGAGTAGTAGTAAAGTTTAGAGGTATCAGCCATGAAGGAAGGGAAAGCCCATAGTAGGTGTATGATGTTTTGGCTACTGCTGTTAGTGGCTGATTGCTTGATGCTGTAGATTCTTCTGAGACATTAAATCCATTGAGAAATATCTACTTGGGGGAACAAAGGGAGGAACATTTATATATTATTCCCTTTCTTATTGGTTGGAGTGTTGCCCATAAAGGTGTTAACCCTTCTATACTCTGGTTTGTTTGTGAGTGAGTACGAAGTAACTTCCCATGAGTCTCAGAACTCTGAAAGGCAGGAAATGAGAGGTACAAGGTGCTGTCAGGCTCCATCTGGAGGAAGCGGGCCAAAGTCTTTATTGAAACTGGTCGATAAAGCTGTTGCTAGAAATAGAGGTGAGGCCCAAAGAATCTGAAGTGCTGCCTAAGTGGTATCCAGTACATTTGCTCAATGTATTTCCAAGCATGTTTCTGAGGGCAGAGGGAAGCCACTGCTAAGATTAAGGTCCCTTTACATTAAAAAAAAAGCAAATGTAGGGGCGCCTGGGTGGCTTAGTCGTTTAAGCATCCGACTTTCGCTTAGGTCATGATGTCGCGGNGGCCATAAGAACCTCCGGCAATGGGAATACCTAAAACCAAAATAGCTTCCTCCTCTTCATTCTTTGCTCAAGTCATAGAATCACAGATCAAGAATAATAAACTCATCAACCCAGGACAAACCTGCCTCAGATGAGAACAACAGAGTCAATGTATAAGTGACCAGACATGTTCACATATACACAAGTGTTGGAGACTTTAGAGGTAAATCAAGTACTTCTAGCAGTCAATGGAGAATTGCCAAAAGAGAAATTTAGACATTACAGATTGTGATCCTTGTTCTATTAGGTGATTAAAAATACTTTGTTCTATTATAAAACAACATATATGCTGTTATAAATAATTACAAATATGCAAAAAAGTGAAAAGAAATAATTCAACTATAACTCATCAGCTGGAAGCAAACATTTTTAGGATTTTGATATACAAAAACATATGTTAAAAATCATGTTTTTCAGTGGTTGTATAATATTTCATGTGGCAAATTACCACAGTTTGTTTAAACACTCTCTGTAATTTCTTGAATAAAATTGCTGGCATTTTCCATTTGCTCTTATAAATAATACTACTGTATTATTTAAGCACATGTATTTTTTTATATTTAGGTGGTCAAATTATGCTATACCAAAAACAGTTGGCTTTGTGGAAATACCAGGAAATACTAATGTTTTAAAATTTCTAGTGAAGAAAGAAAATGACTTAGGGATAAACCATTGGTTAGAATCATTGTCTTAAATGAGTGGATTTAGATGAAATCCAAGTAATTCCAGGGTAATACTGGGAGTGGATTTTTCTAAAACACAGTTGAGTATATTGGAGAAGGACTTCATTTATAAGAGGACATTAAAGTTGAATATTGAAAAGTAAGTAGATTTATTTTTCCAGACAGAGAAGAAAAAATATTTTAGGAAGAAGAAGGCATGGAGTTGGAAAAGTATGACACATTAAGGAAATGGGCTATTTAATGGAGTATATGGTTCATGGAGGGGAGAGAAAGGCAAATGTTAAGTTACAAAAAGATAATTGGGATCAGATTGGTCAGAGTCTTGATTTCATGCTGAGTCATTTGAATTTTTATCTCATAAGCTATGGGGAGTTTTGAAGATCTTTGAACAGGGACTATTGACGGATAACAATCCCAGCCTTTAAGATGGAAACATAGCTAGATTGAATAAAAGCCTCATCTAAGCACACTTGTCCCTAGTGCCTTCCAGAACCACTTAACTGTACATTTGTCTTACCCTCTGCTTTCTGTTCTCAAATCCACATTTTTCCGAATTCTCTCTAGAACTTGTTGCTGCCCTTTGATTCTTTAAACACATTTAAATGTCCTTTCCTTATTCAGTGACTTCAGCTTCCTCCTTAGCTATCAGTAGCTAGATTTTAGTGTCATCCACAGGTTGAAATAACATGTATTTCCTCCTCAAGCCTCATCTCCATGGACTCCTTAGTTTGTTCATTCTTTTTTTTTTTAATGTTTTATTTATTTCTGTGTGAGAGAGAGACAGAGAGAGAGAGAGACAGAGACACAGCGTGAGCACGGGAGGGTCAGAAAGAGAGGGAGACACTGAATCCAAAACAGGCTCCAGGCTCTGAGCTGGCAGTTAGCACAGAGCCTGATGCACGGCTCGAACCCACAGACCATGAGATCATGACCTGAGCTGAAGTCGGACACTTAACCAACTGAGCCACCCAGGCACCCCTAGTTTGTTCATTCTTGTAGCAATCCCAGAGGAAAACTGTGGTGGTGTGAAGAAAAGCTCTGGAATGGCAGAGTTGACTAGTTGTGACAGACCATGTGACCCTCAAAGCCTAAAATATTTACTATCGGGCGTTTTACAGAAAATATTTGCTGATGCCTGTCCTAGTCAAAATAAGTTAATGGTTACCACACAGCTAATGAAAAGCAACTAATAAATATGTAGACACATTCTTGAAATGTTTTAAAATTTCAAGTAAAGACAAAAATGCCACAAATACTTATGTAAAATAAAAGGTCATCCAAAAAGGAATAAATTCCAAGCTGTTCCAATACATTATGTTTTATAACAGTAGAGAAACATCTATATAACTATGGAAGAAGAGTGTGTGGCCTAGCTGAGTTATGACATTTGTATGAAAGCTATGGAAAGACATTATCAAACAGGCAAAGACATAGGAAATACTTTTCTCATTTATCTTTCTTGAAAAACTGCTTGGAGATATATTCCAGAGAGGTCTGAGATGAATCAAAATAAAGAAAAGAAAAGCTATAATATAAATATCTTAAATGATTCTTGAAAGGGCAAATACACAGAGTGAAAATAATAGTGTAATGATAGTAACCTAGTACAAAAATTCTATACACCACCAAAAAATAGGATTTAATAAGAGGAGATCATACTATGCTGATTCCCTCATCATACATTGAGTATAATGTGTTGGTGTATGTCTTATTCTTAGTGCTGAAAATTAGAGCAAGATAAGTAAAACATTTTCATGAAGCTTATATAACATACATAACTTAAAATTTGAATATTCATCTTCTAAGTAATGGAAAAAATAAAACATTTGTGTGGTAAAAATTGTGGGGGAAATTACTGCTCTTTGTTGCTGTCTGACTATAACACTATAAAGGAGACTTTGAGAAACTAGAGTATATGCATTCAAGGAAAAGCAACCTGGATAGGTATGGTAGATGCATATTATTTAATGGAGAGATGGCAAAGTGTGGTTATTAAGAGCCTTTGAATATTTTATTTATTCATCAATTAACGGGTATTTATTGAATATCTTAGTATGTGCCATGCACTATTCTAGGAACAAGGGATAAAGTGGTGAGTAAGACAAACAATTTTCCTGTTCTCATTTACTTTACACCCTAGTTAGAAAGAGAGAAAGGAGACATTAAAAAACAAACAACTAAGTAAAGGATAAACAAGATCATTTGAAATGTTATTTGCCTTTTACAAAGGCAGTTAAAAGTGATCGTGAGTACTTTGTATAAAGCGTGCTGAGTGATCAGAGAAGACCTCTCTGAAAAGACACTTGAGCTGAGACTTGAATGCCCTGAAGGATCCAATAATGAAAATATTTGGGGGCACAGTGTTTCAGGTATAGAGAAGATCAAGTGTCAAGGCCCTAAGTGTAAGACTGTGTTTCTATTTGAGCAACAGAAGGAAGGTATGTGTGCTATGGTGTAGGAACTTGGTGGAAAGTGGTTCCAGATGATGTTGGAGAGAAAGGCAGGGGAGAGATCTGTAGGGCTTTATTGACTATTGTAATAAGTTTGGATTCAAAGTTTAATGGTAAGTTATTAGAGGCATTAACCATGGTGGTGTTATGATCACATCATTCATAGCAAGGAAAGGTCACTCTGGCTATTATAGAGAAATGATGCAGGGAACAAAAGTGAATGAATGGAGCTTACTGCAGTTGCACAAGAAAGAAAGAGAGAGTGGAACCTTCTAATCAAGATCATAGCAATTGGGGTAGAAAAAATAAAACAGATCTTGGGGCATATGTTTGAAGTAGAGGAGAATTGTTTTTCTTATAGATAGGATTTTGTGTGGGGAGACAAAGGAATCAAGGGCTATGTCTATGGTTTAGTCTTGCACAATTGGTTAGAGAAGTATGTTTTCTAGAGGAATCATGAATATTGATTAGACCATGTTAATTTAAATTCAAGAAGTTCAGGGGCACCTAGGTGGTTCTTTCAGTTAAGCATCTGGCTCTTGATTTTGGCTCAGGTCATTATCTCACAGTTCGTGAGGTCAAGCCCCTAGTCGACCATGCTGATATGCTGACAGAACAGAGCCTGCTTGGTATTCTCTCCCCCCCATCCCCCCGCCTCTCCCCTGCTTGTTTCCTCTCTCTCTCTCCTCTCTCTCAAAATAAATAAATAAACTTAAAAAAAGAAGTTCAACTCAAATGAACATGTCAAGTAGGTAACTGAATGTAAGTGTCTGCTTCTTAGTGGAAAAGTATTGCTAGATGCTTATGGATCTAGCTGGATTACTTAATGGCTGTGTGACCTTCAACTTTCTTTGCTTTGACCTCCAAATCTGAAGAAAATGGGAACAATAATTGTTCTTAGTTCTAATGGATGTAAAATGTTGAAAGTAGATATTGTACATAACATTTATTATGGGGACTGCCACATGGTAAGCTTTTATTGTCTGCTGCTTATCCTATTAAAATACTTTTGTCTACAAATTACAAAACCTCAACTAGTTTAAATAATAAAAATAATTTATAATTTATATATAAGGAACCATTAGGTAGGATGGCTATAACATTGGTTAATTCAGTGGTTCAAGAAATCAAGGACCAGGTCCTACTTTTTTTCTTTTTTTCCTGTGCTCTTCTCAATATATCACTATAGTTCTCCTGATTATGGGAACTAAATGATAACACCTTGTGGAGGAAGAAAGACTATGTTTTTCTTATCCATCTCTCCTTCTTGAACTTTTTCTTGTGAAATTTTCAAGAATACAGAAAAATTGAAAGAACAGTCTTTTTGGCCAAGCCATTTGAAATTAAGTTGGAAATATCATCACACTTCATTCTAAATATTTCAGCATGTATCTCCTAAGAATAAGGGTAACATCCTAGATAAAGACAATCATCAGACTTAAGGGAGACTATCAATAATTCCATAATATCATTTCAAATCTAATGGAGATTCAAATTCTCCATTGGCCCTCAAATATCCTTTATATCTTTTTTTTTATTTTTTATTTTTTTGCATTTTATTATTTTTATTTTTATTTTTATTTATTTATTTTTTTTACAAATAGTTTATTGTCAAGTTGCTTTCCATATAACACNTATATCTGTTTTTTTTTTTTTTTAATCCAGGATGCAGTGATTATATGCCATTGTATTTGTTTACGAGGCTTTAGTCTCTTTTAATCCAGAGCAGTACTCCTACTTTTAAAAAATTTTTTATGACACTAATGTTTTGAAGAAATCAGGCCTTGTAATAAGTACCACATTCTGTATTTATGAGAGTATTTTCTTACGGGCATCTAACTTTTTCCTCTATTTACTGTATATCCAAATATCAGGCCTAACGCCTTGGGTAGATTTAGATGATTTTCAGCCAGATAACTTCATGGATAATAGCATGTACTGCATGTTGCAGCATATAAGGCATAATGTCAAGATGTCCTGCTATTGATGATGATAAGTTTGATCACCTGGTTAAGATGATGACAGCCCTAATTCCCAATACAAAGGTGTATATTCCCTTTAGATTTCAGTAATTAATTTCAGGGAGGAGGATAACACTTGGTCATCATGTTCTTCGTCAGTTAATGATTTTAGCATCCATTGATAATACTTACTTTAATGGATTATTAATTACATTGAGGGTTATTAAATAGCAAGGTTCTAATTCTTTGATTCCTTTCATATATATTAGTGTTTTTCTGTAAAGAGGAGCACTTCTGCTTTTACTTAAAACTAAGTGTATGAATCCATTGTAACATTTAATTTAGTAGGTTATGTCCTAGAATTTTGCTACTTGGAACTCCTTCAAGTTGGTTCCTCTGTGCTCTTGATATTATCCCTTTAGTGTCTAAGAGTTCCTTTGCTTTCTGGCACAATAAGGTACCTAAGATTAATCTTGTCTTGTTTTGGTGCCAGACATAGATAAGCCATTTCTGTAAGAAGCTATTGTTCCCTTAGGTAGGGACTGACATTTCAAAAGCAAGATATGTCAGGGTGTCTGGGTGGCTCAGTTGGTTGAACATCTGACTTTGACTCGCAATTTGTGAGTTCAAGCTCTGTGTTGGGCTCTGTACTGACAGCTCAGAGCCTGGAGCCTGCTTAGGATTCTGTGTCTCCCTCTCTCTCTGCCCCTCCCCTGCTCAACCTCTGTGTGTGTGTATGTCTCTCTCTCTCAAAAATAAACATTAAAAATATTTTTCTAGGGGCACCTGGGTGCCTCAGTTGGTTAATCATCCATTAATAATACTTACTTTGGCTTAGGTCATGATTTCACAGTTCGTGGGTTCAAGCCTTACGTTGGGCTCTGTGCTGACAGCTAGCTCAGAGCCTGGAGTGTGTTTCAGATTCTGTGTCTCCCTCTCTCTCTGACCCTCCCCTGTTCATGCTGTCTCTCTCTCTCAGAAATAAATAAAAACATTAAAAAAATAGAAAAAATATTTTTTCTAACTTAGAAAAAACCCACAAGATATGTTGTTGAGTGTGTTTATTGATGACAGCTCATCAGTCCTTTCATCCTCCTTTAGTGGAAAAACCGAGGATACATAGTCACATGAAAACATATATAATCTACATAATCCTAAATTTGTATTGATATTTCCAATTCAAATCCAACATTACAATACCTTAGTTTATGTTTGCATTTTTTCCTTAAAGTGAACATCTTGACATCTAATTACAGATATAAAATATATACATATATATATTTATATACATATATATAGTTGACCCTTAAACAACATGGGTTTGAATTGTACAGATCCACTTCTACCTTGATTTTTTTTATAGCACAGTACTATACGTGTATTTTCTCTTTCTCATGATGTTCTGAATAACATTTTCTTTTCTCTAGCTTTTTTGTAAGAATACAGCATATTAGGGGTGCCTGGGTGGCTTAGTCGGTTAAGTGTCCGACTTTCGCTTAGGTCATGATCTCGTGGTTGGTGGGTTCGAGCCCCGCGTCTGGCTCTGTGCTGCCAGCTCAGAGCCTGGAGCCTATTTCAGAGTCTGTCTCCCTCTCTCTCTGACCCTCCCCTGCTCATGCTGTCTCTCTCTCTCTCCTAGAAATAAATAAAAAATAAAAAAAAGAATACAGCATATTATACATCTAACATGCAAAATATGTGTTAATCAACTCTGTATGTAATTGGTAAGGCTTTTGGTCAACAATAGGCTATTGGTAGTAAAGTTTTGGGGGAGTCAAAAATTATGTGCAGATGTTTTACTGTCGGGGAGTTTGGTGCCCCTAACCCCTGTGGTGGTCAAGGGTTAACTGTGTGTGTGTGTGTGTGTGTGTGTGTGTGTGTGTGTGTGTAAACTAAAAACTATAATACCAACATTCCTGTGATTAGAAAACAAACAAAATCCTAAGTAAATTTCAAGATTTCTTCTTAGTTCATTTGTTTTTACAATATATGACACTAAGAATATAGTCAGAAAAGGACATTCAAAAGTTACATTATACAATGGTTAGGTTGTTTCATCTGTCTTTTCTAAGAGTAAAGAAAACCTTCCTAGAAGCTCTTGGGTGGGCTTCCCAACTCTTATTAGCACAAAAATGGGATTTTAAAGATTGTCCTTGACTAATCAGTACTTATTTCTGAATCATATGGAAGAGGGATAGAAACCAGGACAAAATCTGGAAACTGTAGCAAGAATGAAGGGGAGAGCTGTTTGATTGGCAATATCACTGTTATACCTATTATTATGACAATTGTTACAAATTTCAATGCCACTTGACTAAATACATGCACATATGCCACCCTATACTCAAAAAAAAAACCCGAATCTCCACTGTTGGCATGGCTGTGGTAAAAGTGATATTTTCATATGCTGCTGATGAGTGTATAAATGGGAGTTAAAATTGTGAAAATCAGTTTGATAAGATATAAAGATGGTATTATATAGTTTGGTTTAAAAATATGACTTCTTTGAATTTGTCATATGGTAGTAACCCAAATAATATAAACAGTTTAAATGTCTGTGTAGTAAATTGGTTAATTCAATCCTAATGCAATTGCTTAATGAAAGTAGAGCTCCATCAAAAGTGATAATTATGAAAACCATGTGGTAACCATGTCGTAGGAAAAGTGCTTATAAAGCTGAGTAGGGAAAAAAAACAGAATATAAAAGTATGCCTATGCAATCATTGTAATGTAAAAATTATGTGTGTATTTGGACATGGACAGAGGATCAGTTTGGCGATAGGTGGATAGTGAACTATAGGTAAATTTTTATTTTCATTAGAATTTTGTTAATGTTTTTCAACTAAAACAAAGGCAGTTAGAGGGACAAATATCTCTCCCGTGTTCTAAATTCAAGGGATTCATTTAAGCTCTTAAGCAGTTCTAAATCTTCTTTTTAAGAAAATGTTTATTGTATCTGCAAGCACTTTCATAGCCTACCTCACCCCTTCATCTGGGAAAGTAAGAGTCAGATTCTACAATTACCTTAACAGAATGTCAATTGTGCCACTGGAATGTCTCATATCAAAAGCCGATGGAATTTGTTTCGTTCAGCCACAAAGAGGAACTGCACCCTCATTGCTGCCAGAAAACTCAGTCTGGAATTGATTGCTGGAGTTCTCTCCCAGAGTACAGTTGAATTGATTGCTTTTTGAGAAATTCTCTAAGGGATTTGCTGACCATGTGCCTACTAGACTGCCTGTGTCTTTCTGGCTGGAACAGAACCTGAAGAAGGAAGATCCTAGGGCTCATCAAGTAGAAGGGTCTTTGGGGAGACGATCCATTCTTAGAAATGCAGTGCCAAGAATTGAAATTGGGAACTTGGACAATATGATAAAGAGAAAAAGCAGGAAGTAACCATATGGACCTCCAAACTGAAAGGCCAGGTAATGGAAACATTCAACCCAGCAAAACATGAGATTCTCAAAGCATGTATGCGAGGACATTTATATAGCTTCCAGCCAGGGCTGGGTAAAACTCTTAAGGGTTCCAACTCAAGCTGGACCAAAAACGGGACCCCATTCCTGAGCTTTTGGGGGCTCTGCTCTTATATGCATGCTTGTGGATTATGTTGGCTTTGTCCACTTAGAATTGCCATCACTGGGTAACAATTTAGTATTTTCCTCTTTGCTTTAATAAGAATCTTTACAAGAAATAGCTCTGTGAAGACTGTTGTTTTATCTTCTGTAAAGCCACTTTGAAGACATCATCTGTTGTTTTACTCAACATCTAAGTGATGAATTCTTCTTAGAGCTATGTGATAAATGCTTTTCAGAATTCTTTTCAGAATGCAGTGCCAGGAAAACATTTCTCTCTTCTCATGAACTGGTTAGGGGTTTTTGTTTTTGTTTTTGTTCTTAATATCCTATGGTAAGAACTTTGAATCTATAGTTTTACTTTCCTTTTTTGCCTTTAGTGCTAGGAAGCTCATAGCTAAAGGTAATGGTTAAATGTAATTTAATAGCTTTTCTTCTTCTTCTTTTTTTTTTTTTTTTACTATTTATTTATTTTGAGAGAGCACGGGCACATGCACACATGCATGAGCAGAGGAAGGGCAGAGAGAGAGAGTGGCGTGGAGAGAGAGAGAATCCTAAGCAGGCTCTACACTGTCAGAGCCTGACCTGGAGCTGGATCTCACAAACCATGAGATCATGAACTAAGCGAAAATCAAGAGTTGGATGCTTAACCAACTGAACCACCCAGGTGCCCCTGTAATAACTTTTCTTACAGATGATATTAGGCATAATCATCTTCCTTTCTTACAAATACGTTTTTGTCATTAGATATATTTGACTTAAGTGTTCTTCTTTGAGTTACTTAAAACTTAAAAGGGGAAAGAGATTCTTTGTAAATAAATATCCAGTGAGAAAGTTGAAAACAGCTGTTTGTAATACAAAGAATAGAGATTTGGGTATCACACAGACCTGAGTTCAAATTCTTGCTCCTTTGCTTATGAGTCTTATGACCTTGGGCATATTGTGGACCTTGTTTAATACTCATTGTCCTCATTTGTAAGGTAAAGGTAAGAGGTCAGATAAAAATACACTATAAGTTTGTGTAGTTAGAGGTGGTTCTTTCTCCCTTTGAAGAAGACCTATCATTTTAGCCTGGAAAAGAAAAGATTGTAGAGAGATACAAAGAGTGTAATGAAATATAGGAAGGGCTATTATGTTTCAAAGGATTAGCAGAAATAGGACTAGTAGATGAATGTCCTATGAAGGTAGAATTTGATTCTTAAAAAAAAAAAGCTTTCTATTTAGCTGTTCTAACAATGGAATGAGATTCTTGTTGCTGCAAGAGGGGAGCAGAATCTAGAAGTGTGGATCTGAAATACCTGAGGCAAAATTTGGGTACAGGATAGAACACTGTCCCAAGTGCAGTATGAAGTTCTGCCTGGCTGTAAGTGATCTTATTAAACCATCCATAACCTCTTGAAACTTGTTTTTTTTTTCTTTCAAGTTTTAAATTTAAATGCTAGTTATTTAACATGTGTGATGAAATTAGTTTCAGGTGTAGAATTTAGTGATTCATCACTTACATATAACACCAGTGCTCATCCCAACAGTTGCCTTTCTTAATCTCCATCACTCATTTAGCCCATTCCCCACCCACCTCCCTCTATCAACCCTCAGTTTTTTTCTCTGTAGTTTAGAGTTTCTTATCATTTGCTTACTCCTCTTTTTGTTTTCCCACCTTATGTTCATCTGTTTTGTTTCTTAAATTCCACACATGAGTGAAATCATATGGTATTTGTCTTTCTCTGACTGACTTATTTCGCTTAGCATAATACTCTCTAGGTCCATCCACATTGTTGCACCTCAGACTTGTTCTTACCAATGAAACTGATTGCATCAGACCATGACCTGACTAGGAACACCAAAACAAAACAAAAAAACAAAAACAAAAAACCCTTAGAAAGGAAGTTCATGGTTCTGAGGGTGATATATGTTTGTTTGTTGTTCGTTTTTCTCTCTCTCTCTCTTTTTGTCTCTCCCTGCCCCCCTCCTCTTTCTTTTGAGTTGCTTTTATCCAGTATCCTGCAGGTACCCTGAAATCCTTGAAGACCTTCACCAAATATATGGAATCTGGAGTTAGTGGCAAGAGTTCTCATCAAACTTACCATGTCTATGGGTAAATTCCTTTCTGATTAGAAGTGGCACCCCTTTCACATTTCCTGCAATCCTATTAGACATTCTGATCCAAAATTTGAAGATAAATTTTAACCCTTTCTTTACTGAGGTCTGCCATGTCTAACCAATACCATAGGCTTATCTAGTCTTCTTTGAAATATTTTCACATCTACCTTTTCCAGCTTAGCCCTGTGGAAGGATGTAGGCATTGGAACCACCCATCCCTTGCTTCAAACTTCAGTTCTAACTTTTTCTAGCTGGGTGAACTTTGGCAAGGTATTTAACCTCCATGAACCTCTGTTGATTTACCTATAGAATGGGCTTACTCATAAGGTTGTTGTAAGGATTAAATAAAAGAATGTATGCAATTCACCTAGTATAGGGCGGGATGTGTAATATTTGCCCAATAAATCTTGATTTTCTTTCTTTTCCCTTTTTCTAAGAATTTCTCTAATTACATTGGTCCAGAATGTTAACATCTTTCATCTGGCAATCAATTACAGATTTTCCTGAAGTATTACATAGTATCTTTTTATTATTATTTAGCTTCTGATGATATTATAACCCTTCTCTCTATCTACACTATAAGCCATACTCATTCATTCATTCATTTATTTACTTAATACCCACTTATGTAAAAGTGACTAAGTATTAATAATTGATTGACACTTTAAATGGATATAGGAATTCTGTTCTTAAGTGGTGTATATCCCACATATGCTCATACATATCAGAGTATAACAATTCAATCCTGTAGCTCAAGGCAAAGTGGATAGAAAAAGAAAAACTGGAAAGAAACAAGATCCATTAGGTGATTATCAGAATAGGCTATGTGAAATAAAACCAATATTTGATGTAGGGAAGCAACAACAGAGAGAGAAATCTTGGGAGACAATTTAGGGTGTAAAAATTTTGGATATGAGAGTGATTCTGGATGCATCAAAAATGGTCCAGTGACTGGCTACCAGTGTGTTAGAAGGGAAGGAATGGGCAAGTGTAAAATCAGTATTTTGAGTTTTAGTGGCCTTATGGTTAGTAGCACTGTAAGTGCCACTAACAGGGATTGGGGATTACAAAATGGAGGACATTTGGAAGGAAATATGAGTTAAGCCAGAAATGTGTTTGGTTTGAGGTGTTCTTGGGACACTGAAGAAAAGATATAGAAGTGAGAAATTTGGGACAAAATCCCAGGAGACAAGTAAAGGATGTAGCCAGAATTTTTCTTAGAAAGACAGTGTGGTGAAGGGAATTTCAGGTAGAGGGAATAAATGTGCAAAAGCTCACAGTTAAAGGAGCTGGCACCCTTGAGCCTATTATAAGCAGTGTGATAAGAGGAATGTAGGGTGTAAGGGGGAAAGATGGGAGCTGAGTCTGGATTTGTATGTCAGGGTCAGGTCGTAAAGGACCATGTTGAAAGGTAAAGGATTCTAGAATATGTTTTGTAAGTAATGGAAGCCATTCAATATGCACATGGACCAATCATCATAGGGGAAGATACCTACAATGAATGGATGAAACCTACGAATTGAATTTAGAAGTAGATTACCTAGGCTCCAAGACTTGAGTTGAAATTATCATTTTCAAATGAGCTTTTCTGGATTCTGGTACTTGAAATTACCATCAAGATGGGTTTTTCCTATTGTAATGTTCAATTAAGCTTTCTGCTCTGTATAAAAAAGTCCTTTTCCTTCTTATTCCTCTCCTCCTTCTCCTCCATCTTCTTCCAAGAAAGAAAAAGAAAATAACCTTTCTTACTCTAAAAACCTCGGCAAACTCCAACTCTGGATTCTAAAGGAGGAGAATCATTTCTCAAAATCATCTAGAGAAGATTCGGTAAGTTATGTTGCCAGCACAGTAAAGTCACCCCCTATGCTGTTTTTTGAGTATCAGTGGGGAAAACAGTGGAGAATTTCTACAGGAAGATACAGTCATGGATATCTCTTCAAGACAAGAATTCTCTGGCACAAATTTTGGAATTCCCATTTCCTAGGGATACTTCTTCCTTGATTGTGGTCACACCTGATCTAATGATTTTGTAATGAGAAACAGCATGACCTTGCCATCTTATATCTTTGACCTGCATGCGAATGTGTTACCAACAGAAAGGAAACTTGGGAAATCAAAACAGGAAGGATTCTATTATCAGACCAACATGCCCACTATTGCAGTGCTACGAACGCCTTATTGGCATTCCTATTCACGTCCAACCCCAGCGTAATTAATCACTGGTGCATTTGCTATCCCAGGCTACAAAGATATGTCTTGAAGCCTTTTCAAGTTTCTTCCAAGCTTCTCGCCTTGGCATTTTCCCAAGCTGCTTCTTGAAGAACAGCAAGCTGGTATTTGGAGCATATGGCGATGGTCTGTTTGTGTGTTCATTAAATCAAGATACCAATGAAAAGAAAGCAGAAAGCTTTCTGTCCTTTAAATGAAATTGTCAACCCAGATATCTGCTGCCTTTCCCAAACCCTGGCCTGAAATGCCTGGCAAGAGGGTTGTGTTATAATGACAAATTAATTCATATCATACTTTGATCTTGGCCTGAAAATTTTTTTGACATCAATTTTCAGGAGTTGCTTTTTTGAAAACCAGAATTCACTAAAGCGCCTCCAATTCCTAACAACACAGCAGAGACCTCTTGCTCTATCTAGAGTGTCAACCTCTAAGAAAAGAATGGGAGGGGAGATTTAAGAGCTGCCACAGCTGTGTAAAAAGGTGATGTTGGGGGCTATTCTGTGTGCATGGTCAAAACCCAACAGAAGGGGGCTGTCTTGCCGACTTGAGCCTGTGCACAAACTGCAGTGGCTGCCTTTCTCCTTCATTTTCCCTTGCTCTTTCCTCCTGCCATGTAACGTGTCAAAAGCAAATGAAAATTGAGAGGATTCAGCTGAAAATAGAATCGAATTCTATTAGTCAGCCTAATAGTGAAGGTGCATTTGGAAATACAGTGCAGTATAGCTAATGTTTACCACTTGACTACTCATGCCCCAGGCTCAAAATGCATAATGATGCAAATTAAAACCCAGCAAATGGAGGAGCTGGAATCTCAAAGATAACCATACCTAACGCAGGGTATGACTGAACATCTGCTCTTTAATTAATCTTACGTAAAGACTGAAGCACTGTATTAAGATGCACAGTGTTTATGACAACTGTTTTTTTGTGGTTAACATGCTCCTGGAATCCCTCATGTAATTGTTGCTGCTTTGTAACTCACACAAAGCCCAGCTGAACAACCCCCATCAGCCAGAAAGGAAAATATGGGCAGGAAGGGTACTGAGAAGAGAATATGATGATTTTAGAATATAAATCAGGCCAGGCACCAGTCACAACTTTTATTCCTTACTTGTAGAGTTGGACTAGGTAGTAGAAACTTATTCAGAACATTTCAATTTTTAGTGTGGGAAATCAGCTGTGTGTTTCTGTATATATTATATATATACACACGTACATATGAGCACATATATACATAATATATCTACATATCATAGTTTATATTACATAAAGAGCTTTTACATATAACACAATGGTTAATATTATAGGCTTTGGGACTAGACTCCTTGGATCTTTCCATTGTTTCCTAATCTGTAATATTGGGCAAGTCACCTCCCATCTCTGTGCCTCAGTTTCCTCATCTGTGTGAAAGGCCTAATCACAATTCCATTTTTAGAAGGTTGTTATGAGGATCACATTATTGTCATTATAATGACCATTTATAGTGCATTTACCATGTGCTGGGCATAAACATAATTCTTCATTTACATGAATTAACTCATTTAATCGTCCCAATAACTGTATCTCATAGTTAATAAGCTAATATGTGTAAGACTCTTAAAATGGTGACAGATACAATTTAAAGTATGCAATAAATGTTAGCTATGATAATTATCATTACTTTTTATGTCATCTGTAATGTGTATTATTATTTAATCCTCATCACTGCCCTGTACGAATGGGTCTGTTGGTTTCTCTACTTTATTGATACCAGCTGAAGCTCAGAAAGATTAATTCAAGTTCCTAAAGCTACACTTTTGGAGAGAGATAGACTGGGATGCTCACCCCAAATTGTGGGACATCATATTTTGTTTTTTTAAGCTCCTTATTCTACAGTGGGGGTGCTAGTAATTGTAAAAATTAAAGGGGTAAAAAAGAAGAGAACAGTTTGAAATTCATTGTGATAATGCATTTGTTCAAATCAGTCCCACCAAATCCAGCAAGCTCAGCCCTGAAGGCAAATGGAGGTTATCTCAGATGTCAAAACACATCCCTGTGAACATTACTATTTTGGACACTGGCCATTTTATAAATTTCAATATTCATTTTTGCTCTACCACTGTTTGGTATTCCAGTGGTATTTATTCACCAGGCATGATGGTAATATTATGGAAACGGTGAGGCATCAAGATCTTAATTTTCCTCTGACATGGAATTTATTCCTATTTCATACACAGGTTGGCTGTTATTTTCTAGCAGATGCTTTAAGGTTGATAACATGTAAAATTCACACACTGTTAAAATTAAGTCGAAGGGGAAAGGGGAACAACTGCAACAAAAAGGATGAAGAGAGAAGGGAGATGCTTCTGGGTTGGGTTTTGTTTTTTTTTTTTTGGACACTGAAATAGAATCTTTAAGTATTTCAAAAGCACTGACATGGATTCTCTCATTTGCTGGGTGAGCTTCATTTAGTGGTGTTATTTCCCCATGGATATTAAGAGTCTTCCTGAGAGGTGCACAAGAAGCTAATCACAAACAAAGAGAAGACGGCAATGCTTATTCCCAACCACCTTGTTCCTTCCACTGGAGGGGGCTCTCTCAACCCCTTCTCTTAGGATGTGAAAACAAACCAGATGGGTGTGCTATCTCCATCTTTTGGCCTTTAGCAGAGTCTCTGGAACAAAGCAGGGCAGCAGGGCTTCTTGAAGACTTGCTTGGAGAGAGAGAGAGAGGCTGGATGGAATCTTGAATACAAATGATAGGTTATGCTTTAAGCTGAATAAAAATAAGCTATCTGGAGAATATATAGAAGTGGCATGCATGCTGCCTTTGGATAGATTCATTTTTATTTGTCTATCTATGTGTAAAGGAGGAAGATAGATAAATTGAAAGGAAAAGTGCCATTTCTGTAACGTGCACTGTGGCAAAGGGTTTGCAAACAATATAAAAATAGCGGCTCTTCCAAAATGAGAGCTTCTCTTGAAGTTTATCCACCTCTGTGTCTACTCCTTGTCACCCCCTGCGCTCCACCCCATCCCTGCCCCAAAATATTCAAAGCTGGTGTAGCCACCGTGGGGGAAAAGACAGCAATCTTTTGTATGTTGTTATAATTAACCAGGCCCAATTCATCATCAGATTATAGAATGGGATGCAGTGTTAAAAAAAGAACTAAAGGAAGAAACCAGGAGAAATGACCATTTTAATTGCATGTTTATTCTCTCTTCGCGTTCCCAAATTGGTTTCGTTTCCTCTGAGTGGGGTAAGTGCCAGGGTATTCATATGAGCAGGGGGCCAGGGTGGATTCCAACATTTACCAGCATTTGAATTACCTCCGGATGGTTTGGCGGCCTCTAAATTTATACCCTTGAAGGCACAGCAACAAGCCTTCCTCTCCTATGGAAGAGACTTGAAAGCATGCCAGAACAGGACCTCCGTCCTCTCTTCTTAGAGTCCTGGCACGTAGAATCACACAAGAAAACAAAAGGCATTTGTGAGGAGCCGTCCAGGAAGAAAGATTAACAATATAAACCGAGGGGGGAAAGAGAAAGAAAAGAAAAAGCCCTTTAAAATGGTTTTGTGCTTATTTTAATAGAACTTGCACAGTCCCTGAATATCCTCTAATCAAAACCAAATGCTTGTTGCTGTACAGCACTCTTTCTTTGTTCACTGGTAATGCCCACTCTGCTCCGATGGGGGGGGTGGGGCTGGGTCTGGCTGGCTTATCTTTCCACCAGGAATAAACAATGTCCTCAAGGTTAGGGCATGCGGCTGACTTGAAAAACCCTAGGAAAAAAACCCATTGGCAGCTGGACCTTGCGCTTCCGTCACCCCAAATGCCTGATGAGAAACTTGGAGGCTTTTTAAAATTCCTTTTGATCCTGAAATATGTCAAGAAACAGGAATAGGAAAAGGAACTCCTTTTTCCCCCCCTCCATCTCTGTCTCCCATTCAGTGTCAGTCCATCTGTTCACCTCTATCCGGGTGCTTTTCTCCTCCTTTCTCTGCTCTTCCCCCTCATCCTTCCTCTGTCTACCTGTGTCCCTCTGTCAGGCTCTGACTCACTTCAGAAAACCGATCCGCTTTCAACTTGATTGGGTAATGTTGTCTGACCTTGACTTTATGTGGGCTGGAAGGATTTCAGTCTTGGTTTTATCAGGATTAGCTTTTTATCTGCACAGAAGTGCCTGAGCAAGTAACTCATCTCCTCGTCTTTCACCTTAGACTTGCTGCTTTCTCCTCTAATTTCTCAAACAACTTGGAGAAAATAAACAGAATGATTGAGATGGTTATGACGATATGACTTTTACTACAGGGCGGAAGGGACGGAGCCATAATCTAGTCCTGGCCTCGGGATCAATGTCTTTGGGTTATGCTGGGTGATGTTATTAAGGGAGTTGGCAGTGCATTTTGTTTTTTAACACCAGACAGTTCTTTTCAAATGCTTATGGGGTGTTCAAGGCATTCTGCATGGGGGGGTGGGTGGCGGGAGGAAGTAGAAGACCATAGAAACCCAGATACACAGGATCTGCACCTTTTCATGTTGCCCCAGCTCCTTGCAGCACAAATTGACTTTGTAAGATTGGCTCTGAAAATGAATACCCAGGACATCACTCTGTGTTACTTTCTGTGAAATTACTTTTCTGAATGAAAATATTGAATTCCTTTGAAAGCAAGTAGTATAATATCTCTGGAAATGAAAATCCTGTGGAAATCACAAAGGAAAGAAGACTGAAGGATATGAAAGCTTTATATCTCTAAATGTTAGTCAGGCCCTGGATTTTTTTTTTCCTTGACAACAATCATAACTGCTCTTTCTGATGTTGATACACTGGGCGCTGGAATCTCCTAGATGCTGCTTTTACAGATTTATGTTTTATCTACAATAAACAGCCAATATCATTATCTTAATTTACTACAGCATTTGTATGCACTCAGTGCTTTTTGTAGTCTACTAGCAAGTCTGACCTGCGGAATTTTCCTTGTCTCAAGGGGAACATATTGACTTACCGCCAAGGCTTCTGGCCGTCACAGACAGAGCTTCTGCTGAACTGACAGATGAACAGGGCAGATCCTTCTGAGTAGGAAGAAGCGTGAACGACAGGTCTTCTCACACTGCATCAGCTACCTGGTTGCTCACCATTATTTCTCAGATCATCTTGGGAGGGACAGCCTCCACCCTTCTTGTTACATTGACAAATTCACCAACTGTAGAGGGAATTTCCTGCCAATGAAAGTACTCTCTCTAAAAATATGTTCCCCTTTCCATCTTCCTACTCAAATAAGTTCCTTTGTCTGGATTGGTTGAATCACCTTTGTTTTTTAAGTACATTAGCTCTAGTGTCATTTCTTCTTTATTATTAATTTTTTTAAAAGAGCAAGATGTCAATTGTCAACCTAATAAATTATAAAATGCTCCCTCAACTTCCTTCCAAATCAGTAGTTTAAAATGAAAAACAGTCAGGAGAGGAACAAACATGAAGAGGAGGATCTGGAAACCCAATCAAGATAAAGTGACTCGAAAGGAGAATTAGCTTTCTGTAAAGGACATTGAGCCTTCTGCCCAGATGGAGCTATAGGCCTGCCTGATGGCTGAGCTGAGCAAGACTGCAGATGAAATGGCTGAGTGCTGTCAGCCATGTTTGAGGAATGTGGAGAGCAAAGAGGTACTAGGTGACCAAGCTAATAGCTTGATTTCCAAAAGCTTTAGAACACTTGAAGATATTTCTGATTTTTAAATAGATGAAAAGAAAAATTCATTTTGCAGATAAAAACTTGGCCATTTATAAAATCCTGTAGTCATAATAATAGAATATTTGACCTAGGTATTTTGTAAAATCCTAAAGTGAGGATGAAGATGGAATTTGGTGGCTTTCAATTCGGTGGATGTATAATGGATAGTACCCAGAGTGTTGCAGTGGCTAAGAGGAGGGAGATTCCAGATGAAATGGTGAAGCTTCGGGTCCTTGATCTGGTCTGAGCCAACATCTTTTTTATTAAGGGATAGGTTATGACTTATTTGTTAAAATCGCAGATGACATAAACCTTAGAGGACCAGTAAAGGATATGTTTTATACCAACATTAGATGTAAAAATAATCTCAACAAACTAGAAGGATGTCATTTACTTTGGATAATGGAAAGTCCAATGCTTGAACATAAGTATGGCTTAATGTGAAGTTTAAAACTTTGTGGGATAGACAGATGACTTGGGTAAACACAGTCAATATCAAAACTGATTCTTCTGCCCTCACCTGAAAGTTTCCTGGAAAATGTTGTTCAGCATAAGTCCAGGTCTTCAGAGAGGTGGCCAAGCATTCCTTTGGGTCTCCCACACTTTAAGTTACTCTAAAATAACTCATAATTATATCCTATGTTTATATGTGCTACCATTTGATTTTATATATGCACAAGTTCTAGCATATAATGGATATATGCCCCCAAAATATTCATGGATTGAGGTTCTGAATAGTTTAAATTCTGTTTCTCCCTTATGTACTCCATGTGCTGCCTTCATCATTTGCTCTTCTGCCCGGAGACATTCCTTATTTGTATCTCCATTTGCAGAAGTCTGTCAGTGTCCTGATAAAGTATTAGTGACAATTAATATCCTAAGTCAAATTTCTGATAATTAATTTTTTATATCAAGTATTCTTAAAGTCATTTGGCAAAGTGAGGCTCATCACCGATTAATGTTCCTCAAACATATGAATATAATTCCAGTGTCCTATGTGTTGGAGATCAAAAGCTCAGGTGTGCAGATATTCCTTGACATGACCAGTGGCTAAATTCTTTAAAAAGCATGCCAGCCAAAACCAAATATTCCCAAAACAATTTTCCAATAGAGTCATGACATGGAAGAGATTTAAGATATTTCAGCTACTCTAGGGGGCTATCACTGTGTCTAGTCTACACTTACTTAAAGCTGGACTCGTTTAATACGTATACAGGGTGAGGGGTGGAGTGAGTAGAGAAAGAGTTGGAGATGATGAATCAGCTTCCTTGATACTGCCACAAGGGTGATGGCTATGGGTCATATCTCATCCCAGGATTTTCTTTCTATGCCTAAATTAAAAATTGTTAACCCTGGAATATGTACCACATTCTCTGTGTAGCTGTGGAATCACAAGCTGTTAATGTAGAAGAAGGAAACTGCAATGCAGAGAACACAAAAAGCACAAATGCATTTTACTTGACCGGCAATGGAGAAACTATGGGAGTGGAGGAGAGACACTGGAACACTGTCATTCACAGGCAGTTAGGGCTTCTGATACTATGGTGCCCTTCAGTTATGGTACTTGCCACACATTATGTTACTGTATTATTTCACTAAAAGGCCTAAATAAAATTACATGGTGTACGAAATATTTAAAACAAATGTATCCAGAACAAGGAGTGACTATATGAGCTTTTATGAAAATAGTTGTAGATCCAAGAAATGTTTATTTTCATCTGTCCAGGTTTGAAGTATGTGTGTATAGTTAAGTGAGCATCATACATTTTCAGTCTCAATTTAGATCATACTTTTCTGCTGTCCTCACAAACCAGCAGTGTTCATGGAATCCTCCTATTGACACCCAAGCTAGTTCTCTTCAGGTTACTCTTAACCAATTAGCAATAAAGAAATTTTTTGCTACACTATGTCTTGAGTTAGTTTGGAATATATGTGCATCAAATATTTCCTTTCTACCTCCCCAATGTGATTGGTGCTGAGAACCTGTTGGGAAAGGAGAGACGTACAAAGCAATTAACAGAATACAGTATGGTTAGGGCTATCTTAAAGGTATGTATGGAATTTTAGAGGAACACAGATTTGGGGAGTGGGTTTGTTCACAGAGGGTTTCCTGAAAGGAATAGTAACTAGGTTGAGTCTTGAAGCTCATTTGTCGTTTTCAGAATTTAAATGAAACGTCAAGCTATGGAAGGATTTTTCCAGACTTTCTAGTCTGTCTTTACGGTAGAAGCAAAGAGCTGAAATTTACTTCTGTGGCTAAGTTGGATCATCCCCTCTTGCTCTCTATCTGTCAACTCTGCTTTTCTTAGAAATAAATTTGAAATTTTGAAAATAAATCCCAAAGTGTCTTAAGCTGGTTGCTAAGCTCAATTATTGAAAGAGGCCAAGTCAAGATCTTCTCATATGAAATACTGAGCAAATAAATGAAAGGGAAACAAAACTTATTAATGGTGGGGTAGTAGCATATCTCTCTTGGTGGAGGGAACTCCATTTCTTTTTTGTCTTGCAGAGAAGTAAGTGGGAGCAGAAGATGTCATAACTGGGTATTTGGAAGGCCCCATGTATAGCCCTATAGCTAAGTCACCATTGACAGTGTGAGGGGAATTCTGGGGAGGTAGATGGGGTTCAGATGGGGGAGGAATATCAGGTAAGTCATTAATATCATCTGTATATTACAATCGGAAGCCAAAGCTTTGGGTTGAAGCACTTAAATATGTGTCACTCCCACCTTACGCTGATATACTCTTGGAAATGACTAGACAAGGTGGGTAGAGAAATGTGGTGGGAAAACAGAGACATTAGTCCAAGTAATGATTCATCACTTGTTTAAAGCATGACCTTTCATTGCCTTTTAAACTCTTGAGACTCTCTGTCCTCATGAGTACAGTGCTGGGGAGGGAGGGTGAGGGAACAGGTTGGTAATGGATTATTTCTAAGAACCTATATAATTTGAAGTTTCTTAACTGAAGTTTTAGCACTAGTTGTTTCCCCTGCCCCAAAGCTCTTCTTCCCCAAATGATATTGCATGTCCAATTCTCTCACTTCCATCGAATCTCTGCTCAGCAAAGCCTTCTCTAACCACCCTGTAGAAAATGACAATTTTATGGAACCCTCTACCCTTATCTCTTTCATTTTTCTGCATAGCACTCATGATCAGCTGACATGATATGTACTTATTTGTTTACTAGCTATTTGTTGCCTTCATCAGAATGGAAGCCCCAAAAGGGCAAGATCTTTGTTCACTGCTTTTTCTCCAGTGCCTAGAACTAAGCCTAGTTCATAGTAAATTTTGTGTGTCTTTCTTCCAGTATCTGCTTGTTCTCTAGATTTCTCTAGACTCATGCCAGCTTGAAATTAATGCTGCTTTCTTGCTTCTGGGCCGTTAGCCCATAGTCTCTCTTTATACTGTAGACCTTAGGTTAAGAACCTCTGATCTGGTAGAACAGAAAAGTGTGAACCACAGTGGTAACCACAAGATTAATGACCTATATTAAAGGGAAAGGATAAAAGATTGATGATAAAAAAGTAAAGATATGTGTTTATTCTAGAGTTGAATGAAGCTTATTAATTTGTTATTGATAATAAATTTTAGTGTAAAAGAGGGCTAATGCCTTGGCCATGTGACTCAAGTGAGGTACTTTGGTATGTAGCTTCCAGGTACAAAACGTGTTAAGAACTTAAAAGGGGCTTTATGGATTCTACTCTTAAGATGTTTATGTTAATGATATGGTCATACATATTCTTTGGTAAGAAATCCTTTGGAATTACTCATCAAACTTGATCTTGTACTGGAACTTAATATGTACAGATGAAAATTGTACCTAGAGTCAATGATAGTGACTCCTGGTTCACATCTTGTAGAATGACCCTGATCTGTACATAATTATTGGGAACCCGTGGCCTCTTAGTTTCTACTTCTGGCTGATTCTATGTGTTTCTTTGTTTTTCATAAAAATTATAAATTGGATGTACCCTGATTAGATGCGTCATATTTGGCCCTTGGGCACTCATATTGTAAAACACAAAAGGCAAGCACTCTGAAGAGATATAGTATATAGGTGAAGGAGAGGGAAGAGGAGACAGCTCATGAATCTATTCACTGGACAAATACTTCTTGAGCATCTCCTATATACAAGCACTGCCTAGGTATTAAGCATGTAAAGATAATTAAGGCACACTTTCTGCCCATAAGAGAATCTATGTGTATGGCTATTGGAGGAAATGAAGAGAGGAGAAAACATTGGGTGGAGAAGAGATTAGAGGTCAAGACTTGGGCTTGTCAAGTTTGAGATGAGAGTGATACATCCAGATGGTCTTTACTGTGCTTTTGAAGTGAGTCAAAAGTCTAAATTCTGTGGGGGAAAAAGCTTTGAGTAAAGTGGAAGGCCAGCGTGACATGGATGTGAAGTCTGATTTGTATTGGGAAGTATGCATTTGATACTTAATGGATGGAAGAGGTTTTGTTATGGTTTTTTTTTTCCTAATTTAAGTTAGGACTTCTTGCCAAGTTTCTGCTTAGGAATTCTGAACTGAACTTCAGATGTTTAGGGGCTTCTGTTTTAAACACATTTGGAGTTGTGGCTTCTTGTTCAAGGGAAAAAACCCCTTCAAGTACATCAAAGAGCTGTGAAAAAAGATACAGTGTGTTGACAATTTGTGTAAGGGCATCAAAACCAGAAAAATTCCTCTGCTGTACACACAAATTTCAAAGTAGGGGGAAGGCTTCTGGCGAGAGGCTTCTGTTGCTGTATTATACCCCCAAATACTTGGGAAATAATTTAACACATTCACTGTACCAAAAATGTGACCTGGCTCACCCAGCAATTTCAAACCAAGGTCTAGAAGATGTTTTCTCTGGTGGGTGACCTTTAAATAAATTGTGACACTTCTCACTGCTATGTCCAGGTGAGAAGTCAGGGAATAGAAGCAGGGGAAGGAATCTTCCCAGAACATCAGAAGCCATTTGACCCAGCGCCTTGGGGAAACTACTTAAAACTTCAATTTAAATCACAGTGGCCAGGATCTCGTGAGGGAATGATGGAGGAAGATTGCCTGTGCTGATTCAAGACCCAGTTTACTCCTTAATCCTACTGAGGACCTAGTAAAAGCAAGTACAAAATAAAATGCACACCTGCAAGGGGTGAGCCCACTATGAGGTTCTTGGCAGAGGAGCATGGATGTCTCAGATATGGTCTAGAGCCTCAGCTCCATCACTCACTATTTGGGTAAGCTCGGGCAGGTTTCCCTAACTTCTGTGAGCCTCTGTTTCCTCCTTTGGAAAATAGGAGCAGTAGCACTAACCTCAACAGATTGTTGCTTGAATAAATGGATGTTGGATATAAAGTGCCTAATAGATTCTTTGATGCTTAAAAAGACCTAAAAAAATGTTTCCCCCTCCTCCTCTTTGCCTGTATTTTTTCTTTCCCTCGAGAGGATAAAATAATCTTAGGACTAGTTTAGGTTAAGTGAGGCTTTTGAGTTAAGAAATCAAGGAGGTAATGATTTGTATCTCAGTTCTAGCTCTGCTGTAACTCATTGTGTGACCTGAGGCAAGTCACTTAACCTCTCTCAACTCTGTTTCGTCACCTACAAATTGAGGACGGGATTGAAGTTTACAGATATTTGTAAATTGGAATAAAAGATCAAATTAAGCTCCTACGTAGGGAAAAGAAATTAACAAAATGGTCAGGAAGGTGCATTAGAGTTCAGCTTCCTAAGTTGCAGCCTGGGCTCCAAAACTTACTTGCTATATGACTTAGATTTAGTCACTCCAAATCATTTTATCTGGTGTCTGAATTTTATCTGTTGAATAGAAATAATAATTGCTTATGTCCTGTAGATATGAAGAGTAAATGAAATAATGTGTATAAAATACTTAGTATATGCCAGGCACATAGTAAATGCTCAATACATATCTTTATTTTTCAGACAACTTTGTTGGAAACCTCATTGCTTGTGACCAGAGAAGAAAGATTGAATTAGCAGAGAAACCTTAAAGTGTGATTTTGAGCTACTTTGGTCTAGAGACTCTGAAAAGACCTTTCAGAGTTCTGTTCCATAGTGGGATTAGACTACTGGATTGTCCCAGTGTTTGGGAACCATTTCGGGAATAGCAACAACTTTCATTGTTCCTGGAACTGCTCATTCCTGTGAGCCTCGCTCTGTGGTGCTGTCCTTCCCCTGGAAGAAAAGAGCCTCCAGTCACAACCTCATGGAAGCATATTGGGATTACTCTAGTCAAGAGTACTTTGCCTGCATCTTAAGAATCATGCCCTACAATAATCACCAAGACCTTCAAGTGCTGAAAGTATAGAGAACCCATTTAATACTGCTGTTGCGTAACCAGAATCTGATATACTGTGGTTCCAATTCTGTTGCTCAAGTAAACTTACATGGGTTCAAACATGAATTCCACAGTTAGAGTTGCTAGCCATATTCCCTTGTGCAGCCTTACTAAGGGGAGAGGTGATGTCCCAGGAGAGATTGCTATGAATGATGAATCCAACTCATTGCAGTGTCTAAAAACAACTCTCTATAAAGCAGTTCCAAGGAAAGAAATGCCTATGGCAGCCAGCAATGCAACCAGAGAAAAGAGGGCATCATCAGGGCCAGACCTAGACCTTTGGAAGACTTAAGTACTAAAAAGATTACTGTGTTCCACCTCCACCCCCACCCACCACTCTTCTCCACATTACAGGCAATTAAAAACAAAGGTAAGTTACAATATAAGTATAGCTGGGGCACCTGGGTGGCTCAGTCAGTTAAGCGGCCAACTTTGGCTCAGATCATGATCTCCTAGTTCGTGGGTTCAAGCCCCGCGTTGGACTCTGTGCTGACAGCTAGCTCAGAGCGTGGAGCCTGCTTTGGATTCTGTGTCTCCCTCTCTCTCTGACCCACCCCTGCTCACACTACCTCTCTCTCTCTCTCTCCTTCTCTCTCAGAAATAAATAAAAAAACAAAATAAGTATAGCCAAATCCAACAAAGTTCTGATTTTTTCTATGATGATTTAAATATATATCTACACATACATTTTTTTTAAAAAATCTCTGCTTTTTTGGTGCTCAGGGCACATGTTAGTTTGCCATGGATAATCAGGCCTGGGCTAATTATCCTGATGATCCTGACCTAGAGATTACCATACAGAGGAGAGTAGCTGAGAAATCTGGGAAGTGCTTGTCCCACTGATAGAAGAATATGATTAGCTAAATGGATGGATCATTTATTAAGTGTCTGCTTTTCCCAGAGGAAAGGCAGAGTTGATATAGGCCATAGGAGTGACGTTTCCCTAGGAGTACAAGTCCTCCACAATGATAGCACACATACGATGTTGGAGTAAGCACACATTTTCATTCAGAACTCTGGAATTAACCTCTTAACTGGTTTCCTTTATTCTAGTCTTACTTCCAATAGACTATATTGTTGCCAGAGTGCTTTCTTTAAAATATGTGATCATGATGGCCCTCAGTGTATAACAGTTTATGTAAAACTTCACCATTGCCTATGGAATGAAATAAATTCCTTTCTACTTTATGGTGCTTTACAATTCACTGTCTTCCTACCTACTGACTTTGATCCCTCTTCATTGCTCTAACCAACTCTGTGCTCCAGTGGGGCACAAAAACACTCTTCCAGCCCCTACATTGTTTCCACTGCTGCTCCTTCTGTTCTGCTTTCAACTACCTGGGAAATTCCCAGTCCTCTCTCAGAACCGGGCCCCAGATTCTTCAGGCAGACTCTGTCTCTCTCCTTTGTGTCCCCCACACAATTAGGTAAGTCTGGCTGGTCACACTTCTGCTATGATATGACCTTTCAGAATGGCGGTTCACATGTCTGCATCCTCCTGGCAACTGTGAGCTCCTTTTGGGTAGGGATGAGGCGTTGTTCATTTGGGTATCTTCTTGACTTGTTCAAGGCCCAGCATACCAAAGATAAAAAATAATATTTGCTGAATAAACATAGTCACTAGTTCATAAATTGGCAATACAACAATAATACCTACCTCCATGGAGGCAGAGACTACATAGCTGGCATTCTGTTGGTTGAATACATGAGTGAGAGAGCAAAAACCTCATAGAGCTATTGTCAAAATCAAAATGAAACCTATGGAGGCTTTATGAACTATGAATGGCTGGGCTAGAGGTACTATTACTGTGATTGCAGTGAGCACACCCCCCCACCCCCCTTGCTTTCATAACAGTGTGGCCATGTGCAAAGGGCCTCAGGAGCCAGCTTTCAGCTGCCTGACTGTCACCTCAGGTAAGGAGAAGGCAGTCTTCCATCAACTGGACGTGTAATGGGGTGAAAGCAAACCTGCTGCTCTATCTTTCACAGCTTGTGAAGGGCTGTAATGAAAAGATCTGAGAGACCCTTTCTCCCTGATCCGGGAAGAAGAGTATCATAAATGTCCAATTTGCCACTAATTGCCACATTGGCCCAGGGACTTCCCATTGAAACATAGTTAACCAGAAGTGCTTGTGTTGAGAAAGTAACTTAACCTCTTTTATCACCCTAATTGAGTAGCAAATTTGAATAATAAGAACCGCCATTAATTAAACAACTTTTCTGTGTCATGTATAGCACTAGAGTCTCATTTGACCTTCATTAGTCTTACAAGTGGGGGGTATTGTCACCATTTTGGGGAACATAAAATTCGGATTAAGTGTTTTACCAAAATCTCTCCATGTACCAGTCAGCTTTCATTATATTATGCTGAGGTAACAAACACCTCCAATGTCTCAGTGTCTTGGAACAAGAAGACTTTAATCCTTAATCATATTACATGTCCAGTACAGTGTCTTATGTCAGCTCTGGCTGACATGTATCTTCTTCATTTCAGAACCCAGGTGAAAAAAACAGTCTGGATTTGGGGTATGTTATTCTCATGAAAGAGAGAAAAGAGCAATGGCCAAACCTGCCAAAGGCTCTTAAAACTCTTCTGGATTGTGGCATATGTTACTCACATTCCATTGGTGAAAGCAAGTCATATGGCCATGCTTAAAGTCAAGGAGATAGGAGTGAGTGCTCTTCTCATAGAGAGGTACCTTAAGTCCCATGGCAGTGAGTAGGGATGAACAATTGGAAAGGAATAATTAGGGGCAATAATAAATCACCTCGTAAGAGATAGGAGTTGGGATTAAAATTGAAATTCTCATAATCTTAAATCCAGGTTCTTTCCATTTTACCAAGTGGTCTACTACAGGAATCTTGCTGGAGATTTACTAACTTTGGTGATAGGAACCCTGAGTAAAACTCCAAGGCTTTGATACCTGGAAATGTATAAGAAAGAAGAACTAAGGATCCTATCTTGTCACTTAATAGAACAAGATTGCAAATGTGTGTCAGGAAAGTCTTGCTCTGTTGTCTGTCAGTGTAATTGGCATGAAAAACTTACTCTATCTCTCTGTAGCCATTATTGCTCCAGTAAATCTCCCACTGTACCTCCCATTACCCCTCGCTTAAAGCACCGATTATTCCTTTATTAGAGCTCAGCCACAAGTAGGCCATGAATTTTTATGGCTTTTCCAGATCTCATAAGGCAATGAGAAGCATCCATTTAAGCACAGTCACTAAACTATCCCACAGGTTTATGACCTGATATAGCATTTCACCACCATTTAAAAGAAGCCGCACCCACTCACCCCTTCTTTGAATGTTCAGCTTCCATGGTGAAAGAAAGAAAGTTTCAATCCCCCAGGTAACCTGGGGATGTAGCCAGGTTGAAATGGCCCCATTGACTAAAATCTGAATGCCCCACCTTTGGAAATCACTTCTAACTAGGGAATGAAAGTTCTTTTAGTCTCTTCCAGCCCTGTTGGAATGTTTATTCCTGTTTGGTTTATGTGTTCCGCCATTCAGCAATTTATTTACCAAACATTCATGTGTGTAACTTCTGTATGTCACACATTGTGCTGGGTATGACTATCTGTGGGCTACTCAACTTCTAATCATACTGCTGTGGGCTGCTTTTCTATAAGGAAACCAGGAAAGAGAGAATAAACATCTGTTTCTTGAGGGCCTTCACAGCAATTTCATGTACAGTGTCTCATTTGACCATGTCTATATCCTTTACCGTGGTCTAGAGTCCTCTCACCTTGGACATGGCATAGCTAAAATGCCTTTGAGTTTTGTTTGGAGCCTCAAGAATATGGTTGAGCATCACTGGCTAGGTGGATCTGAGCACAGATCTTAGTTAATGAATAAAGAAACATGGCCCTCAAAGCATTTCAATTGCTGAAAATAACTACTGTTATTTGCTGTTAACAAACTTCTAAGAACATCCTGACATCAAGTAACCACTCTTAGCTTCCACATAATGAGATTCTTTCTCCCTGAGCTTTTCCTCAATAAATAAGACATACATGTCCATATAGCTACTGGACATTCTGGATTTTCGCAGGTACTCTTAAACTCAACACATCTGAAACCAAATTCACTATCTCCCACATCCACTTCCTCTTAAATTTGCTCATCTTTCCTTTCTCTCCTGGTCGGTGTACAAATCATTTAGTCATTCACCTGTACTTACAACCTGGGACACAGCCTTGATTCCTCCTTGTCCTTTACCTGCCCCAACCAGTCAGTCACTGAGTCCTGCCTTTTTTGCCTTCTTGGCATCTTTCAAACAGTAGCATCCACTCTATCGTACTGCCTCTGCCTTTCCTTACCAAGATTCCTACAACACCCGCTCCAACTGTTGGTCTTCTGGCCTCCAGTCCCATTCTGCTCCAGGCCATCTTAATCGGTATTTCCAGAGTGAACTTTCTATATCCAAGTCTGACCATGCCACTCTCCATCATAAAGCCTCCACTGGTCCTTCAGAATGTTCAGTGGAAAGGCCTTCTCAGTACACAGTTACAAAATTCTTCATTAGCAGTCTCCCCACCTCCCACTTCTGTTATTAAACTTCCTATCCCCTCAAAATGCACATTTCAAAAAATTCATGTCAGTTGGCATGCCTGGTTCCTGAAATCAGGATTTTTTTTTTTTAATTACCACATGTGTTTCCTTGGTTCTCCTAGAAAACTTGTACCCACCCTAAAGACTTGGTTAAAACCTTCTTTATGAAGGAAAGTGTTGTATGATGTCTTCAGACAGGACAAATCCCTTCTCCCTGCCAGCTCAGGGGAACACGGTACCATGTCTTATAACACACACCCTGTTTCTCCTGCTTACCTAGAACTTCCATATCCTTTGTCTCCTTGATCCTCCAACCCTGTCGGATGGGTCACTGTTATTCCATCTTACAGATGACAGGTTTACCTGGTGTTTCAGGGTTGTGTAGTTAGTAAATGCAAGGCCCAGTGTAGTGTCCCCACTGCCACATACTGTCTGCTAAATACACTTCTTTACTGGTTGAGACAATAGCAGCAGCTTCTCATGTAGACAGGAGGGGCTTAGTGGGGGGCATCTGTTTGGGAGAGAGGTCTAGCTGACTTGCCTTCAAGCTCCATTTGTAAGGCAAGAACAGAGGTTGTATCTGGATTCTGTTATTCATCATTAAAAATTGTAATGTTTTCTGAAGCCATTTTTATTTATATATTGTATAAGATTGAGAAAATCTGAGTTGTCTGTATTGAAAACTACTCTCATCCTTGTACTTTTTTTTTTTTTAGAAGGGGTTTTAATCACTGCATGAGATTGTGGGGAGGGGCTTTGGCCTGTTTATTGTGAGTGCTACCACCCTTAGTTCATTGCCAGGCATAGATTAGAAGCTCAGCCTGAATGCCCTAAATGTAGCCCTAGAAGAAAGGCTATCACCAGGTACATGCTTAGGCTTCTGGCCTTGAGCTGATGGCAGGTAGATAGAAGATGTGTCCACATAAACATTTCTGCATCTAAGGAACAAAACTGTTGCCAGTTTTAGCTACTGTGCTAATCAAATGCCCTGAATAAAGACACATCTGTGGCAAATTCCTTCTGGGTTTTAGAACTAAGGAATTGTTTCTCCTAAAGCTGTACTAAACTTTTTATCACAGCAATAGAGAAATCAGTAGAGGCCAAACCTACTGAATGAGAATTATCTGGGAGCAAAACAAATACACTGATTCCTCAGTCCATCCCCAGAAATTCTGATTGAGGGACCTGGAGAGGGCTGAGGAATCTGGTCGGGGCAGATTCCCCAGCTCTCTGCGGTAAACTGATTAAGCCGCTGTTCCCAGCATCGGCCTCTAACAATGTCAACATGAGGTGTGGCTGCTCTGAGGGCTGTCACTGCTGGGCTGAGGAGGCTCCCTACTGATCTCTGGCTGTAAAGAGTTCTCCTTGGTACAGAAGGCCACGGATGCCTCAGAACCTTATTATCTTTTCCTCTCTGTCCTGAGGGCGTGACTCAGAACTGGTAAAAGGTGAACCCCGGGGCTGAAGGATCTCTCCACCATTTGCGTCTGTGTATGCAGACATGTAAATGGGGGCTCTATGTACACAGGGAAAAGCATCGTTTCAGTTTCCAAGCAGGCATTTATGGGTCAGCAGAGCCCTGACTGAGAACCTGAATTTCTCAGAAGGGGACTTGCCCAAGGCCACGGAGAGTTAGTGGCAGAACCTGAATAGGATCTGAGTCCCGTACCTCTTAGACCAGTGCCTGCCCCCCACCCCTACAGCCTGTGGCTGCCATTGGAGAGCTGTCCCTGCCCTAGCTCCTGTAGGAAGGGACACAAAACATGGGATTAGAGTGACTGCTGCATATTAAAAAATCAGCCCTTTGTCTGTCTTTGAACAGATCCACTGCTCGTTCCCATTATTAGGACAGAAACTTCCCAGGAGACGGACAGGAGGAAAATGAGCAGGATTCAAGGAAGCTCTGCATTGGGGACAATTTTTTTTCTTTTTAAATTTCAAGTTAATATGAACCTGCTTATTTCTCCTCTGCCTCCTGAGTGACTAGCAAACGCAATTGATTTATGCCACTTTCTCTAACTGGCGTTCTAATGGGTCCACAAGAGGAAAATAAAATATTTAATAAAATAAAATGTGACAAATGAACTCTTTGAGTGAAACAAGTCATATTAGAGTTGCCGATGCAGCAGAAGGAGAAAGGAGGTTCCGAGAGCTGGAAAGAGGCCCCAGTGAAGACTGTGATGGGTTTTGAATATTTTTTTAAATTTTAGATTGGAGGGATTTGACCATATTATACATAATCTGATGTATACATGTATACATTTCATCTCCACTCGCCATTCTTTTGTCGCTTCTCATTTGCTGCAGTCTGAGCAGGGTTCCCTATTATGTAAATAAGGGAATGAGACAGATGGTGCCACAAAGCAATGAATTCATTTGGGGGGAGGGCTTTAATTATGGATGGGTGGGCCCGGCTGTGTTTTGGGTTCAGCAAACGTCCCAAACGTTATGGGATTGGCAAAACCCCAGATGCAGTTTTCCAGGCACATTTTAAAATCCTGTCATATTTGCAGGGGAATTGAAGTTGGGATTTGTTTCTTGTTCTTTATTAAATTCCTCAAGTTGCTGTCCCTGACTTTTAGCCTCTGAAACTGTGGAGGAATTTGGGCAGTATTTTAAGGAAGTGGTCTACAATTCTTTTAAGACTAAAGTACTTTATAGGTACTACTGACTTTTGAATAACCTTTTTGTGTTTTTTGGTTTATGAGAAAATTGGGGATCCAGGATACTAGAAAAGGAAAATTGCAATTTATACACCCCAAAATGATTGCTATTCATTTGTTGATATATTGAATTTTAGTATTTTTAGAACACCTGTACACCATTGAAATTTCACTATACTTGCCGTTTTATATCCTGTATTGTTACTTCATAGTACATCATAACCATTTCCCTATATCACATTTTACTCATAATTTTCATGAATATATAATAGTTCATTGAATTTATGAGTCACTTGAAAAAATAAAAACTATATATTTTAGCGGGCATTTGTTTCACCCGGAGTAATATAAAGTAGATCCTAGGTTTTGTTTATGTCCTTGGTCAGATAAAATTTGTTTGGTAGAAACAGATGAACAGAATAATCAGAAATGGCTACAGGGATTTTTTTAGGGGGTAGCGGTGCTATTTAAGGTCAGTGTCCATGATAAATTGATTTAAGTCATGTGGCAAGTTCACAGTCAAAGGCAGAAGCTCAAAGAGACACCCAGGACAGGCTGAGTTGGGAACATAGTATACACAAAGGACTTAGAGCTTTGGATATTATTACCTAAAAAGCAAAACGCAAGTTAGGTGAAAACTTAAGGGAACAGAGTAGATCATTAGCATTTGTGAATTTAGTATCCATGAACTCAGCTATTCACAAGGGACTTTGCAAGGCCAGGATATGGGGTGATTTATCATTTTGCTGCAATAGCACTTTAAATCACATGGGTTTGTAAAGCTTGTGTTTAGACCAAGCCACGCAGTCTATGAACCTAGCCAAGCACCCAGCTTTTGTGTTTTAGTCAGTTTTGTAGCTTCATGCTCCTTGATGAGAACTTAGCAATTCTCATAATGTGATAAATTGTATTTCTTTGTGGGGAAAAAAAAAAAAAAACTAAGACAAGAGAAGAACATCAACTGCAAAAGCTAGTGCTGAAAGGGAATAGAAAATAAGAAGCCTCAGAAAGTGATAGTCCCTTGCCAGAAAGCTGAGCCCTTAGATTCATTAAGGAATGGAATGTCACACTTGGCAGTGCTCTGGCTCCATGACATAAACGAGTCCACCATACGCTCTGCACAGCATTAAGCGAAAGATATTTGTGATTCCACTTCAGGCGGCACTCTACTCTGTGCAAATACTGCTCATTAAGTAAATTATCAAAGAGCAACTTAAATGTTTCAGTTTTTAATTTTTTTTTTCTGGGAGAAATTGTATTAGGACAATGTTTGTGAATGTGCTGATTCCTTAAGACCTCAGATGTATCAAGGATTTATTTTAAGGAAGTCTCTTTCAGTGAGAAGTTGCAGCGAGTCCACTTTAACTCTGACAAATTCTGAGTTCTCTGTGAATTCCAGACAAGTGAGGTAGGATGAGAATAGAGCAGTGAGCTTACTGTGCAAAATGTGACTTCTGTGGACCAGTAATTCGCATCTCAGAGGAGCCATAAGAAAGAAAGCTGTCTGCACGTGAGTGCTGAATATACCTGTGACTGATGGGGCAACCAGAAGACCATTTAAAACCAACCATGCAAATTTGCTTTGATCCTGGATTGGAGATCCACAGAGGGGCTGGGCCTAAAGGAAATCATGCTGTCAATTTTAAAAAGCAAAACAAATGCAAACTTGCCTACAGAATCAATATACAGAGCCCTGTCCGGTCACAGAATTGTGGAGGAAACACAATTGGCTTCTGAAGTCTTCCCACAGAGATGGAGTCCATTAGACCAAAGTTGGAATCCTTTATGTTCATTACAACTTACATACCTTGTTCACTTTATTTCTCTGAACCTCAGTTCCCTCATCTGCAAATCAGGGACAGCACAAGATCGGGAACAAGCTGATACTTCATAGTTCCTATCTATGCATTCCCAGTATCAGAGGAATCAGAGGAGGTGTTGGTTCCTCTGGAGGGACCAGAGTTAACTGTATAGCAGCCTGAAGCAAGCACTCACTTTTGTTGTTTTCTATGACAAACATGCTCACAGGAACGTGCCTCGTCTGGCCCCAGCGATGTCTCCAGCCTGGTCCATCACTTCTCCTTTACCTTGTGTGTTTCAGGATCATTGACCTTCTTTACATTTCGTGAAAATGTCCTAATTCCCATCTACTTCACGGTCTTGGCTCATGCTGTTCCATCTGCACTCACCTCCCTGACACTTTTACTCCCTGCTTTTTACTTACTTAGCTCTTCTTATCCTTCAGATAATGCTTCACTTGACTTTATTCTAAGCTTTTTAAGAACTGTGAAGCTTTTCCCCCAGGAACAGCTAGTTACTGACAAACACCTACAACCAATAGACCGAGAAATAAAGGGTGTTTCACTTATGCCTCTGTTGAATCGTTACCATATTTAAATAACAGACCTTTCTCAATCCGTTTCCTTCAAAGAGGCTAGATCTTAGGAGTAGATCTATCTCAGCCAATAAGCACACAAGGATGGTGCCTACTAAAAAGAAATTTTTTTCAGGTAGAGCTGACAAATGGGCCACTTACTCTTAGATTTCAATTTTATAGCTTATGGTTTGGATGGCATATGAGTCATGTTTGTAAAGGAATGACCTCAGCTGACTTATGGCTTTTTCTCTCTGTATATAAAAGTCAGAAAGCTTAAGTCCCTGGAAAATTATACAGATCATTATTCTAAGGTGAACCTTGTTTCATTCTGTGCCTTCCATCACCCTAAAAAGAAAAGGGAACAATTTTCACTACAGTGACGACAATCTTTGCCATCCACCAAGTTTCTTACAAGAGGAATTCTCTAAACAAAGATGAGGGCTCAGATGGGAAGTGGATAAAATAATAGACACATGTTCACTGAAGTTCTTCTGCTTTCCCAATTAATTTCAGACCCATTTTATGAGAGCCATTCTTTCAGGGATAAAGCTTTTCAAGCCATTAAAATACATATGTTTTGTTATAGGAGATAGTTCAGTATAAGAATGCAGGTCTCTGAATCAGACTTCTGGGGGTTCAAATCTGAAGTACAAGCTGGTTTTATTTAGCTTTGCTATGGCTCCATTTCATCTTCTGGAAAATAGGAGTATAGTGGAACCCATCTTGTAGGATTTTGTAGAATGACAGATTTGGAGCAAACCAGTGATGCTCTGCTTGGAGTCTCTTGTTTCTTACCAGAGTCTTTAAGAGGTACTGATGTGGGCCAATATGGAATTCAAATCGAGGACAGACCATACCAGGACAAATAAGAATAAAAGTAAAATTTGTGGTGAAAATGTTAGAAATTCTTAGAAACAAAAATGATGAAACCCCTTTATTGCCTATTTAACTTTATTCAGTTATTTATACCTTAGTTTAGTCTCTTCCTAAGAGTTACTTCTGAGAAAGAAGACAACAATTTTGCTTTTATATAATGCTGTAGGAAATGTCTGTTTACTTGACATTTTTCATCTTTATATGAATATTTTTCTAGTTTATTAAAGCAAAATGGTATTTTAATTTTTAAAACTTGGGTATCCTCTTGATTGAATAATATGCAATTAAATGATTCTTATGAAGACATAGTAAAATGAAATTTCTATTTTAATGATTCATTCAAAAAACATTTGTTGATACCTCATTGTAATCTAGGCTCTGTGGATACAGGCATGAAATGTAGCCCCTGAGAGCAATTTACATAAAATAGAGGAGGCAGTCAAGGAAATAGACACATTCCTGAACATAGTGATGGCTGAGAGAATTTTAAGGACAAAGTATGGTTTGCTAGACCAATGGGTAGGGGAAGAAGGCATGAAACATGGGAGAGCATTGTTGTGTTTGGAAAAATATTGGTGGTTGAGCAATAGGGAGAAAGATAAGGAACGACAAGTGAGGAGACAAAATCACAGAGGTGAAGATGCCATGCTAAGGAGTTGCACTTTTACACTGGAGGGTCATAAGAATCCATTGAAGGATGTTCACTTAGGAAACAGTGCACTGACATGCAGTTTTGGAATCCCAGTCTAACAACAGTTTTGAGTAAGGAAAGGAAAGGAGAGCTAGTGGAGTTACGGAATTCATAAGGTAATTGATGCAATCCTAATAAGGATAAGCAAAGGTCTCAGGTATCCTATATAATGTGCTTTCTTCCCCTACTTAACACAAAAAAAGCATCCTATTTTTCATAGGCTTATTCCTCAGTTATGCTGTTCATCTTATCCATGCTCTTGTGTATCTTAACTCTGCCATCTACTCTGCAAAGGAAAGAGGGGAAATTATTATTTTAAAAGTATTTTTTTTTAATGTTTTATTTAATTCTAGCAGAGAGAGAGAGACAGCGTGAACAGGGGAGGGTCAGAGAGAGAGGGAGTCACAGACTCTGAAACAGGCTCCAGGCTCTGAGCTGGCAGTCAGCACAGAGCCCGACGCGGGGCTCGAAACCACGAACCGCGAGATCATGACCTGAGCGAAAGTCGGACGCTTAACCGACTAAGCCACCCAGGCACCCCAATTATTTTAAAAGTATTTCCAAGAAATTAAGCACTGTGCCAGTTGCCTTCACATATTAATAACATTGTGAAGTAGGCATTATTTGTAATCATTTCTAGCTGCAAAATCCCTGAAGCATACTTTTTGTGAATATATTTCCTCCAGTGTAAAGATTTTCTGAAAGTGGAAGCTGTATTGACTTCAGAACTTTGGAATGTCATCAGACTAGCAATAATTCTGCCCAATATTATTCTTATATCCTGTCCTCCAACCCTCAAACTATTCATTTGTGCTGTTCATCATGTACCAGTTCTTCCCATCTGGGGCATATGTTAGAATTGTACTTCCTAGCTCCTTTTGCTTGGGTGGCGCCATGTGAGTAGTTATGGCCGAAGGGCTTGAGTGGAATTGAAGCACATCACTTCATAGCTGGATCATTTAATTGCCGATGTGAGACATTCCAAGCTCACATTGACACTCCAAACTACATAATAGAGTAGCCATGTTCCTCTATTAACCTGAATCCTGGATTGAGGAGGAGGATGACCCCTGAGCAAAGTTCTAAGCTTATATATGATAGACATTGTTACTTTAATCTAGAGTTTCTCAACCTTCTCAACTATTGCTTCTGGTTGAGAACCACTGTTTTAACTCACTGAGTTTTTTGTTCATTATTAGTGCAGTAATTTGTCGCTAGGACCGGCACATACCCCAAGTTCTTGTTTTCATCTTTAATTTCTTTCTTTGTAATTCTCCATATATACTTTTGATGTGTAAAACATTGTGTTTTATAACCTCACTTTTTTTTTTTACTTTTTTTATGTATTTAAAGCAATTTAGTTCAAATGCTACTAAAGTTTGTCCTTTCGTGGTCCCCACTCAACCTAGTCAAAATGATTTCTAATAATATATGTGTCCCTTGGTAACAGTTGTCATTAAAACAAGTAGGAAATTTAATTGTATCCAACTTTAGTTTATTTACAATTCCCAGCTTGCTACCATAATCTGGTTCTTTTTGGTTTAACTGGGGATATACATGAGGAAAGCAAAACACTAAGAAGGGAGATTTCTGTTCTCAAAGAGTTTGCAAACCATTGGGCAGGTAATATGCATTTGTAAGAAAATATTCATAATGCACTGTGTGCATTCTTTTACCATACCTGTGAAGTGCTTATAATGATGCCTGGCACATGGGATTTAGTCAATGAACGCTAGACATTAGTGTTATAAAACATCACTATTTATATACCAGTTAAAAATTTTCCCTATGCCCTGGATTACACAATAGATTCTTCAAAAGCAAGAACTATATCTTACTCAACTTTGAATTCCCAATGATTGGTATTTTGGTACCAGAAAGAAACACAAAAAATGTTGAATGAATGAGCATGAGTTAAAATCAAAGTGGAAATATACAACACATTTTACTTGGATTTAGAAGAGAGAGCATTTTGGACAGATGTAGTCAGGGATAGTTTATGATGTTACATTCTTTAAGCCAAGGGTAAAGAATTTAGGAGACAACTTTGTACTTAGTAAAAATTTCCATAGTGAATTATTTTGTCTGTTTCGTTTTGGGAATAAGTAGTGCAAATAATATAATGTGAGGTAAACGAAGTGAGAGTTTGGGCCTGAAGACCTACATTGGAGTCTTAGTCCTACCACATACAATCAGCAGGAAAAAATCATCTTTCCAAGCTTTGTTTCCTACATCTGTAGAATAATAATTGTTAATATCTGCTCCCCGTACATCATGTAAATTTCAAAGGATCTTCATGATATATATAAAGCATTTAATAAAAGTTGATTTACAGGAAGTGTGCTATTGCTACCAGTCTAAAAGACTAAAGAGAAATCCATGAAGACTAGGCAAATATGAACATCTGGAAATAAGTCTGCAAAGGTTGATGGAGATGACCCATTTTTTTCAGTTTTTTTTTAATTTTTTTTATTTTACAAATAGTTTATTGTCAAGTTAGTTTCCATATAACACCCAGTGCTCATCCCNATGACCCATATTTGATCCCTGAGTAATTGAGAATGAGATAACAAAATAAGAGAATAGATGCACTCACTTAAAAGTAACAGGAAGCCATAATCCATTTATTAACAGTAGTTAGTTAGAAGTACCTGGAGTTATGGGAACCTGGGTGGCTCAGTCAGTTAAGGGTCCGACTTCGGCTCAGGTCATGATCTCACAGCTCATGTGTTCGAGTCCCTATTGGGCTCTGTGCTGATAGCTCAAGCCTGGAGCCTGCTTCAGATTCTATGTCTCCTTCTCTCTCTGTCTTTCCCACCAGCTTCCCCTCTCTCTCTTTCTCTCTCTCTATCTCTCCCTCTCTCTCTCTCAAAAATGAATAAATATTAAAAGATTAAAAAGAAAGAGAAGTATCTGGAGTTAGACAACAGGATTGTGGCTCACTGGAGAATCTAACCGTAACCTTCCCATTAGCAAGAAGCACTAAAGATGAGGGGTTCTACTGTCGAGTCATGATTTTCTTCCTGCCCAAGGCCATCTTGATTATGGGTGTATTCCACGCCATTTTCTTGCCCGATTTGAGGAAAAGATAAAATGGTTTGGGAACCTCTCAAATGGTTTATTAGAAAGGAAGGAAGAAATTATACAGTGAAAAATGAGGAATGAGAAGGAATTGGAAATGAATACCAAAACGTTGACAAACGGACACTTAAGCCTGAGAGAGGAAAAAATGAGATGGAGTCATAATCCCTGTTGCCAGCTATTCAATATGTAGGAGGCTTTTTTTTCCCACAAAAATCAGGCCTTTTACAAAAGCATTACTTAATACTCCATAGAAAATGAGTGGGATTCATAATTATGAGTAAGATCAAGAGAATTTCAAGAGAAGGGCAGACTTGGGTGGTTTTGTATCATCCTGTGGCTTCTTTGGACTTGATGTGGCCAATCAAGATATAGTCTATGGCTCCACAGGGTTTGACAAACTCTGTCTGAGATGCTCCTCAAACCCCTAACCATGTGTGATGAGAAATAACATGCTCCAATGATGAAAAGTTTCTCTCTCTCTCTAAATATTTGACAGCCTTACATTTAGGGTGGAAGAGGCTGGTTTTGATGGCTCCAGAGGACAGAATGTGGGCCAAGCAGAGTTAGGTGTTTGCACAGAATAAAGAAGATCTTTCTAAAAATGAAGGTGCCTGGAAACTCGAACTACTAGAAGTACTTGAGCAGAAAGTAGATAAATATTTGTTTGCTGTGGTGAGGAACTGGCATGTAAATCCTTTCCATTTCAACATTCCTATCACTTTAGACCTATCTTCCACCCAGCATAGACATTTTCTCTATAGCATGCTTAGAAAATGGAGTCCTCTAGCTAATCCTTTTTTGAGTACTTGTTAAGTGTGCATGCTACTTGCTATAGTTTCATCTTCTAGAGGTGGCATTTCATTGATTTATAGGATGAATTTCCTGCAAAGGATTGAGGGAATGATTTTCAGAGTGCAGGTGGAAAAAACACATTTAACCAAAAAAGTTGATAGAAGAATATCTTTCAGTTTGAGAACTAAGAAAACCAAGTTCTAGCACTCACTGTTTCTGTTTTGACTTTTATTAAGGATACATAAACTCATTATTTTCTAATGAAGGTGTTAGTCCACATGTATTTAGCACTTTATAATTTGAAATGTCTTCATATCTTGAGAATTTCATTGAAACTTCAGAAAACTGCATTATCCTAGTTCATAGGAAAGGACACTTAGACAATAATAGACAGTAAACGCTGAAATTGCATCTGTGTACTGGGACTGAGCTGAAGACTTTATGTGTGTTACTGGTAAGTCTCATAGTACCTGTACAAAGTGGTTATCATTCCCATTTTATTCCCAGGAAGCAGAGGCTGAAAATAGTAACGTAGCCCAAGAGGTAAAGCAGTAGGTCTTAATACATTGGGCCACCACCAGCAGAACAAAAAAAATATTAATGAGTGTAAGAAACAAGATTTCAGGGTTTGTTCAATACTCAACAAACATGAGTTTGACGCTGTTTCTGGTCTCAAGGGGCTCACGGCCTAGGAGGATCTGGGCCACATGCCTGTCTTCTGCGATGGGAGCCTCAGCAGCCAGCCTGGAACTTCATCTAATATATCTAGTGTAATGGCCACAGTAACCTCACCAGAAAGGTATGGAGATGGTAAAGATTTGCCAAAAGCACATAGTTACTGTTATGCCCCATTCATGAGTCCCCTGAGACCCCCAAGGAGCCGACACTGATGCAAGTACAAAAGGGTCTTTATTACAAGCTCGAGCAAGGACTCCAATGCACCCCGACGCAGCGGTGATGATATGGAGCCCCGAGCTCGTGATCGCAGGGCTTACAGTGGAATTTGGGGCGTTCCAGCTTGGCAGCCTCCTGGCAGCCTCCTGATAGGAAAAGGCTGTCTTGTCAGCACCCAATTGGTTTGGCCCATCTGGACTGACTGCAAACTGCTAACCAGAACGTCTTAGGATATAGGCATCTGTTTTAAACTGATTGGCTGTTGCCGTAGCTAGGGAAGTAACTAAGGGCAGAACCTGGGACTAGGTTTGGACCTAGTTCACTCTCAAGAAGGAGGTTTAATCTGAAATGGAATCAGTTAGATTTAGGTATTACAGTTACTAGATAGCAAGGCTTGAATTTGTAGCAATTCTGTTGGAATTCAAAACTTCATACTCTTCCAGAGTCTCTAAACTTAGCCCAAACTTCATCTCACTAAAGTTTATCGTCATACTTAATTGACTCTCTTTGCTTACAAAGGCCTTTCCAGCCTTTTCCCATGTAACTCAAACCCCCAAATTTTCAATAAAGTAACCCCCACTTACAAAACCCACACATTATATGGCCACTGTCCATATTCCATCTCATAATTTCTTTTTCTTCACCCACTGTGGACTACTGTGTCTTTTCCCTCCTTGCAGAGGAAGAAGCCACATGCATCTTTATCCCAGGGGGAACTTGCCCACTAAGTTCATTGCTTGCTAATGTCACAGAGAGAACACTAGAACTGGTACTGGCATGTGGTTCAGGGTGTGCTACTGACTTCTGGGGGATGCTACTGGATCACTCCCCCATGCAGAGAACTGTCCATGTGTTTTTCTTTTTTAAGAGAATTCGCTGTATCTAATTTAACCATGACAGCAATTCTCGAGATAGATACTGTTATTATCTTCATCAAATACATGATGAAACTGAAGCCTGGTGAGCAAGTAAAGAAAATCAGTGGCACACAGAAAATAAGTGATGAGGTCAAGATTTAGCCCCAGGTCTGTTAGAACTAAGACACCATGCTCTGAAGTATGGTGCTCACTGTCTCCTTGGCTGCGCTCTCTTTTCGGTAAAATGGAATTGGATCAATCAGCTTTGTTCATTTCCAGTGCTATTTTCTTGTCAAACAAAATGATACGAGGAACCCAAATATATAAAGAGGAAAAAGGTTTTAGCGTTTTTCTTTGGTTTCAATGTATTACATATATTCACATATATTTATTTAATTTATGCTTCGTTATTATAAAGGCACTAAAATATTTCTCACATAGAGAAGGGTTTTTTTTTTTGAAAGATAACAGTTTTTCAGTGGATAAGCTTATTTTTCCATTAACAATTGGAAGATTGAAAGAGAAGCAGTAAGGTATTTTTATTTCAAGATTGAATCACTAACATGATCTAATAGGTGCTCACTTGTGTTACTCAGTAAGTGTCTCGTTTGGAGACTGTTAATAAACTGGCTCCCATCTAGCTGGTTGAAATATCTGTGGCAGGAAATACCTTTCAAATATATCTGATAATAATATAAGATGTCTCGGTGATTTCATTTTTTAAAAATCTCTGATGTCTTAGTACACCTCTGTGTCATTTTTCAAGGGTGTAAAAATCTACTTTGTTTTTTTATTCAGTAGAAATGTGAAGTTTTAGTTTCCCTGCTGACACCTTATTTGCAATTATAAGCATGAAAATACCAGCATTCTGAAAAACTGTTGTATTTTTGTTAGCTACTTAATAAATGGAATCCCTTCACTGACAAACACAATCTTTTCCTTTTCTCTTAAAGCCTGGGAAATATTTGTACTAGCACTTTGCCTTCAGTTCATCGTAGAAGTCTCCTGTAAAAAAGGCATTTCTGAAACACACTGCCAATATAATTACCCACAACTCTGAAAGTTTGCAGTTTTAAGGCTACACCTTAATATAATTCATTATTTATATGGCCTGAAACAACCCCGTTTAGAAAGATGTTGCACGTTTCTAAGAAGTTAACACGTTACGTTTGACTATACAGCGTTCTCAAAGCTTCGTTAGAAGGCTAAACACAGAGAGCCATTACTTCTATGCTTCTCCCAGATATTACTTTTCTATCATTTGTACAGATGTACTATACCTTTGCCAGTTTAAGATAAAATATCTTTTTTTAAAAAAAATTTCATCTGCATGAACTTAGCATAGAAAGATAAATATATGGAGAGATACAGTATTGGTGATGAAGTTCAATAAAGAGTTTACAAACTGACCACTTTCACTAACCAACCGTGTATTTTGGATATTAAAAATTTCACTTCTCTCTAGATGTATCATCAGAAATTGGAAACAGGTGTATATATATTTTTATTTCTATAACAGTCTCCACTTACATTTGAATTAGAATTTTTAAAAGTACTAGTTTTTTAATACTTTCCCTCCATAGAATCTGATTCTGTCATGGGAGGCAGTGCATGTTCATGTCACTAACAGGCAATTTGCATGAGATTTGGAAACATTAGAACTGTTCAATTAATATTGAAAAGAGCAAGTAGAAAGACTTGTTTATTGCTTACCATCTTTTATTTAGATACGACTAAACTGTCAGAGACCATACACTACTTTGAAGTAGTTGTTTGCATAAAACATACTGCGGACCTGGATGATCTTATGATCATGAACATGAATTCCTTCAGTTTTTCCATTGTCCGTCATTGTAGTTTCTTGATTTTGAGTGAGTTTGTGTGAGAGTTGCCAGCACTTTCCTTCATTCCTTATGACATTCTTAATGGGTTAACACTAGTTGATATATCAATAAATGTTAATATATCATATCTAATTACCCTTTTAATTCTTCCTTCCTTCCTTCCCTTCCTCCCTCCCACCCCTCCTTCCCTGGTTGTTCCCTTCCCTCTTACACCCTGTCCCCTTCCCTTCCTCCCTCCTTCCTTCCATCCTTTCTCCTTTCCCTTCCCCCTTCCCTCTTCTCCCCTCTCTCTCATCAGATATATTGTCCTAGTTTTAAGGGTATTTCTTACATCTCCTGAAAAAAAATTATAAATATAAAAATGAGACAAAATAACTTAATATTTTTTGTTACTTTATCAATACAAAGTCAAACCATAAGCCTCCGAGATCTAAAATTAGCACTGAAACTATAACATAATATTTTGACTCTATACACTTTGTCTTCCCTTCTGAATACACTATTGCCTATTAATTGAAGATGGAGCATGTGCTAAGCAGATGTAACATGGGCATTCTGTACATGAGCTGAGGTAGCAGGCTTGCTTTTGTTCAAATTTATGAGAGTTGACATCCAGTCTTGAATTTTTTTTAAAGTTCAGTGCAGTGTGATAACTTCCCTGTCCTGTGACACATTTACCATAAGTTCTCTCTCTCTCTGTCTCTCTCTCTCTCTCTGTCTCTCTCTCTCTCTCTCTCTCTCACACACACACACACACACACACACACACACACACACACTTATCCCTACCAATTGGAAGAATGTTAAGGTCTGAGTCAAAACAAGTTAAAATGGTGAAACAAGTTTAAAGTTCCAATGAACCACAATATGTTCAAATTTCAGTCTGCATTTTGTAACTTATAACATTTAAGATATATTTTAAACAGATTTATTATCCCTTAAAAAAATATTGATTTGAGCATCTGTACAGAATTCCAGGACTTCACAAAATATAATTTGAAAATTGTGGGATCCAGTCATTTCCAAATTTCCCTTTAGCCCTAGGTTTTTTTGTTTTTCTGTTTGTTTGTTTGTTTTTGTTTTGTGAGAAGAGAGAGCACCCATGTGATCATGAGAGGGGTAAAGGGAGAGAGGGAGGGAGGGAGGAAGAGAGAGAGAGAGAGAGAGAGAGACTATCTTAAGTGGGCTCAGTCTCATGACCATGAGATCATGACCTGAGCCAAGATCAAGAGTCAGGCACTTAACTGACTGAGCTACTCAGACACCCCTCAGCCAAAGCTCTCTATGTCTCTGTGTCTCTATGTGGCTATTTTGCTGTAATCATATTTCTCTATTTTCTTTCTAGTTTCTAATTATGTCTCTATTCTCTCTCATCATTAGTCTCTTCTCCCCCGCCTTCTTTCTATCAGAGAACTGAGGAGCTTAGTGCTTTAATGTTAATTAATTTACTTTCACATGGACACATGATACTAATATGTGTTGGACAATGCATTCATAATATATGCAGTTATGGACTGCATTCATAATATAAAACAATCAATAGAAGAAATTCGAAAGGCTAGTAAACATGTGAAAAGATGCTGAAGCTCAACAACCACCAAGAATAGATATGGTTTTTCAACTCTCAAAGAAATGTAAAGATTGGCAATATGCTTTAGTGAGGGTGGAAGAAAATGAGTTCTCTCACATTCTTGGTGGGTGCCACCCATCCCTTTTCTCTGCAGTTCCAATTCCTGGTATCTGGCTTATAGAAACTCTGGCACAGAGATGGGCAAGAAAGTTCATTGCAACACCATTTGTGTTATTGAAAAAAAGCAGAAACTGCTTAAATGTAGGACCATGTGGGCAATGGTCTGTACAACCCCAGTGGGTGCTATTCACCTGTGGTTTTTATGAATGGTGCCCTCTGGATGATCCTCTTTGGAAACCCTGATATGCTTAATAATGTTAAAGTGGTTAACTTGCTTATAGGATATCTCATCTATAACCAGTAAAAAGAGTAAAATATAGATATATCTCCTGGGGGGACATATGCCAGCTAGACTGTTAATGAAAAATATCATTTGTAGAGCTGAGTGCATGATTAAATCCTGCTTATACTTAACAACATGAAAAACAATTTTTAAAAACCCCAAATTACGTGTGAGGAAATTTAGTATTAAGAGTATAGGCTCTAGAGCCAGACTGCCTAAGATTGAGTTGTGTCTCCAGCACTTTCTGGCTGTATGTATTTGGAAACGTTACTAAGCCTACCTATGCATCAACTTCCTCATCTGTAAAATGGTGATAACAATAGTGTCTGTCTCCTAGAATTGTTCTGATGATTTAATAAATCGATATATGAAAAACCTTTAGAACAGTACATGCATATAGTAAGCAGTATTATTATTACTACATATTTGTTTGAACCTATCTGAATATTCATATAAATGTAGAGAGAAATATACAAAAGTATACACACCAAACTGTTACCATTTCCCTCATCACAGCAAGTTCTACTAGGCAGTGCTGTTCTGTATATTCATATTTGTTTTTATACTTTACCTGTATCTCTCTCAATTACTTGCCTTTTAAGACTATTACTGTTTTTGTAATATAATAGTTAAAAATTTTGTGCAGTTTTATTATTCTTTTTTCTTTATTTGTGCTTTGCTTAGAGAAGTTATCTTGCTCCATGATTATAAATGTATTAAATTTAGTTTATCTCTTTAAAGCATATGAAATTTAGCTTTATGTATTATGTGAAGTAGGGATCCAGTACTATTTTTTTGTGAATATGTGGATCTACATTTTTTAATAAAAGAGAATTTTTCTTTTGTAAGAAAAATGAGATGATGAGGTTACACGAGGGTTTAATTCTGCATGTTAGCATTTGGCTACAGTTGAGAGGCCAGTGCCCCACTTTTAGGGCCCAGGTTCTATGGTTTTCATGGATTCTTTTGCTCCCCATCACTTCCAGTATGCCAGAGGATGATTAATTATCATTTTTTTATAAGAGAGAACTACTTCTAAGTATCATGTCTTTATTAAAACTGAGACTATTGAAGATGGACCCAATAAAAGAATGCAGGCATGGTCTTTATTATACCAAGCCTGCTTTGCTCATGTATATTGCCACATGGCTCTTTGCAGCATCTGAATTTTTGATCCATTAATCTGTATGTCTATTCCTGAGGCCATATCACATCCTTAAATTACCACAATGTTATAGAATATTTTCTATGATCTGCAGTAATGGGATATAAGTATAGATGATCTATTTTTAACATTTTTTTTCTCAACCTACTTAAAATCATACGTTTGTAGTCTCATTTAAAGAATAATAACAGCATTTGGAATATTGCTCAGCCATTAAAAAGAATGAAAGCTTGCCGTTTGCAAGAAAATGGGTGGATCTAGAGGGTATAATGCTAAAGTAAGTTAGTCAGAGAAAGACAAACACCATATGATTCTACTCATGTGAAATTTAAGAAGAAAACAAAGACAAAAAAGCAAACAAACTCTTAACTATAGAGAACAAACTGATGTTACCAGAGGGGAGGTGGGTGAGGGATGAGTGAAATAGGTGAAGAGATTATGGGTACACTTATCTTGAGCACCGAGTAGTGTGTGGAATTGTTGAATCGCTGTATTGTACACCTGGAACTAATATAACACTGTATGTTAATTATACTAGAATCAAAATTTTTAAAACTTTACAAAAAATAACAGTGCTTATTGATAGCTTACTTCATGCCATATCCTCACAATAATCTTGTGAGTGGCTGTATGTTGAGAACTGGAATCACAGAGAGATTAAACAATTTTTTATGGAGGTATAGTTTACATACAATATTACATCAGTTTCAGGTGTACAAAATAGTAATTCCGTGCTATGCTCACTGCAAGTATAACTACCTCTGTCACCATCCAATGCTAAGAGGTTAAATAATTTTTCCAAAGTGACATGGCTCTTACAGCATTTGCTAACTCCTCAACATCTATATTTATTCTTCCTATGTTGTTTATAATATTGTTAATAGGAACCATTCTTTATTCCCTCTAATCATACTGGCCCAAAATCTGTCTACTTCATTAATTTTTACAAAGAACACATTGAAAATTATTATTAATATGATCTACTTTTAAAATATATTTTTTCTTTAAATCTTCAGTGGTTCCTGGATCACATTTCCTGTTATTTTGCTGCTTAAGGTATAATTGACATTTAGCATATTAGTTTCAAGTGTACAACATAATGATTCAATATTTGTACAAATTGCAAAATGATCACCACAATAATTCTAGTTTACATATATCACCATACATAACTAAAAAAATTTTTTTCTTATGATGAAAACTTTAAAGATCTGCTCTCTTAGCAACTTTCAGATATGTAACACAGTATTATTAAGTACAGTCATCATGCTGTACATCACATCCCAATGGCTTGCTTATTTTATAACCGGAAGTTTGTAACCCTTAATCCATTTCATCCATTTCTCCTTCCCCCACACTCTGCCTCTGCTGATCACCAATCTGCTCTTTGCATCTGTAAGCTTTTGTTTGTTTGTTTTAGATTTCACATATAAGTGAAATCTTCTGGTATTTGTTTTTCTCTGCCCTACTTATTTCAATTGACATAATACCCTCAAGGTCTGTACATGTCCAAATGACCAGATTTTCTTCCTTTTTATGACTGAATAGTCTTCTATTGTGTGTGTGTGTGTATAATGTATATATATACCACATCTTCTTTATTCATTCATCTATCAATAGACACTTAAGTTATTTCTGTATCTTGGCTATTGTAAATAATGCAGCAGGGAAATTGGGGATGCATGTATGTTTTTGAATTGGTGTTTTTATTTTCTTCAGGTAAATATTCAGGAGTGAAATTGCTGGATCATATAGTTCTATTTTTAATTTTTTGAGAAATCTCCATACTGTTTTCCATTGTGGCTACACCAATTTACATTCCCACCAACTATGCACAAGGGTCCACTTTTCTCTACATCCTCATCAACACTTGTTATTTCTTGTTAAGACTGTGAGTGAAAGTCTGGATTACTTATTTTCAGTCTACCTCTTCTCTTTTAAAGAGTTTTATATCTTTGCATTTCCTTATGAATACTGCTCTGGCTCATATGGGGTTTTTTTTCATTAAAATGTAAAAATATTTATTTTTTGGCTTATGTTTTATCATGAAAGACTCTCTTTTTACATTTCCGTACCTTTTGTGTGCTTAATTAAAAATGTTTTTGAGTATAATTGACACACAATATTACATTAATTTCAACTGTACAATGTTGTGATTCAACATCTCTCTGTGTTATGCTATGTTCATAAGTGTGGCTACCATCTGTCACAATTGTATGCTTAATTTTGATTACTTCTTTAATAGCATAATATTAAAGAGATATTCTAGATTTCCAAGTGAGTAAATTATTTCATCTTCTTTGTTTTTGGAGTGTGTGACAGAAAAAAAAAAAAAAAAAAAGCCACAGATTCCCCCAACCCTGTTTCAACTCCTCTTTTCTGAGCAGGTGGGAGCATACACTCCACAATCCTTTAGTTAGATGGACCACGTGACTAATTCTGGCCAATGAGATGTGAGCATGAGTGATAAGTGACATGTTCAGGCTGAGGCCATGAAAAGCCCTATTCCATTGCACGCTTCTCTGGTCTTCTTGTCCTCTTCAGTGGTAAGGGTGGAGGCCTTTCCTGAGATGGCTGAATCATAAGATGAAAGGATCTTTATAGGTGAGAAAGAGAAATAACCTAAAAGGAATTTTGTGAGAGTGAGAAACTTTTGTTGTTTGGGGTCACTGGGGTTTTGGGGTTTCTCTCTCAGCATAGACCTGGCCTAGCCTGAGAAATACAAACTTATTTTTGCTTCTGTCCATGTCTTCATAATCATTAGTACTGCTTCCTATTAGTTAACTTGCATGTGGTAGCAAGATAATCAAACAAAAATATTCTGTATTGGGGATACGTAACAGAAACTCCTCAGTACTATCAATTTACTGAAGCGGCTATACCTGTGTTCTTAGCCCTCTATGTGCAAATACAGTGCCTTCCATTCACTCATTCTTTTATATTTCCCAGGCCCCTAATCAGGACAGTATTTTATGCTAAGCTCTTTGGATACCCTCTGTGAATAAGAACGTGAAAGGGGAGAGAATGACAAGGTTTCCTGAAACTTTTAAATAAGAATAAGTAAGGGTGAATCAAAGGCTCTTTTGGCCTTTGATTCCCAAAATTGTCACATTGCCCATCTTCCTCACTTCCCCCATGATCATGGTTCATGATTGAATTTTTCTTATTTTGATCATTTTCTTAATTTTCTCATGTTTTGTGTGTTCCATTTTTAGATAGCAGCATGACTGCCACTTCTGATTTGGGCAGTTTTTGCACATGCTATTGTTTGCAGACACGTTTTGGCTGGGACTTCATCTGATGAGCCATTTGTTAGTTCTGATTGAGTAGGTCACTTGTGGGCTCAATTAACCACTTGCCCTTCATCTGATGGTGCAAGTGGCCAATTGCACCTGCAATTAGCTAATGAAGGGTTTGGTCATTTCCATAGGCAATTTTGCCTTTATCTAATTGTGGGGCTGCATAAGATTCCTTTCATCATTTGAGCATCTACCAGTCAGTGTAGGCAGAAGATGACTCTTGATGATGGTAAGGTAGCAAAAAAGGAAATTCACAATTTTTTTGTTTTGTTTTTAATTTCCTCATATGGTTCCCCCTCCCCAATTTTTAAAAATTGTGGTGAAATACATATAACAAAATTTATCATCTTAGCTATTTTTAAGTGTATGGTTCACTGGTATTAAATACATTCATAATGTTATAAAACCATCACCATCGTCCATGTCCATAATTCTCTTCATCTTGTAAAAATGAAACGGTCTCCCATTAAAGAGAAGCTTCCCATCCCCCTTCTCCCCCTACCCCCCAGGCTCTGGCAGCCACCATTCTACTTTCTGTCCCTGTGACTTCTACTACTCTAAATATCTCATATAAATGGAATCATACAGTATTTTTCTTTTCATGACTGGCTCAGGAAATTTTGAAATTTTATTCTCTAATGCAGTTATCTGAGGTAGGCAAAATTCACAGATTAAAAGCCTCGAATTTGTTCTTTTCATATTAAAAAGATCACTATGTAGATCTTTTAAAAATATTTTCCTTAATGGCTGTTTAGCTGCCTAACATCTTGTCTCACATTACAAGCTTAGAAAATTCTAAGAGAGAGAGAGAATGTGCATGTGTGAACTTGAATGTACTGAGTGAGGGTTTATGTAACACAAACTCATTTCAAGAATTTTTGTCCCTGGTCTGAAAGAGCTGAAGGTGCACCGGAAGCTAGATCAGACTCTGAACAGAGAAATCATAGAGAAAAAGAGGGCTTGAACTCAGGAAGAGAAGGAGGGATTTATCACTTCTCTCCTTTTGATAAATGTCTTACAAATGGCTTTTCGTGGGTTGAATAGTTCATTTAAGAACCAGGAAGCACAACTAGAAGACGCTTTTTTGTTTTTAATTTTAATTTTTTTTTTTTTTTTTTTTTACTTAATGCCAGGATAAAAGAACTGCAAATGTCTCAGAACCCCTCTTCTGTCTAAAATGCTAACTGAAAACAGTGGAGTTCTTCCTCTCTAGAAAGTGACCAGTACATAGGCAACAAGCAGAGAAGCACTTATTGTGCAGCTTTTTCATTGTATATAATCTGTTGGAATCATAGCCACACAGTCAATTTCTACGGCCCATCTGTCAGGACATTGGAATTGCTTTATTATACAGAAGCCACTCACAGATTCCATGGACTCAGGAAGGAATATTTACCGAGTGTCATCTGAGATCTCAGAGGTTCCATAAAACACTTAATTAACATACAAAAGCCACTTCAGCTAAGCCTATACCTACTTTCTGAATATCAGTTACTGATTTGATTACTCCTGAGGCTCAGGTCGGCATGGGGAAAAATAGCAGAAGCTGCTAGAGAGCAAGCTAGATGCAAAGCGAAGTGGGCAGCTTCCGACAGCTGCTATTTTCTCCCTGGGGCGTAAGAGCTGGTGACATAGCTCCACCAAAGAATCACAGAAAAAAGGTCTGTAGAACTTCTTTTGTTTGTTCTTCATCTTTTTGTTTTATTTCTAATAAGCCAGCATGCTGTCTCACCTTGATCATCAGTTGTTCACGTCATCTTCTCTCACTTGCTTTGTTTGTCTTTATACTCCTTGCAAGCTATGTGACCTTAAGCATGTTACTTAACCTCTCTGGATTTCAGTTTCCCTTCTCTTACAAGGAAGATAAAATCTTCCTCCTGGACTTACTGTGATAATAAAGTGAGGTACTGTTTGATTAGATGGAGTTCTTCCAGCACTGTCAGCCTGTGGAAGGCTAGAGACTAGCCCCTTAAGATCAAGGATTATTGCTTACAACATTGCTCAGCAGGTAATAGAGCTATTTGCATAGAGTAGGTGCTGGAAACCTAATTGTTGATTGATTGAGTAAATATTGATGGGGTTATATCAGCAGTAGCAGTGCTGGTTCTATAGTGTTGGGCCTCTTGTATGCACATGGCCTCATCTCCATGTAGTTACTCTTCAAGAGTTCTAGCAATTTCCAAGAGGATCTCCTTCCCAGTGCCAAATTTGTTGCCCTGTCTCAAGCTGGGCATTTGCTCAGGGCCATTAGCACAGGAAAACAACTCCTAGAGCCTCTGAGACATTTTAGGGCACATACAGAAGAAGGCCCCTTTCTCTGCTGTGTGTCACATTCTGTCACAGGATTTATATGAGACTAGTTGCAGGGCTGCGTGAGACTTGAGTTTCCAGAAACCTTTATGAAGGCAGCTCATTAGGTGTTTCCTTTAGCCTCCTTATTCCACAGGACTCAGATATAATGAATCCTGTGGGCTTGGATATAAACCCAACAGCCACCACACCAGTCCCAGAATGATAGTGCTGTCCATGGGGCTGCTGCATCTTCCCGGAGTCCTTTGCCATGAAACCCCTCATGCCCTTATGCAAAAAGGCATCTGGCTGGCTTGCCCCATACTTGTCAGACATATCTAGACATGTCTGAATGCACATTTAGGCTCACACTGAGACCCATGCTGTATATTTATAAAGTTCCTATAGTGTTTGGTGCACTGTAGAGACTTTTAAAATGTAGATCTCTTTCCTTGTCCTGGAAACTACATCATGCATTGGGATCATGGATATTTTTTCAGATTTTCAAGTCCTTTCTTTCTCTCCGATATAGGGGAATACTCAAACTAAAGTGTTTTGAATCATGATAGAGTCAGATTTTCATGCTTAATTCCTCTAATTACTAGTTCCATGAAGGCTCAGAATAGTCTTGAACGTAGGAGAGAATTGTTTTAAAACATTTCTTCTTGAAGACACAATTTGTCCTTAATTGTTCCCCTAAAATCATGATATGTGTCAAACAAGATGACTTCAGAGAAAAGTCACAGTTTCGCTCCATGTAGGCTAAGTTTGGCTGAGGTGACAAATGACGGTTTTACATGTTCATCATAAGTTGGCTGCATCCATGTCTGCATCATACCAGGACTCAGGATGATGGGGCAGCCCCTATCCAGCACCTCCCAAAGAATGAGATTCACCCTGTAGTTGATTGGGAGCCACTGAGTATTTTTTAAGCAGGAGAATAACATTGTTAAGTCGGAGCTTGAAATGATCACTCTGACACTGGGGTGGGAAGAACATGAATAGAAGTGGAAGACTCTGGTGGCAGGGGAACCAATTATAAGGCATGTGCCAACTCTTATGGACAGGACATGTAGTAACAGCATCTACTGAAAGTTGTTTCTGGCATGATGGAGGCACCAGGCTGTGGGCATGGAGAGAGATAACTCTCACCCTTACTCCCAGATGGTCTATTGAAGAGAAAAAAAGCTGTCCGGTTAGTGACCAGTTGCTGTAGGGACAGGCTAACTCCGGGAATGCACAGTGAATGCAGGGAACAACACAAAACCCAAGACTCCTGGCTTATGTAAAATGACCCCACCACCCCAGAAATACTTTGAGGTTCTTGCAGAGAGAGAAGTGGGGCCTGCAGCAGCAGTTCAGCATCTTGGGAAATGAATTTTTGTCTTCTTGCACCTGTCAGTGTCCCAATAATGTCCTGCTAATCTTTCAGTCTCATTTGTCCCAGGGCTTGCTTTCCATGGGATCCAACAACTGGCAGTTCAGGCAATTAGGATGAAGAGGCACCCTCTTGGAAATACGTATAGGGCTTTATTTTCTGCAAGCTGCCCAGGTCATCTCTTTAGGTTATATTTTTGGCTTTACCAGCCATCTCCTTGAGGCCACCATTTGTAGATATATTCATTTATATGTTAAGAACAAATCTATGCCTTAGGAGGAAGGGAGCTGAGAGGCCTTAGGTATTTAAATGGGCTCTTTGTAATCTCTCTCTCTCTCTCTCTCTCTCTCTCTCTCTCTCTCTGTGGTTCACTGAGCAAGCTAGCCTTGAAGCACAGCATTGATCATTCTCCTCACAGCCTCCTGGAGAAGAATGAGCAAGCTGTGAGAGATTTATCTTCAGGCTGGACCCTCCTCCAGCTGTGAGTGACACAGTCAAAGAAAGGCTGTCAGTGCCGCCCGCAAGGTGGGGCAGGGGGTGGGAAGACATTTCCTCCATCAGAAAGTGCTGGAGGTGAGAGAGCCCTCTTGGCTGCCAAACCCCTTCCCCCCCCAAAAAAAAGGGGGGGCTTGAAAAGAGGGGATCTCAGAATGGGCAGAGCAGGAAGTGCCATCCAAATAATTGACTGTAGTTCTCCCCGTTTGGCTCTGGGAGCCAGGCTGCAGCCACATCTGCGAGCCTTCAGCTCAGCTCAGTCTCTGGTGAGGAGACTTCTCAGATTTCAGGAGCCCTGCAAGGCTTTGGAATGCTTGCCAGTGAGGAATTTGAACATCAAAAGGTTCAAAGGTGGTTGGAAAATCCAATACTCAAATTGTCGGAAGCAAAACATGTCTTCTCTGTCCTATTTTTATGACTTTAGCAGTGACAACCAGTGGTACTAAGAATCCAGGGGAGCCTCAACGTGTACCCAGCAGACCCTTTCTTTTAAGGAAACCAACACTGCAGCATTATCTTAATTTTTACAAGCTGGGGAAGGAGGAAAAAGTAGTTATTTTATTTGGAGACACAGAGCAGTTTTCATGATATTCATAATGGAACATTGTAAATCTGGAGAGTCAAGGTTCAAGTGTGGGTCTCTTCGCATTTGACATATTTTTATTTTGGGTCCAAGTGAAGTATATTTTTAATAGGCAGGACAACACTTCCTGCCTTCAATCAGAGATAATACCAGACTGAGATAATATTCTGAGACAGCAAGTTACATTTCAACTTAAGATAAATATGCCCTCAGTAAAGTTTCACTCATCCTGGCTTTAAAACATGTCATGTCCAAGGTCAATTAATTGTACTTGCAACCTAAAGGCAATCAGGAGCATGAGCGAACATCAAGGTTTTTTGTTTTTTTTTCAAAATAAAAATTTATCCTCACAATGTTTTTTTTCCTATGCTATTTCTTTAAAAATGTGCATGAATTATTCAAAAATTAGAAGGAAAAGAAAGAATGGCTTAGCGATGGAACATGACAATGTACCAAGACATTTAAAATAAAATTTTCCTAAATGGATAAATATCAACTGAAGAAGCTTTCCATAGGATCTGTGACCTTGAAATTTAATCTGAGATTCTGCTTCTGAACAAAATGACTGAGCCTCCTGAATGAGGAGACTTCAGACCACTACATTTCACTCAACACTTATTTTTTTGGACCTTTTGGAAAGATATATAAGAAAACAAGGTATAGATCCTGGCCTCAAGGAGGCTACAGCCCAGGGGACCTTGATGTTAAAGTGGTTGACTATGCTTAATTTTCTCAACTTCCCCAGAACCTCAGTTTGATATTTTATAGAATTGGAATGAACACATCTCCTATGTTCCTCCATGGCTACTTTGAGAATTTGGTGAGGGAGGGAGGAAGGGAGGGGTGTGTGTGTGTGTGTGTGAATAATTTTGAATTACGAAAAGGTTCTCTGTGGTCATTGATAGTTGTATCCTAATTTTAAAATCTGACAGGAGCCTTTTTGTAAGGTAGCCAGTGTAGTACTCTTATGAGAAATCCCCTTTATATTATTCCTTTTCTGTGGTTGCCTAGAAACAATAATAATCTGGTTTTCCTGGCCCTCATTCTTTTCTCTTCTCCTCTGCCTGTTGGGGGCAGATTCAAAACTGTTGTAGCTGAAGATGTGTCTGTGGTGGGTCTTTGTGGCATTTTGGGTATGAGCACCCTCTATGTGCAGACTTCGAGCTAGGTATTTTCATATCTATCATCTCATTTAATGCTCTCAGAAACCCTATGAGCTACACTGCTCTCATTTTATGTACAAAGAAACTAGATCTCAGAGAAGTTAAGGAATTGTTCCAAGATCAAGATCATAAGCTAATAAAGAAAAGAGTTGAATTTCAAATGGAATGCTGTGGCTTTGATTTTTGGGGGGTAAGTAGATATGAAAGCATGTTTCAGTCCTGGGTTCTTCCTGTGAATCTCTGAGTTTCTCACCTGTTGTTGTTATTTCTTGACCTACTTAGTAATGTATATCTGGTGTCCAGTCTCTGACCAGGCTCTGATATACCATGGAGTGTGACTAAAGGGTCAGATGACCTGAGTTCAAGTCTCAACTCTATCTCTTACTAAGCCAAGCCCTAATTTTCTCATTTTCAAAATGGTGGTTATATCATGGATCTCTTTTGATGATTTGACAAGATTATGTATGTTAGAAAGCAGTCAGGGTAACTGCCATATGTTAGTAGGTACCCCAAAATTTCCATTTGAATCTGAATTTTGATTCCAATCTCTTCTGGGACTGGTCCAGAACTAGTTATGCCCTATGAACATATCTGGCATCATGGATTCCTAGTTTCCCCAGAGCTTCATAGGTAGACAAACCTGCTGGAAGATAATGTAGCTTCAAATAAAATGCTTCACTGAAAAATACTGTAGTGTCTGTCTAGTTCAGTGGTTTTCTCAGTTGTTTTTATTAGTGGATGCCTATTTTTAAAAACAAATCTGAAAAAGAATCACATTATGCAAAACTAACAGAAGGAGGATTTTTCTTTCTTTTTTTCTTTTTTTTTTTTTACAGTTTATTGTCAAGTTGGTTTCCATATAACACCCAGTGCTCATCCCCCCTCCCCCCCCATCCATCATCAGTTTTTGTCAGCATTCAAGAGTCTCTCATGGTTTGCCTCTCCCCCTTTCCCCCACCATTTCCCTCCTTCTTCTCCCCCATGGTCCTCTGTTAAGTTCCTCCTAATCCTCCTATACATGCAAAAATATGATATTTGTCCTTCTCTGCCTGACTTATTTCACTCAGCATAACACCCTCAAGGTCCATCCATGTTGCTACACAAGGCCAGATTTCATTTTTTCTCATTGCCATGTAGTATTCCATTGTATAGATAACCACATCTTCTTGATCCATTTGTCAATTGATGGACATTTAGGCTGTTTCCATGATATATAATCATGGTATGAAATGACTCAAGATGATGATGACGACGAAGATGATGATGATAATGATATAAATTCTCTAAGTTGGTCAATAGGGTCAATAAAATCCCAACCAAAATCCTAGCAGACTTTTAAAAAAATAAATCAGTACTATGATTGGTTTAAAATTGACATGAAAATGCAGAAAACAGAACAGCTAAAGCAATTTGGAAGAAGTGGAAGAGCTTATACTAGATGATTTCAAGACTTCTTATAAAGCTACAGCAATCAGGACAGTATGATGCAAACATAAGAATAGACATATAGCAGTGACACCACAGTACTGGCTGCAGAATTAAAGGACAGAAGAAATAGATTTTTATTCAGCAAAACTGGATTTCAAAAAGAAATTTTTAAAAAAGTATTACTGAGAAAAATGTCTGAGTCCTGTATATAAAACCAGATTCTAATGAATCATGATTAAAATATATGCTCTTGAATTATTTTGAGATCTTATGGGTTTCAGTCTTGCCTTCGGAAACCCAAATAGCTTAGGGATATCCAAAAGTTGAGAAACGAGATTCCTCTGTATTGCAAAGATAAGATCAAATAAGCAAGTTTGTTTCTCCATGAAAGTCACATTTCAGATTACATCTCCTATCAGGGTGACTTATTCAAATCCTCCCAATCTGAGGACTCTTGGTTAGTGCACACAGGAACCAATACTGCACAGATTTACAGAGGAGCAAAATGGAAATGTTATTATTAAGGGAGATATGTATCTGTGTGTGTGTGTGTGTGTGTGTGTGTGTGTGTGTGTGTGTGTGTTCATGCATGCGCAATTTTAAGAAGTCCATTTAAAGTTTTAAAGTTTTTGGTATGTAAAAATCTCAGCAGCATAGCAGAGTGTAATCTTTGGGCTATGTAACTTCATTCAATTCACTCTATTTATATAACTACCTAGGGTTAACATCAAGCATATTTTTTCTAAACGTCTTCTAATTCCAGGTTTGCAATTCAACTGAAAAAAAATCAAAGGCACCTAAGAACGTTTATGACTTAAAAAGTTTTCTTTTCTTGAAATAAAAACTACTGCTGGAGACCTCTCCTCCCATATCTTATCAGCTCAACTACCTAGTGTGATTTGAATCGCCCAAACCTTATTTAAAAAAAAAGAAAAAGAGAAAAGGAGAGAGAGAAAAGAAGAACCTTTGGTAAAGTAGGTTCCCTTTGATCCTTTTCTGCTACTTATGAAAACTCACACTGTATGTTTAACACATTCCCAACAAGCCGGGATAATGAAGCACATGGGACACTGAGACTTAATTCCATGTCTGTTTCTTTATTTAAGGGAAAAAAAAAAAAAAGAACACATGCTCTGTGGGCCAAGGGAAGAATGGAGTAGACTAGCTAGGAGCGAACAGTAAGAAGTGGTTGTGATTGCCAAGCTGTGAGATATCATTAAAAAGCAAACTGGGGAGCTCCAGTTTAGGATCTGAGGAGATTATTGATTTAAATCCTTTAAGGCATTCTTCAAAGGACTTCTTAAAAAGTTGTATTGTTTGAGGAGTTTGGGGCAAGTGTGAGTGTGTGAGTTTGTATGTGTACGTTATACAAGAGGGGAGATTAGTGGTTGGGAGGGCTGTGCCTACATGAGGTACAAGGTGATGGGTTGTATGCACAGATTGTGATTATCTTTAGAGTTGGTCTGTGTGAATACAGGTAATCACATAACAGGTTTTCTGGGTAGTGACTTGTATTTTTGGTTCCCTGAACACTCAGCTTCTGTAGCTATAACCAAGGCCCTCAACAGGTTGGCCTTTATTCTCCTTCTTCACCGTGTCCTTCAGCTCCTCAGAGTGCTGGAGCTAAGTATTATCTGATCACATGGTCTGGGTACAAACACATGCTGACTTACTGGCATTGTGATGCTGGGTACCTTAGTTACCCTTGCAAAGCCCCAGTTTCTTCATAGGTAAAATAGGAACAGTGGTATCTCCATCATAGTGCTGCTAGTTAAAATAGATGGTCACACATGTTAAATGTTCAGGATGGGTCAGATGTGCACTCAGAAGCATTTTAATTCCATAGATCTTCTTTGAAAGCTTTCTGTGTACTAGGTATACACCGTTCCTCCATTCTGAACATCAGGTGCTGTGAGTGTAGTAGGACTGCTGTAACAAAATGACACAGACTATATGGCTTAAGCAACAGATTTATTTATTTATTTTTTCACTGTTTTGGAGGCAGAAAATCCAAGATCAAGGGTGCTGGCAGGGTTGGCTGGTTTCTCCTGAAGGCTCTGTCTCTGACTTACAGATGGCCACCTGGTCACTGTGCCCTCACATGGCCTTTTCTCTGTGCCAAGTATCCATGGTACTCTTCCTCTTCTAAGGACACCAGTCACACTGAATTAGTTCCCTCCCCAAATGATCTCATTTTAATTAAATTACTTCATTAAAGATCTTATTCCAAATATACTTACATTCTGAGGTATTGAGGGTTGGGCATTCCACCTGTGAATTTTGGGAGACACAACAGCCCAAATAAGTACCAAGTCAGAACTCTGCTGTTTCAAACAAAGAGTTAGGAAGAGCTGGAATACTTTCTCCTACTTTTCCACTTGGTGAAAACTCTGTTTTCAGAGAATATAACACTCTCTGTTATATTAGCTCAGTGTAAACAATTTTTCCTCTACAGAGTTCCTGTTGAACTCACATACACAACTAGATGCAATTCCTTAGATATAATCTGTTATAACAATTAGTATACTCCATCCACCCCATGAATACGTATATGTTTACACACACAATATGTGCATATATGTATATACACATATGGAGAGAGAAAAAAATGGATTAAAAAATTTTTTTTAACATTTATTCACTTTTGAGAGACAAAGTGTGAGTAGGGGAGGGACAGAAAGAGCAAGGCACAGAATCTGAAGCAGGATCCAAGCTCTGAGCTGTAAGCACAGAGCCCAGTGTAGGACTCAGACCCACAAATGGTGAGATTATGAGATCATGACCTGAGCTGAAGTCAGACATTAAACCAACTGGGCCACCCAGATACCCCAAAGACAATGGATTTTTAATAGTCCATATCCTCAGTTAGAATGGAAGCTCTATGGGAAAAGGGGTTATTTTGATCACTACCACATCAGCAGAACCTAGAACAGTGTGCCTTGACATAGTATGCACTGGCTTTCTTATTCTTATTAGCTCAAAGATCAGAAACTCCTTCCTAAATAGTCAAGAACTCCTTAAGAGCAGGGATATGTCTGCTTTGTCCTCCTGTTCTCCATAACTTGCTCAATAAATTTGTTGAACAAAATCATGAAGATTTTCACAGGCTGACATTCACATCTGAAATTATTTGTGTGTACTGTAATCAGAAAAGTAAACATGTTTATTTTGATCCAGAAGGTGAGACATGTATGTATATCCTTTTGATTATGAAGCTCTGATTAATGAAAAGAAGGGCTTCTGAGTAAAAATACTGAGCAGAGTTTGGGACCAATTGCTAACAGTGTATTTCTCTCTTTCAGGTTTTCTTTTCTAAACACAAACTTGGTTTGATGGTTTTGACTGACTTGACCATGCCTTGAGGCAAAGAAATATGATAACTATGTACCTAGGGGTGGATTAAGACAAAATAAAGGGCCATCACAGGGCTCTATCCACTTCTGGCTCTCCACAACTCCCTCTGGGTAAATCCTATAGCTTACACCTGTCCAAGGCAGCAGAAACCTAGACCATCACATCTGTCAGTGGCTGCCCAAATAATTAAAGCCATCTGTGCCCAGCCTCCCAACACATCTCTGAATCAGTACGCATCTCCATAATTTTGCCAACAAGAAATAGCTCCAGAATCGTTATGGTTAAATAATATTTTTAATGAAAGAAAAAGAAACTAAAAAGATAAATTTTCTTTGCTCCCTTTTGACCACATCTATAAAAGGTCCCATTAAATACAGCAGCTGAGATGTTAGGAAAATCTTCAAGATGGAGATTCTAAATCTCTAAATTAAGTTAGAGGTCAGTGCATGTATTTGCCTGAATTGTTTTGTTCAGCATAGGGAATCCAACCTACCTGCTCTCTTTGTGCATCTAGTGATGAATGTGTTGACTGATTGGAATGCAGCCAAATGCTATTTCATGTTGAGTCTTCTCCTCGGGGTATTATGAGGCCGCGCAGGGCAGTGTGAGACAGAACAATGCGTGGTTAAGAGCTCAGGCTCTCAAGTCAAACACAACCAAGTGGGAGTCCAAGCCTTGTCACTCTCTTGACCTTGGGCAAATTACTTGGCCTTGCTACATCTGTTTCTTCCTCTGTAAAATGGAAATGATAATAATATCTACTTCATTAGTTATAGTAAAGATTACATGAGAAAATGCATGTTATATACTTAGCATACTACTTGGCACATGGTTGGCATGCAATAAATATTAGATACTGTAGTTTTTGTTATTGTGTTATTAAGACTCCCAGATCACACAACCTCCTGCTTTCAGTAGACTTACAAAAGACAGCCAGAAAACAGGCTCCCAATTCTAATTTATTTTAGAGAGAGAGAGAGAGAGAGAGAGAGACTGAAGAGAGCACACAAGCAGGGGAAGCAGGGGAGAGGGGCATAGGGAAGGAGAGAGAGAGAGATAGGGAGGAAGAATCTTAAGCAGGTCTCATACTCATTGCAGAGCCCAATGCAAGACTCCATCCCACGATCCTGGAATCATGACCTGGGTTGAAATCGAGGGTCAGATTCTCAACTGACTGAGCCACCCAGGCACCTCCCCCCACCCCCAATTCTATTGATTTTTTTCAAATTCAATAGAATTGTTGTATTGTTCAGTTGGTTCTTGCTAATTGATAAAGTCTCTGGCATGAGGTGATAGAAGTAACTCAGAATTACCTGCTTTTTGATTTATCAATTAGGAAACAAAATTTGAAGACACTTCCTATATGCCAGATACTGTGTTAGGTACATTTTTCTCTCTAACTCTTGTTTATCCTCAGGGGAGCCCTAAGAGATAGCTGCTGTGAATGTCTCCCCTCTTCCATAGTTTAGTTTGCTGGCTTTTCAGTGGCCACACATCTCTAATACTGAGAAAGCTCTGACTGTATTATGGCCATTTTTTGTTTGTTTGCCCAGAATTCTTCAGTTTGGTTCATCTCTCTTTAGTCATCCTACTGTAATCCAGTTGAATCCATTTGGTTTGAGTGAGACTGAATCCATCTTTCCTGGGCTGAAAGACTCAGGACTAGATACAGAGATTACTATGGTATGACTAACTTATTTCTCAGGGACTCACTTTGAAGGAAAGAGAGTCTCTTTTTTCTTGAAATTGTAAGAAGTATATTCATAGAAACTTGGAGAACTTGAAAGTTATATTCATTTACCACTTGGCTAGAGCATACTTAAAAATAAAGGCAACACAGAGAAAAAGAGAGAGAAAGAGAGATGGAGATTTAATAACATCTTTGAAACCCCTAGATGCAGATGTGCCTGAACTAGTTATGTAAGGCAATAAATTCTCATTGTCTTGGGCTAGTTTAAGTTGAAATCCTACTAATACAGTTCTAGCTAACAATCAGTTCTGTGGAATCCCATGCTGCTTTATCACACTGTGTAAGAATATTATGTTTGAACAAAGGATATTTCCTTTTTGTGCAAATGGCCTTTCTACACACTAGCCTTATTTGGGATCAGTAATATTTTTCTCCTAAATAGGTTAGTCTAACTCCTATACTTAACCGCACATATGTCCATAAAATGTTTATATATTTTAAAAATTGTTTTTATTCATCTCTTCCCTAGATTTCAAATTCACTTAGTAGTGAAGTAGCTTTATAANTGGTATTCAGAAATACATGATGGACTATCAGCTCTGTGACTTTATAGTTGCATGAGCTTGGGTAAATTCATACCTTCTTGGTACCTCAATTTCTTTATCTACCAATGGAAATAATAGTACCCACTTCACAAGGTTAACACAAGTGTTATGTACGTGAGATCATGCTTACAAAATGGGCAAGAACATTTTTTTTTCTAAACCAGTTTAGCTTGGTATCTAGTGCCATAATCGGGGATTTTATGAGTATCATTGGATAATAGTGATCATTTTTCTCTTTGGGAACATTTTTTTAAGTTATAGGGATGTTCAAAGAAGAAGCAACAACTCTCACCCATACTCTCTCTTTGCCTTGCCAGAATAAATCCCTGTCAACATTTTGGGGATATTTCCATCTTTTAAAATATTTGTACATATTTATTTTTTAATTTATACAAAGAATAAATCAGTTATACCCTAAAATATTTAGATAATTACAGAAGAAATTATAGTCTCCTGAAAACTCCTATCCCCATATTGGTGTCCTCCCACCAAAGAGTACTAAGAGTATATTCTGATGAATTTGTCTTATAATTTTCCAAAATTCTTATATTTTTCATATATATCTGTATATAAGGAAAAATATAAAATATTTGTTTCTGGGTTTTTTGAGTGATCGATGTTAGTATGTGGAAATCTACTTTTACTCCTTTGAAGATGCTATAGTAATTCTTTGTGTTTATGGACTTATTTTTATTCATTTTTTGGTGGATAAATATTTTTTCAAGTTTTTTTCATATTATAAACAATATTGATTATGTCTTTTGTGTGTACATGCAAGTCTTTATCCAGAACAGCTATGCAGAAATAAATTGCTGGGTAATTTAATAGATATGACCATCTTGCCCTTCAGATCACTTGCACTAATTTCAAGGTCACAAGCAGCTATGTTGTAATTTTATTCTCCTACCCCTCAGCCCTGCCCTTGCTTGTCTACACTTGATATTATCAAACTTTTTTCTTTTTGTCAAACTGGTAGTATAATGGTAATTCACTGCTATTTTAATTTATATTTTCTGATTACCAGTGAGGCAAAACCATCTTTCATAGGGCAATTCTAATTTTATCTTCTGTAATTACCTATATGTGTTCCTTTAACCTATATCATTGGCTTTTGGACTTTTTTTTTATAAATAGGTAAGAACTATTTGAAAGCTTCAGATGTTTATCTTGGTCTGTTTTGTATCTGAACATTTTATTTTATAGCTGTGACTGTTTTGTCTCAGATGGTCTCCTGCCGTTTACCTTTTTTTATGTTTAAATTTCTTTTTTTTTTTTTTTTTTTTTTTTTTTCAANTCTTCCCTACTCCAACATCCTGTTATTATCCTTCATTATCTTGGCATAAAATTAGATTTACTTTCCAAAATATGGATCTTTAATTCAACTCAAACTTATTTCTGCCTGTGAATAGGACAAACTTTTGGATTCCTATTGTCTACCATTGATCAGTCTGTCTATTCCTCAAACAATACCACACTGTTTTAAGTACTGTGGCTTTGTTGTATGCCTTGATTTCTGGAATAACAGAAATGACAAAAATGACTTTTATTGTATTTATAAAGGTTTTTGTAAGGCAGAAAGAAAAGCACTGCTGTGTGCCATGCACAGTTGAGGTCCTTTTCATATTTTATCTCATTTTATCCTCTTGTCATCCATGCAAAGGAAGTGGTATTGACAGACTTTTGCAGATGGGAAAACAGAAGTTCAGTAGAGATACCTAACATTCTCAGAGTCACATAGCTTGTAAGCAGTGGAATGAAGATTTGAGTTCATGTCTATCTGACTCTAAAATTCACTTCTTTCCTTGACATCTCCCACATTCCTAGGTTGAGACCATCCTTGAGGAAAACAGTAATATCTGCCAATTCCATTCATTTTTTAAGCTGTTTTATTCTGCAGATAAGATTCTTAATATTGCAGAAAGCTGAAAGTGTACTTTACAGATGTACAGCAGAAGCTGTACTTTAATCAGCTATGTATAAGTTATGTTGAGGACAAGAAAGATAAGGAGAAGCAAAGCCTTTGGCAAAGTTGACCAACTATTTCTTATTTTAAGGAACAGTACAGTCCTGACCTCATCCCCCACCTCTTAGCCTTAAGTTTTCTTATTCCTGCTAATTAGTTCCAAATGTTCTTCAGTTTTCTGTCTTCTCTTCCTCTAGACAGAAACCTAATGCCAGCAATGGGCACCAAGACTTCCCTTTGGCCTTTGCTCCTTATGGCCTGGTCACTGCCTTCAACAATTAGTAAATCATGGACAATTTCAGCTGTCACACAGTCTTGGATTTGACTCTCAGCCCTCTCTGGAATCTGAAGTCTCTTGAACCAATCTGCCATTTTAGCAAATGGGCTTTATTCCTGGAGAGGAACATAAAATAGACTTTGGACTCATGCTGCAGAGGTTCCTGACTATAGATTGCCCACTTGGGCTTTGAAATTTTTACAGTTTTTACCTGAGAAGCAGGTAGTTATATTTATCAGGTTGTTCACTTTGCCATGGAATAGGAGAAGCGTATACTTCCCCCCTTCTCTGTTAAAGAAGAATGAGGGCCTGTCTCTGTTGATTTATGATCTTGGAAAGAGGAGAAAGGCACAAGATAAAAGAAGAGATGAGGAATGCTATGATAGAGTGGGTAACACCTGAGGAACCCCTCCTGCCTGGAGACTAGAGATCTTATAAGCTACTGAAGACAGGCAGGGTTTAAAAAAAATTTTTTTTTTCAACTCTTAAAATGTGAAACTGCATCTACTCTGACTTTTCCATGCTGAGGACTTTGATATCCTGCCTAGCTAGTAGCTGGGTCTCAAGGAAGGATTTCTGAACATGGAGAAGCTTTTCCTTCACTGAATGGCTCAGTTCCATTTCCTATAGCATGACTGAGGAAGGCTGATGAGTAAAAACATGTTCTTGTATTTTTAGACAAGTGAATGATTGAAATTATTGCACATGAAAACCGAATACTTCACAGGGAAGGAAGTTTATAATTCAGAGCTGACCTGACTTTGGCCTGGCCAGATCCTTTTGCAATTTGACTTACATCCTAACTAGTCCTTTTGCATCTGAACCCAATGAAATACACATAGATCAAGAGCACACGGCCATGGAGATGGTAATGGGAAAAAAGGAGATCAGGAGGCCAGGAGAGCAGAGTTATAAGAGAGACCACATGCCCTTACTTGCCAGTCTGATTTTGGAGAACAGCCAACCATTAAATGCAATGATCACACTGTCATACTGCTGAATTCTGGAGATTGTGATCACATCACTGAACAGTTTTCTTCCACTCAGAACACTTTAGAGTCTACTTGAGAAAGGTTGAGGACATGCCATATAGCACAGTGCCTCTGAAACACTGAAAGTGTAGCTAAGTCAGATTGTAAGAGTGAGAGTCAACTTAACTGCATTCTAATTACAGCTTTGCCCCTTCGTATATTATCCTGGGTGGGTCTTCCCCATTTTAGTTTGTGGGTTTCTAATAAGTTAAGTGGTGAGTTAAATAAGGTAAGTTTTAACATCCTTTCAAGGTGAATAGGAATATGGGGATCTTAACAAATAACTGTTAGCTGCAAAGTATCATATTTCCTCATTCCAGAGAATCCTAGATGAGTGATTGTTACTAAGCATGAAGTAGTGCAAATGGAAAAGCCATCTAGAGCTCATATTAGATTAGTCCTCCCAGTCATTGATCCTTTTTCAAATTCAAGAAGAGAGTGTGAAGCTTGCATCAAATTCTCTGTGGTCAGAGCCTCTGCTTATGGTCTCCATTAACCAGTTGAAGAAAAGCCCTTTTCTACCTCAGACTTTATTGGTTTCTGGGCACTGTAGTCCCTCAGTGCCATTGTTATCTTGTTCAGTATGAGCTAAGATGCAGTTTTCTGTGTATGCTTGAAGCTAACTAGACAGCTCTAGTTTCCAGAAGCAACTTTTGTAGGAAACCTTCCTCAAATATGTTCAAAGAACTGGAATTCTGAGAAACTTGGCTTTCTTGAGGTGTGCTTGGGAATTATCACATCTTTAATAATATATATGTTATGTATATATATTTTAATATACATATACATGTGTATACACACATATGTATATACATATATATGTGTGCATATATATTTTTATATAATTTGAAGTTTATTTTTGAGAGAGAGAGAAAGCACGAACAGGGGAGGGACAGATTGAGAAAAAGAGAGAGAGAGATAATCCCAAGTGGGCTCCACTCTGTCAGAACTGTGAGATCATGACTTGAGCTGAAGTCAAGAGTCAGATACTTAACCAACTGAGCCACCCAAGTGCCCCATACACACACACACACACACACACACACAGTATACATGTACATGTGTATACATATGTATATGTGTGTGTGTTTTTTTTTCAAGAGGGGGAAAAAAACCTTTGTGGAAGTGAAAATTAATAATCTGTAGACCTGGGGTTTTCCTTCTAGTAATGTCCAAGTAAGTGAATATCAAACTAACTTTTCTGCAGACAATAACTATAAATTCCAAAATAAAAATATAAACCATAACAATCTAAAGGCTTAAGAGTGAACAAACACAGGCACATTTTGAAGGAAAGTCCATATCTGGAAAAAGAGAATAGCACTTGTTGATTTTCTCCCTTTTGTTTGTATGTTTGTGTTTATGGTTTTTAGCCAAAAGACAGGTGCTAGTCTGTGCCATTCAGGTTGGCTAAAATGGAGATATAACAGCTGGAATTGGTCATCCTTGAATAACCAGGGGGCAACTAGGGGTGTTAGAAAGTGAAGGGTTGGGGGGAATATGAGAAAGGAGAGAACCAGGGAGGGAAGACCTAAGTTCTGTGCATGACTTTACCCAGATATATGGTTGACCTTTGAAATATGCAAACACAAAACAGATTACAAGTCAACTCATTACAGCTAAATAACTGAACTATGGGGTTGAGTTGAATTACAATCCAAGGACAGAGCTGTAATTTGAGGCCTAATTAATTGCCCACTTAAAGAAGTCAACACTCTTTGGAAGAATACAAGAGAATCCAGTCTCTACAGTATGACACTTATAGTATCTGTGATATAATCCAAAATTATTCAGTATATTAAAAAGAATAGAAGAAATACAAATGACATAAAAATATGAAAACAAAGAAATCCAAAGAAAACCAAATAAAGCAAAAAAGAAGAATTAATTAAGTTTAATTAATTAAAATTAGCAAATGTTTTAAAAAATAATCTATGCTAGCAAAGGTATCAAATGGACCATCATCTGATGCTGTTTGGAGTGAGAATAGATATAAATTTCTTGGAAACCAATTTGGCTAGAGATATTACAATACCTGAAATAGTTTATACCTCTTCTTCTAATCATTCCACTTGTAAAAATGTATTCCAAAGAATTATTGGCTGTGCAAATTTTATATGATATTCTTAAAACATTTATAATATAATTAAAAATAATCTAACTATCTGAGACTGAGGGGATGGATAAAGCAAAATAATGGAATAATTTACAGACATTAAATTCTGTTTCAAACAAATGCTGAAGACAAAGGGAAAAGCTTAGGATATAAGTTGAGAGAAAATGGTAGAATATAAAGGAGACATATGGGTAATTTTAATTTCCTTCTCTATACTTTCCTGTATTTCTCAAATTACACAGACCATGAGTCTCTTTTTATAGAGAACTTTTTTAAAAAATATATCTACCATCCCTTTAACAAAGCAGATTTTCAAAGTAATTTGACTCATTGTTAGCACTTGTTTTAACTTCCTCTTGCACTCCTCCTGACCCCTGGCTCTTAACTGATGTTCACCTACCATTATCCTTTTCTCTCACAAGTGCTCCCTAATCCTGTTTAAGACTAACCACTCATGGTTGGTTTCCTCCTCACTCACATTCTTGGGGGCTTCAATTCCTTGGTTACCTGGATCTCTTCTGTTCTCTTCAACCTCTCTTTCTGCCCATTGCAAAGTAGTCAATGGAATCATGATAGTTAACATGATGAATCACTGGTCTTACAAGAAGCATTTTTAAAAATTTATTTATTTGAATTCAACTTAGTTAACATACAGTGGTGGTATTGGTTTCAGGAGAAGAACCTAGTGATTTGTCACTTACATATAACACCAGTGCTCATCCCAACAAGTGGCCTCCTTAATGCCCATCACCCATTTAATCCTTCTCTCTACTCACCACCTGTCCAACAATGCTCAGTTTATTCTCTATATTTAAGAGCCTCTTATGGTTTGCCTCCCTCTCTGTTTTTATCTTGTTTTTTCTTCCCTTCCCCTATGTTCATGTGTTCTGTTTCTTAAATTTCACATATGAGTATTTGTCTGTTTCTGCCTGACTTATTTCATTTACTATAATACATTCTAGTTCCATCTGCTTTGTTGCAGATGACAAGATTTCATTCTTTTTGATGGCTGAGTAATATTCCACTGTGTGTGTGTATGTGTGTGTGTGTGTGTGTGTGTGTGTGTGTGTGTGTGTGTGTGTGTACCAGATCTTCTTTATCCATTGGTCGCTGGACATTTGGGCTCTCTCCATAATATGGTTATTGTTGATAGTGCTGCTATAAACACTGGGATGTATATGCTCCTTCAAATCAGTGTCCTTTGGGTAAATACCTAATAGTGCAATTGCTAGGTCGTAGGGTAGTTCTGTTTTAATTTTTTGAGCAATCTCCATACTGTTTTCCAGACTGGCTGCACCAGTTTGCATTCAGGCCAATGGTGCAAGTGTTCCTCTTTCTCCACATCCTCACCAACACCTGCTGTTTCCTGAGTTGCTAATTTTAGCCATTCTGACAGGTGTGAAGTGGTATCTCATTGTGGTTTTGATTTGTATTTCCCTGATGGTGAGTGATGTTGAGCATCTACCAGAAACATTTTTACAATTTTCTCTATTGTCCCCAAAATGTCTTTTCGCAAATTGAGATATAACTGACTTATAACATGAGTTTCAGGCTTCCCATATTCTTTTTAAAAATTTTTATTCATTTTTGAGAGAGAGTGCAAGAGAGGAGGGGTGGAGAAAGAGGGGACAAAGGATCTGAAGCAGGCTCCACACTGACAGCAGAGAGCCCAGTTCAGGACTTGAACTCACAAATGTGAGATCATGTCCTGAACCAAAGCCGAAGTTAGATGGTTAACCAACTCAGCCACCCAGGTGCCTCTAACATATGCATTTCAGGTGTGTAATATAATAGTTCAATATTTATATGCACTACAAAGTCATTACTAATTTGAAAGAAGTCTAATTACCTACCATCTATCACCACACAACGTAACAAATTTTGTTTTCCTTGTGATGAGAAATTTTAAGATTTACTTTCTTAGCATCTTTCAAATATGCACCCCAATATTGTTGACTATAGTCACCATGCCTTACATTACACCCCTGTGACTTATTTATTTTATAACTAGAAGTTTGTACCTCTTGACCCTTTTCATCCCTTTCAACCACCCCCTAACTTTTTCTCCTCTGGCCACCTCTAATCTCTTCTCTGTATCTGTGAGTTTTGTTTTGTTTTTTTGTTTTTAGTTTCCACGTATAATTGATCAGATAGTGTTTATCTTGCTCTTTCTTATTTCACTTAACATAATGCCCTCAAGGTCTATTATGTTGTTACAAACGGCAAGATTTCATTCTTTTTATGGCTGAGTAGTATTCCATTATATATACATATATCTCCTTTATTAACTCATCCATCAATAGACACTTATTTCAATATCTTCGCTTTTGTAAATAATGCTCCATTGAGACTTGGGGTGCATATAACTTTTGAATTCATGTTTTTTTCCTTTTGATAAATTTTCAGATGTGGAATTGCTGGATCTTATAATAGTTCTATTTTTAATTTTTTAAGAACCTCCATACTACAATAATTTACAGTCCCTCCAACAGTGTACAAGGTTTCCCTTTTCTCCACATCCTCTTCAATACTTGTTATTTTCTGTCTTTTTAATGATAGCCATTCTAACAGGTGTGGGGTGATATCTCATTGGGTTTGATTTGCATTTCCCTGCTGAGGAGTGATGTTGAGCATCTTTTCATGTAGCTGTTGGCCATCTGTATGTTTTTCTCAGAAAAGTCTCTATTCAGATGTGCCCATTTTTTATCTGATTTTTTCTTTTTTTTCTATTGAGTTGTATGAATTCTTTATATATTTTGAGTATTAACTCCTTAACAGATATATCATTTGCAGATATCTTCTTCCATTCACTAGGTTGCCTTTTCATTTTTTTGATGATTTCCTTTGCTGTGTAAAAGCCTTTTCATTTGTTGTGGTCCCATTTGTTTATTTTTGCTTTTGTTTCTTTGCTTTTGAAGTCAAATCCAAAAATTCATCGCCAAGACTGATGTCAGGGAGCTTATGTTTTCTTCCAGGAGTTTTTTTAGTTTCAGGTCTTACATTAAGTCTTCAATCCATTTTGAGTTCATTTTTGCATATGGTGTTAAGATGATGATAAATTTTTATTCTTTTGGGGACACCTGGTTGGCTCAGTCCATTAAGCATCCAACTCTTGATTTCAGCTCAGGTCATGATCTCACAGTTCATGAGATTGAGCCCCGCATCAGGTTCTATGCTAATAGAGTGGAGCCTGCTTAGAATTCTCTTTCCCTGTCTCTCTGCCACCCCCCACTTGTTCACATGTTCATGTATGCTCTCTTTCTCTCAAAAGAAATAAATAAAACTTAAAAGAAATTTCATTCTTTTGTATGTGGCTGTTCCCCCAATGCTGTTTATTAAAGATACTGTCTTTCCCCATTGTATATTCTTACATCCTTTGTTGTAAGTTAACTCACCACATTTGTGTGGGTTTATGTTAGAGCTTCTCATTCCAACAGTGTCTGTCTTTATGCCAATACCATATTGTTTTGATTACTATGGCTTTGTTATATAGTGTGAAATCGGGGAGCATGATGTTTCCATCTTCAAATACCCATTGTGTTTTCTTTTATTTTAAGTGAAAATTATTTTGTATTGGGGGAGGATTCCAAAAATAATTTTTTACCATTGTGAAAAGAAACATTAAGACAATGAAGAAGTTAGAAAACATAAAGCAAATATATCTTCTTTGTCTGCAAATCTCTCTTCTTTGTCTCACTATTCAGACATAATCCCACACTGTATATTAGTGAGTAGATAGGTTGATAGGTAGAAAGGTGGATGTATATATGTTAGCATGGATGGACAGACGGACAGCTAGTCTGGGAATGAATGGACTCACACATTATAGCTTAGGACAATGACAAAAATTATTTTAAAGTTATTCTAATAGAATAGCAGAATAGTTAGAAAAAAACTTTTAAAAGAAAATATAATGGAAAAGGAAGGTGCTTTCTAGAATTAAAATAAATTTAAATAAATTTAAATGTTGGGATATGGCCTGATTATTACCTGCATTTTTCATAAAATTTAGTGTATTGCCAACATTTTTCCATGACCGTAAATGTGAATCTATGTATCATTTTAATTGTGCATAGTTTCTATTTTATAAATGTTCTACTTAGTTTTCAAAATGCTCTAAGGAATTAATATTTAGCTTGTTTCCTGTATTCACTGTTATAAGCAGTGCGTTAATAAGTGTCTTTTTATTCATATTTTTGAAAAGTTTTCTCTTGATTTCCTTAGAAGCAGATTTGCTGGATCAGAGTCATGTTTTAAATTTTGATATGAATTGCCATTTTTCCTTCAGAAGAAGTAGGTTAATTTATGTACTTCTACCAGCATTTTGTAAGAGTGCTCATTTTTCTGCATTTTACTAACTCTTGATATTATAAATTTTGTAAATTGTTACCAATATAATAGGTGAAAAATATTTTCTTGTTTAAATTTGAATACTTGATTATTTATTGGTTTTATGTCTTTCATCTGCTTATTAATCTTTCAAATTTCTTTTGATTTTCTAGTTCATATCTTTTGACAATTTATTTTACTTTTTATCAAAATAGTACATAGGCATAGTTTTAAAGTTCCACTAAGACAACAAAGATTATTAGCAGAAAATAGCATTTCTCTGTTCCATCTTTCCTCCCCTCCCAATCTTGCTATGCAAAAGTAACCATGCTCAACTTTTTAATGCTTTTTTATTATATTTAACATATGTAATTTTATGTTTCTAAACTAAATAGTTCTTTACTACTTCTTCATTTTTTAATTTCAGCAATTATTCTCAATTCCCTACTCAATAAGAGATTTAGCTTTTCTTCCACATTTCCCACATTCCACCTTCTCTCTCCAGACTCATCCAATTCTCTTTGATCATCTTTCCAATATAGGTATGTCATAAATCTGGGGTAAATTTATATTAACTTTTTCCATTATTATTACATAAATATTATCCACAGCTCAGTAAGTATTGTATATAATTTAGATTTTCTTTCTGCTTTAACTTTTAATTTTCCCTGGAGTTATAAATTACCTCATTTTGGGGTTTGCTTAGTTTTTTTTTTTTTTTAAGTTTGTTTGTTTGTTTGTTTTGGGGAGTAAGCAGAGAGAGGGGGAAAGAGAGAATCCCAAGCAGATGCAGAGCCTAACATGGGGTTCAAACTCATCATCCATGAGATCATGACTTGAGCCAAAATAAAAATCTGGACACTTAACTGACTGAGCCACTTAGGCTCCCCAGGGTTTCCTTAATTTTCTGTGTACGCAAGTCTCTATCACCAAATTCTCTGCCAGAGTGATAAAATTCTTAATGATTTAAACACTTGGGTCATCTATAATTTCCCTTTTTAAAAAAATAATTTTTTTAAATTTATTTCTGAGAGAGAGAGAGAGCGTGAGCAGGGGAGAGTCAGAGAGAGAGGGAGATACAGAATCTGAAACAGGCTCCAGGCTCTAAGCTAGCTGTCAGCACAGAGCCCGACGGGGGGCTCAAACCAACAAACTGTGAGATCATGACCTGAGCTGAAGTCGGACGTGTAACCGACTGAGCCACCCAGGAGCCCCTATAATTTCCTTTTTAAAAATATGTCTCCATTATCTTGCTCCAGTCCCAACTACTAGATATTTAACCTGCTGCTGAAATATCCTAGGACTTCTTGCCAATATGAAATTCCTTTTGCAACTCCCTTGTGTTTCAGCCCATTTTACGGATTTTCTCTAATTTTGCTATAACACGTAATGCCAGTATAATGCTGACAAAGAGTATATGAAACCATTTTATTTTTGAGTGCTTGTATTTCTCACATTTTGTTGGTCATTTATTTGTATATATAATTCTTGGTTGGAAACCATTTTTTCCCCTCAGAATTTTAAGGGCATTTTCCTTCATGATTTGTAGCATTCCTGGTAGTGTTGGAAAGACCAGAGTTGTCCTGATTCTTGCTCTGTTGTTTTTTGTCCTTCTTTCTGGAAGTTTTCGGAGTCTTTATTTTTAAGACACTAAAATTTCATGATGTATTTTAAAGCCCTTTTTGATTAGTTGGGCTGCTTGGTAGGAATAGCCTTTAAGTAAATTTGTGTCCATTAGTTTTAGGAAATTTTTTCTATTATTTCTTTGGTAGTTTCTCTCTGTTCTGTGTCTCTCAGACACACACACTTGCTCACTGTCTCTTTCTACAACTCCTATTGGTTAGATTTCTTGAATTAGTCCTCTAATTTCTCATAATGTTAGCTCACATTTTCTCTCATTAGCTTTTGTTCTTTTTTATTAAAGCTGGACGTTTTAAAAAAATGTATGTTTATTTACTTATTTTGAGAGAGAGAAAGAGAGTGTGAGTGGAGGAAGGACAGAGGGAGACACAGAATCTGAAGCAGGCTTCAGGCTCTGAGCTGTCAGCACAGAGCCAGAGGTGGCTCAAACCCACAAATGGGGAGATCATAACCTGAGCTGAAGTCAGACACTTAACTGACTGAGCCATTCAGGTAAACCTATTGTTCTTTTTTCTGGGAGGTTTTTTAGACTTTCTAGACTGAGATCCTCCAATTTTACTGGATGTTTTATTTTAACTATCAGATTATGTTCTAGTGGTTCTTTTCTTTCAATGCATGCTCTCTTTTTATAATGTCCTATTCTTTTTTCTTCATGGATGCTATGCCTTCTCTTATTGTTATGAAGATATTATATTTTTAAGTTTTTTTTCTCCTTGTGTTATATCTTCTGTGTTAATTTTGGATTCTGTCTTTCATATTGGAAGCTTTCCACATATATCTTGTGATCCTTATCTAATTATACTTTGGAATCAGGCACTAGAAAGCTAATTGAAAGCCATGTGTTAGGGGTAGGGAGTTGGTATGCTCATGGAACAGTGGGCCATTACTAAGGCAACAGTCACTCAACTTTCTGTTCTCTACACTAAGATTTTTTTAAATGCTATGGACATCTCCTATTTGTATTGTCTCCTTTATCACTCTTTTTGTCTTCAGGTCTATACTTTGTCACTCCTTGACTGTCATTGTACTGGAATTCCTGAAGGGAACCAAGATAAATGTATACATTCAAGCTGTGATGCCCAGCTGGAAATCCTTACCCATTTTCCCCCCATTGAGGTGTTTGACATTTTAATATCATTTTAATAATTCTATATAGAGTAATAATATTTGTTTATGTTTTATTTCATGATCTTATTTTATTTGCTCTTAATTAGTTTTCTTTGCAAAAAGAATTTTAATCCTTGTGTAGTCAGAGTTCTTAAGTATATATCATGTTTAGAAAAAACCTATTCTAAAATACTCTGTAACATGCTTTTCTGTTCTTTTTATCATTTTTCCTAATGTTTGAATTTTAACGTTGAATGTAATTTTGTTTATATTGAGATATGTATATCAATTTATTTTTTCATAAATTAAAAATATTAAAGTGATATCTGGCAGAGCGTTTTTCCTAACCAGGCTCATATTATGTCTGTGTCATATTTTACATACTCATATATCTGTGGATTCATTTCTAGATTCTCTGTTTTATCTCACTAATAACCACGCCCGTTGCTGGACCTGTGCTATACTTTAAATATATATTAGCTTTGTATATTTTTATATTTTTAGTGGCAAATGTCCCCACTCCTTGGTCTTCTCTATGTTCTTTTTGTAGCTCCTAACTGTAATTTGTGAAATGAAATTTCGGTCAGTTTTCAACTTTGAAAACATTTCATTCAAATTTTTATAGTCTGTATAAAAGTTTAGATTAAATTGGGAGAGATTCATGTTCTTCTTTCTTTGAGCCTCCTTGATCTAGAAACACGAATGCCTCAGAGAACATTCAAATTGTTATACATATTTTTCTTTACAGAGGTCCTGTACCTTTCCTTTTTTTTTATTTGCCATTTTATATTTATTTATTTATTTATTTATTTACTTTTACAAATAGTTTATTGTCAAATTAGTTTCCACATAACACCCAGTGCTCATCCCCACAAGTGTCCTCCTCCATGCCCCTCCCCCCTTCCCCCTACATCCATCAGTCCTCAGTTTTTGTCAGCATTCAAGAGTCTCTCGTGGTTTGCCTCTCTCCCTTTCCCCCACCATTTCCCCCCTTCTTCTACCCCTTGTTCCTCAGTTAAGTTCCTCCTAATCCTCCTATACGTGCAAACATATGATATTTGTCCTTCTCTGCCTGACTTATTATGCTGAGCAAAATAGGTCCTGTACCTTTCTTAATAATTTCATTCCAGCTATTGCTTTACATGAATATCATAGATTTTCATGTGTTTATCTTAAATTTGCTTACTTTTTTCCATCATTCTATTATTTTTAACCGATTTTAGTTAATTCTTCCATATTTTAATTTATCATTCAATAAATATTTCAATTCCCACTATGTTCCAGAATGTGTTAAGCAGTGAGGACATGATGTTTTAATAGGAAGAGATATGATGCCTGCCCTTGGGTAAATCATTGTATCATTTGCAAATAATGATAATACTTTTCCTTTCCAATTTGTATTCTTATTATTTATTTTTCTATTAATTGACTAATATCTCTAATCCAGTATTGAAAAGCAAGATAATCTTCATTTTTATCTTGTTTATAACATTCAAATAAGTATTTCTAATATTTCACCAGTAGGTGTAATGTTTGCTACTAAATTCTAGTTTCTAAAAATCTTAATTACGTTAGGAAATTGCCTTCTGTGTTATGTTTATAAAGGGTTTGTAATCACAAATAATGTTGATTTTTATCAAAGTCCATTTAATTCTTAATGTGTTAATATGTTAAACCACTCTTGAATCACTGGAATAAATTCCACTTGGTAATTACGGAGTGTTCTATTTTTATCCTGCTTGACATAATCTAATAATATTTCATTTAGGATTCTTATATTTATAGGAATAAGAAAATGATCTATAGTTTTCATTTATGTTCTTTTTTGATATTTGATATTAGAGTTATGTTAACTTCAAAGTAATTGGGAACTTTTCCATAGCTGTTTACATTAAGAAACATTTTTAAAAGCACGGTAATTTTTCTTGCCTTTGAAAAGCTGGAAAGAATTCATGGACAAATTAGCTAGATTTCTTTAGTGATATTCTGTTGACACCTCTTCAGTTTTTTATATATGTTTATTGGTCTACCCATTTTTATTTTTTTAAGAACCAGTTTGGGAACTTTTTCCTTAAAAGTCATCCATATATTTAATTAAATGTATTGGAATAAAGTAACGTTTATTATCCATTTGTGAGTTTATAAGTATCTTTTGCATCTGTGATTTTATCATTCTTCACATTCATTTATTTGTGTTTTAACCCTTTGGACCTTGGTTACATTTCTCAGAGGGCTACATATTGGGGTTAGGCTTTTCAGTGGTAATATATACATTTTCAATGTCTATAATTCTTTGATCAATGATATTTTTGGTGGGGAAGAAGACACCTGGGTTTGACTTTCTATCTTAAAAGTAGAAGCTAAAGTACAACTATTTGAAGAGATGACAGAAAAGAACAAGATGGAATAGAGAACTATAAAAGGGCATTTCTGATGGAATTGGTCAGAAACAAATAATTTGAGGGTCAGATGTAGACCCATCGTATCTGTGATTACAATAGCATTTACCAGATCCCATATCTCACCTGGTAAGTAACTATTATATAAGATGATAGACACAGTATGCAGGAATTGACCAAAACATTATTTTAGGTTTCTCATTATATTGATGCAGAAACTAAGCCACAAAGAGGTGAAGTGATCCAAGAGAGTTCTTTACATTATGCAACACTTATTTTGTTTTAAAAGAAAATATGTAGACGTAGGTTAATAGGAAGAAATGCAAGGAGACACTTCTGTAAATGCCTTCTATTGTTTGGATATAATGCTAGACTCCATCTTCGATTTCATAGGTGAAGAACCCCAAACACTAGGAGATTAAAGAAGAAGTTATGATCCAAATCAAGTCTGAAACTTCTTTCAGTTGATTGCTTCTGCTGTTAGTAACTCACTAGGCAATACTACTTCTTTCAGAAATCAGTGAACAGAAGTGCTATGAAGAAACAAATTGGGAGAAATCTTCATTCATTCAATCATAGAAAAGATTTTTAATGGTTTCTACTCTTTTCTTATTAATTTGGAAAAATAAAAATAATAGTAGTACCCAATGTTCTCAAGGGTCCAGGAAAATTGGGGCCCATATATTATTATAAAATAATAATCTTTGGAATGACAAATATGCAAACTAAGGGAAAATGCTGTAAGTATGAAGGTATTTATTGCAGCAGTGTCTAGTAATAAAAAGACTTGGACAACAGAATTAAAGAGAAAGGTCTAAATAAATTGTGGTGCATGTGAGAATACTGTGTAGCTGATGAAAATATCATTATCATTAGGTACCCAAGCATGAAACAATGCCCTTTCCTCTGTGTCTTCACTTGTCTATACGTGGCTCCATTGGCTCCATACACATTGAAATCAGAACGAAGTCCAGTTGGACTCCTATCTGGGGACTCTGGGAAGAATCTGCTTCCAGGCCTAGTCAAGTTGTTGGCAGAATTCAGTTCTTGGCAGCTGTAGGACTGAGGTTCCATATTCTTGCTGGCTGTAGGATGGGCTTCACTCTCATCTCCTAGAAGCTTTCCCCAGATCCTTCCTTGTCATTGCTTCCATCTCAGTGTTGGAGAACCTCCCTTGTGCTGTTCTTCTCACAATTTAAATCTGGCTTTCTCATTTGCTACCAACTGAAGGAAAACGCTTTTGTGAGGCTCATGTGATTAGGTTAGGTCCACATGCATAATCTCCCTCTCTTAAGGTTAATGTCTGCAAATACCTTTGCCATGTAACTTAATGTAATCATGGAAATCAAACAAAGGGGCAAATAGGGTCATGGGGTCATCCTAAAATTCTGCCTGCCACACCATAGATAGCCACAGCTCCCACTCTCCCTTCCTTCAGGTCTTTGCTTCGTGGTTAACTTTTCAGCAAAATGTTTCCCGGAATTCAGCTAAAATTTTAACTGTATTTGTGATCCTCACCCAAATGTCTACCCACTCTGCCTGTTTCCCCACCTTCTCTTTAGGCTTACCCTCTCACATACAATATATCTTACTTTTTATGTTTGTCATCTGTCTCCTTCAGCATATGTAATCTCATTGAGATCAGGGACTTTGTTGTTAATTGCTGTATTCCTTTCTTCTAGAATGGTGCTTAGACTGTAGCAGACCCTCAGTAAATATGCATTTTAATGAGTGAATAAATGAATGATACAAAATTATATGTTAAGTATGATTACAGTTACTTAAAGGTGTGTGGTTGTCATGATTTCTCCAGAGTCGGTTGTTTGAGAATTATCACTTTCCTGTCACTGGTTGCATGGAGTCAGCTTGTGGGGGTTTGTGACCCAAAAACTGAGACCTTCTTTGTACTCTGGCAGCTACACTTGGTGGCTTATAGTCATCACCATAAAAAAAATAAAATTAAAGTATGAATGAACCTAAACACAATTAAAGTAGTATTGTTAAGGTGGTGAGATTTTAGTAGCTTAAAAATGTGTTTCCTAAACTTTGCACTGTTGTTATACTGACATATTTTTTTTTAAATGGCTGTTCTCTGGGGAGTGGGAATTAGCCAAGTATGACATATGTAAGTAAGCAGTTAGTTTTGAGGTAATGCTAAGGACTCTGTGGCTCTTCATAGACAGAAAAATATTGCCAGATGCTATGTGGTGGAGGAGAAGGAGCCTGGGAAATGGAATCACAAAGACCTGGATTTGAGTCTCCTTTTTGGTATTTACCAACTGTGTGACTTAAAAAGTCACTTAACCCATCTGAGCCTATTTCCTCACTGCAGAAATGAGGACACTAAATACTTTCATCATTGGGCTGCTGTGAAGATCATCTGAGATACTGTTTCTATTACTTACCACAGAGCAAATGCTCAGTCTTATTTTATTTCACTTCATCCAGCCTATTCACCCTTTTGATTGCCAGGAGAAAGGCTCCTCATGCTGTACCAACTTCTCTTCTTCATCTAACCTATATTCGCTTACAGAGGACTTCTTAATAGGGTAGGACAATTATTTGATGAAAGGGATATCACCAAATTTAAAAAATAATATTGGTTTACAGTGATTTTAATTAGCCTTAAATAACAGAAAAAGAAATTCCTATGTGGATGTAAAGGTCTTTTTCTTTGAGCTCTAAAAGATCTCCCTGTACCTTGAAGTTGTTTAAAAACTGCATTCTTTATGACAAGAGTTGCAATATAAAATATTGGTCACTACAAGATAGAATGTTAAAATCTTAATCAAAAATAGGGAACAATGAATATAAGTTCTGATCTTGTCAATTTCTCATTATTTGACCTTGAACGCTTCACCTACCTTTCTTTGCCTTCTTGTACATTTAGAGAATCCTTGGGTACCTGAAAAATGACTCTTTGTAGTAAGATAAATCCCATAGTAGTAAAAGCTATTGCATTTGGAGCATCTAGTATATTCCAAACACTGTGCTATATTCTTTACATACATTATCTTTAAAACTCAAGCCAAACAGAAGATATCATTGTCTCCATTTTATCTACAAGGAAGTTGAGTCTCACAGAGATTAAATAAATTCTCTAGACAAACACAACTAAATGCTCCAGTCAATCTACTGCTATAATCTGTTATTTTGAATTTGGATCGTTATTTTCAACGTATTTAATCTCTGGCACCTTTTTGTGTCAAAGAGGATTTGGCTCAACTTTCTCTGCCTTCATCTAAGTCCTTAGTTTTAACATATTAACAAAAGTTCTGTTTTTTCCCTTGCTAAACCCCCAGTACCTACCACAATAACTGTTACATAGCAGGTGTTCAGTAAATGACTTTGGAATGGATGAATGGACAATATAGGGCCAAGACAGAGCCCTGTATCATGCCTCCATTGACATATCATAGTATTGGCCCTTTCAGTTACAAATCCACTAGACTATATAATTAAGAGATCCTTACTTCTACACTTTTATTTACAATTATTAAAAGGAGATGTTGTGAAATGTTTTGACATGATTATAGGTACACTCTATCTATGGTTTTCCTCCTATTCTGGTCATTTTCCCCCAAATTCTGATAACCTCATTTTACAGAAAGTAAAGCTTAAGGTATATCTGGTGTTTTAGTAAGCATATTATTTCTTTCACCTTTCTTCCCTATCTTAAGAGTTCTCAAATATTAGGGGCACCTGGGTGGCTCAGTCAGTTGTGTCCAACTTTGGTTCTGGTTGTGATCTCGTGTTTTGTAGGTTTGAGCCCCACATCGGGCTCTGTGCTGATAGCTCAGAGCCTGGAGCCTGCTTTGGGTTCTGTCTCCCTCTCTGCTTTTCCCCAGCTCACGCTCTGTCTCTGTCTCTCTCAAAAATAAAGACACATTTAAAAAAAAAAAAAAGAGCTCACAAATATTAAATATTATCATTTGTCCTAGAAAACTACTTGGGGTAGACATTAACCACATTACACATTTTTGCAACACACACACATAGTATTTTCTATTGTCTTATAAAATTTCTGCAGAATTTTAATGATACATTTGGGAAATTCTCTTAACCACATAAGTATTTATTGAAAGGTTGCAGTGTATAAATACTGCATAGACTTCTGACCTATCTTATCTTATTTAATTTTCCCCAAATCCAAGAAGGAGGCATGAATATCTGAAATTTATAAACCAGGCAAGACTAAAAGAGCTAAATATTTGCCCAAGCTCACCCATTTGGTTAAATAGTATAGCCAGGATTCAAAACTAGGCCTCTCGAGTCCAAAGATTAGTTTTTAATGAACATATATATTGCCTAAAATATAGCTTTTCTAGACAGGGAAACCCCTAATGTGTTCTGTGATCACTTCACCTGTTTTTTACTTCAATTTTCTTGCTTTAGTTGAATTAGGCTAGGTTATGCTGCAGTAACAAATAACATTAGTAATTTCAGTTTTTCACTTACATATAAAATGGGTTTGCATGATTGTAAGGACTGAAAGATCATGTTGGAAAGTCATGCACAGACAACTGATTCTTTCAAACTCAAAATGATACATATTAAGTCTGGCAACATGTTATGGCCAAAGCAAATCACATGGCTAAGCTAGACTCTAAAGACTGGGGAATTATACCCTTCCAGTGTATCTAGAAGGAAATAACAAGCCATCAGGGAACAGTTTTAGTGTCTTCACAAATCCATGTTTTTTCTGCCCTTTTCAGAACTGGAAATATTCTCCTTCCTTTTTAACATAGTAACAAAATATGGATTGTGAAGTTCAGTTTTCATTCAAGATGTTATCATTATTGGGGCACCTATGTGACTCAGTTGGCTGAGTGACTGACTTTAGCTCAGGTCATGCTCTAGTGGTTCATGAGTTTGAGCCCTACATCAGGCTCTGTGCTAACAGCTCAGAGCCTGGAGCCTGTTTCAGATCCTGTTTCCCTCTCTGTCTGCCCCTCCTCTGCTCTGCTCGTGCCTGACTCTCTCTCTCTCTCTCTCTCTCTCTCTCGGTCTCTCTCTCTCTCTTTCTGTCTCTCTCTCTTTCTCTCTCTCTCTCTATATATATATTTATTATATATATTAAATTTTTTTAATTTGATCATTATAATTTTCATAAACTGTTTTGCCATTAGTTCCAATACTTCCTTCTTGCATCTTACAAACTGAGTAAGCCCTTTTGGTTGTCCTTCATGCTTATTCCAAGAATCATATAACTTTTATTATTATTTTATGACCAGTTGGTCACCTTCATTGTTTATCTTTTATACATATCCTTTAAAATGACACTCATTAGAGCCTCCTGTCCAGTTTCACTGACCTCACGAAATTGTCCTCGCCCTTTTTTTAACATTATGAAAACTTGCTGTTGTAAAGACATAATTTCAATTTTGTGTGCATGATGTCCCTGGAAATTTCTTATTTTGGATACTAAAAGTGCTTTGAAAAGAAGAACTCAAAATGTTTATTCTTCCCCTACCTTTATTAGCAAGCTCTTGGAGATGTGCAAAATAAAGGAGTTTGGGGGTGGGGGTAGGGGAGGAAGAAGCATTCAGGAAAAGTGGTGAAGCAGAGTCCCAAGACGACAGTTATATGGTACATCTAGAGAGAAGCCAGTTCACATTGCAACAGGAGAATGGAGGATAGAGGCCTCTGGGAAAGAAGTTCTCCTGGCAGTCTGATTCATTTGAAAAGTACACATACTATTGATCTGATGGAAAAACTAGGGACAGGTACATTAAAGGCTACTTATGCTGAAAGCAAACAAAAAACAAGGTAATCGTTAACTCTAGGAAGAATAAATTTGTTATGCAAAAATAGAACTATAAGTGTTGAACTTGGCACTGCCATATATGATATTTAAACAATAACTTAAATGCTGATATTGATTAAATGAATTTAGATTTGGTGGTAAATTATTTCCAAATATCACCCATTCTGCATGGCTTTTTTAAAAAAAGATTTTGGGGGGTGTTGTATGCAAGCTATTTTGACAATAGATATTTTAAAAATAAATAATAAAATATAATAATAAAGTAAATAAAGATTTTGGAGTGTCTGAATAGCTCAGTTGGTTAGGCTTCCAAATTCAGCTCAGATCATGATCTCACAGCTTGTGAGTTCGAGCCCGCTTTGGGCTCTGTGCTGACAGTTCAGAGCCTGGAGCCTGCTTCAGATTCTGTCTTTGTCTCTTTCTGCCCACCCCCCACTTTCTCTCTCTCTCTCTCAAAAGTAAATAAATACTTTTTAAAAATTTAAGATTTTTAAAAATGTTCATTTAGTTTTGAAGGAGATGGAGCACAAGCAGGGGAAGGGCAGAGAGAGAGGGAGACAGAATCCAAAGTAGGCTCCTTGCTGTCAGCTCAACGCCCGATGTATGATCCATGAGACTGTGACCTGGGCCAGAGTCGGATGCTCAACTGATTGAGCCACCCAGACACCCCGAAAAGACTTTATTTTTAAGTAATCTCTATACCAATGTGGGGCTCAAACTCACAACCCCAAGATCAAGAGTCACATCCTCCACAAACTAAGGCAGCCAGGCATGCATGTCTTGGGCTGTGAGCCTTTGTTTGCATCAAGAGGAGGAAGTGACCTCTCCTCCCTTAAGAGTGTAGGCTCTCCCTGTCACTTGTATTAACCAATACCATGTGGTAGAAGTGATGCTGGAGCCTTTTGAGGCTGGACTTTAAGAGATCTTGAAGCTTCCATTTGCAAGATTTTGGAGTGCCTCCTTTGGAATGCTGCCTTAAGGCTGCCATGCTCTCAGCAAGTCTGAGTGAGCCATGTGGAGGAGAACTAAAAGCTTGGATTGGAAGCCCTCACTGTCTCCAGCTCCCAGCTGGGCCACTAGCTGAATGCAGATACACAAATGAAGCCAAGTAGGACCAGCAGAAGAATGATTCAGCAAATGCAGAGAAGCACAACAAGAAATAAATCATTATTTCCTTAAGCCACTAATTTTGGGGTGATTTGTTATTCCCAAAGAGAAAGCCAAAGCAATATCTCCATTGTGAGAATAGAAGAAGTGGGGTGATATAAGGGAGCTAAATCATCAACTAAAATGCCAGGAAATTAATAAATTATATCTTCAAAAGATAAATCAAGAAAAAGAACACTATAAGTATATTATTAAAGATGTGGAGATAGATACCAGTAGAAACAACTAAAGAGTTTCAGACTGTTGCCTGGGGCCAGACTGTGGGGTGAGCCAGGGGAATACAGTTTTTCATTATAGACCTTGTAGTAGTATTTGATTTTTAAAACATGAACATGAATTGCTTTAATAAAAGTAAAATTTATATATTTTTAAATTGTCCTTGCAGTCACATGCAGTCATATGAAGTTAGAGCATGTGGAGGCCTGAGGGTTTGGCAGATGAATGAGGAGACAGCTCTCATTTGGTCGGTAGCCCTCTATTGACCTTCTGGCTCCCCTAAAGTTTTGTTCTCCCTTCTAGGCCTCCCTTTTCTGTTTCAGTTCTTGGCAACTGGTTCAAAATGAGGGTGGATCTTAATGTACAGGTGAAGACTTACAAGTAACTTAGAAGGAAAAGAAAAAACAGGAGGCAGCAATGGACTGTTCTTTTTGTCTTCAGCTAATTTCTATCATGACCCCATGTCTTACAAGAAAGGTAAAGGAGAAAGCCCAGAAATCCTTCAACTACTAAAACCTGGAACAAAATAATATCTTAAATTACGTACTCTGAAAATCTCTAAATAGTCCCAACTCCGTGCAATCTGATTGCCAGAAAAGTACTTGTAATTCCTTTTTTTTTTTTTAAATGTTTTTATTTGCTTCTGAGAGAGAGAGACAGCGTGAGCAGTCTCAGAGAGAGAGGGAGATACAGAATCTGAAGCAAGCTCCAGGCTCAAAGCTAGCTGTCAGCACAGAGCCCAACGCGGGGCTCGAACCCATGAACTGTGACATCATGACCTGAGCCGAAGTCGGACTCTTAAACAACTGAGCCCCCCTAGATGCCCCAAATACTTGTAATTCCTACATGTTCTTTGGGGTCCCTCCTTGTTTGTAAAAGTGCATTTTAAATGACTTGGGGTTTCTCCAGTAGTACATATAGAAACAACTTTGAAAAATCTGTTTATTTTCATTTCCTCCTTCTTTGCTCTTAGAACTTCTAATGCCATTCTTTGGTCTATCCCTTATTTCTTAGAGAAACACCAGTCTATGGCTTCAGCTACACAATTCTGACAACTGGACAATTTGGTTGGTTTGGGTTTTTTAAAAAAATCAATCATCGCAGCTGTTTGGCAAAGCGTATTGAATGATTTTCTCATTTTTCAGCAAGCTGTTGTGGAATTCTATCACTTCAACTCAAGTGTTCTCTCATTCCCCCAAATATCTCTCTACTCTTTTATGGGCTTTCCTTTTTCTCTCCTATCCTTGCCCTAGCCTCCAGCTTAATTTCCCTTCAAAGGAAGCCCCACAGGATTATGCTTTCTGGTTGGGTGATTCCAGTAATGAAGGTGGAGCTATTCTTGGGGAATGGATCAAAGAATATTTGTATGGTCAATTTGTATGCAAAAATGTTAAGATGGAAGAGCCCAGTGAAGCCTCTGCCTTCTCTACCCTTGCCAGCATCCGTCACTGGGTCCACCTTGGCCTGTCTGGCGTCATCTCAGGTTGTTCCAGGCCCACCAGACTTGGAATCGCATCTTAACCTCACAGGCCGTTCTCTAGCTCACCAAGCATAACAATAACAAAGGTAAATGGCAGTTGTTGAGCTTCTGCTATGGTTCCAACGTTCAACTGGCTACTTAGTGTTAATCCTTCCACCAATTCTGAATGTTAGGTGTGATTATTCCCGTTTTACAGATAAGCTTACATACTGGCCGAAGGTCACATAGCTAACCACATGCGGAGGCAGGGTTTTAATCCAGATCTTTCAGACAACAAAACTGTCTACTTTGTCACATTGCTCTGGATGGTATTGGCTCCCTGGGCCCTAGGAACCATGCTCATACTGTTGTGTTGACCTTAAATAGATAGGTCCAAGGTAGCTTAGCTCTGTCTTACATTGACTCTGTCTTTTTATAGGGGCTTCTCACTGCTGCTCTTTCTAATGAGTAAACTCCCTTGATAGTGACATTTGTCTGAATCTGGCCAATTCATTTAAATCTATTCCTTCAACTCCTGGCTGCTTTGGCTGAGGCTGGGTCTAGAAAATAGTTCTCTCATCCCCCATTGCCAGGTCTTACCTACACCACCCCCCACCTGCTGCTAAAGACTTCAACCCTTAAAATACAAACATCTAAAAAAAAAAAAGGGATGCTTGTTATATTCATTATTTACTCATGTTCCCATGTTCTAAGTGTTGTGCAGTACTTTGCATGAACCAGAAAGACAAATACTGACCTCAAGGAGAAACTGTCTATTAGAGGTGGTTTGTAGGTATTGGTTTATACTACTAGTAATAGTTATTGTAAGTATAAGCACCTATGTAGCTCTTACCATGTTCTAGGCACTTAACAAAGCTAACTTCACTTTGTCCTCACAATAGCCCAACAATGTAGATTCTATATTATCCCACTTTACGAATAATAAAACTGCAACATGTAGATAAGGTAATAAACCCACACAGTGTGACTCCAGATCCAAGCTTTAAACACTTCTGGGTTTAATGAAGATGCTGCACAGGTTGCAAGGGGATAGATCACAGGAGGGAAGAGGAGAGAAAAATCTCACCCAGCTGCATAAAGCTAGGATGGCTTCCTGTAGGAAGTAGCATGAGCTTGACTCTGAAGGATTGGTAATATTAGGCTCGAGGGGGGGAGTATGCAAGAAGAGCATTTCAGAAGGAGAGAGGAACAATCAGCTTGTTGTTCATAGGCTCTGTTCTGAGGCCACAAACTGCCTCCTGTCTGAATTGTCACATGAGTCATCAGCCTAGTACTGAATGCCTGGCAGGGCGCGTGAGTGGGTGGCCTTTTTGTTCAGTCTAAATATGTCTTTGGAAAAAATACCTTTATCCCCCATTTGCAGGACTCCTGGTTTCTCTCCTGTTTTATTGCCACCTCTGGGATGATGGAGTCTTTCCTTTAAGAATGTCAGTAGAAAAGGACCTTGAGTGAGGACATTGACCCAGACAGGAGAGTAGCTATCAGACACATGAGTGGGGTGGATTCACTGCCCAGCCCAGGGAAATGCTTTCAGTGTTGCTCCACCCTAACAATTGTTCCTAATTGGGGACAGATGGCAGCAGGCTATTTAACCTCCGTGCATTTCCTCGAATGTGGCATGTTTCTGCTTGTTGATGACTGAACTGAGTGAGCTGGGGAGAAAACTGAAGATGGACCCCTTGCCCTCTGCACCTTTCACCATGCCCCATCCGCTCCCAGAGAAAGGCCCTTGTAGTGATGAGTTTGTACCCCATGCTTTCCACTGAGGTGACAGCTCTGAGAGAAACTTGAGGGGAAGCCTTATCTTTACCACAAACAGTAATGCCCTTGACCACAAACAAAATTTGTTGAGGAGATTCCTGGCTTTTCTTAATCTTCAAACTTTAAATCCTTTTCAGTCCAATCTCATTGCTCATTTAACATCATCTTGACTAAACTTTGTATTCACATCATCTGATTTCTCCCCTCCAGCTGTGTTGTTATGGGTGGTCTTTTCTAGTTATAGCCATGACTATAACGTTTCTTGTTATTTTTCTTTTTCTTTCTTTTTTGGTTGTGTTTTGCTGAGTTATCGCTTGCCTACTCCTGACAGTAGGAATGTACCTGTCCTTCCTCTTTCCTCATCTGATCTCCCAGCCTCACTGATTCATTGTGTTCCAAAGTAATGAGTCACTTGCCTTTGCAGGTGTGTTTTTATGTCATCTTTTTCTTAAGAGATACCTCCAGAATCCTTAAAACAAGAAGACTCAAAGTCCTTTAGCTTCACAAATGGATTTTTACACTACTTCTCTCTCCATGTATGGATGTATGTGTGTATTTTACTCTCTTTATCCCATTTTGGTTGTATCTCCCAGTGGTTGAGGTAAAACTTGGTGCATGACTAACCTCCCTTGGGAGGTTCTGGGAGTCCAGCTCAGGCACAGGGAGAGAAGATGTGTGGTTCTGAGGTGAACAGTGCCCTTGCTTCTGTGGCGTAATGATGCGTGGAGCAGGCTTTCTCAATAAAACTCTAATGCCAAGTAGGAGAGAACTGAAATTTTAAAAAGCNTTGACTAATTGAAGAGTTCAATAGGATGGTATGAAACCATCATTAATTACACTGGACAATTTCTGCTCCCATGACTTGTGTTAGTTCAGGTGTGTCTTTCCCCCTGTTTTCACACTCCACAGTTTTATTTTTATTGGGCTGCTCTTATGGTATCTTATTCCTAAAGAATCTGAAGCCATTTTTCCCAAATGCACTCAACTCTAGGCAAAGAGCATCTTTGAACTCCTGGTAGTGTCTCCGGATATTTGTTGGTGTGCTGGTTGAATTACTGTGCAGCTTTGAATTCTCTTTCCAGTGAAGTAAGGTTTTAAGGCTCTTGCAGATTCTCTTAATCTTTTGCAACACATGAATGATCCCTCCATTCTAAAGGCCACATGGTTGATTTGGTAATTTCTATAGATCTGTCTCTCACTGGTTTGCTTTTGTCTGCTCATTCCTTTTCTGTTACTTAATTATTTCATGAGATTTTGCTCTACCTTATTTACCATCCCCAATTCAGGCCATCCCTTATTCTTCTCCTCAACTTCAGAGCTTTACAGCCTAGCCTCCAGAGCCTGGGGTTTCATCTCTACATATTGCACACCATTGCCCCTCTTGTTAACTGAAGCAGAGACTAGGAATTATGTAATTCCACACTCCATTGGTCATTTGTAGGGTTGGCTTTATGAGGATTTTGTCTCTGAAGACCTCATTCCATGAGAACTATGGTATCCTGAAAGATGGGAGAGCAGAAAGGCAGGTCACTGGCTGGAGTGAGAACGTATATGCTGTTAGTTCTTCACATTCATTAGTTTGGTTGGAAAATATTGTTTTTTAGTATTCTGTGCAGGAAGACTTTCTGCATGGTTTTTTTTTTTTTTAATTACATGAACTCTGTATTTTAATAATAATAGACTGAAGGCTTTTATAATATTTCAGGGTTGTTTTATCATAAAGACTATGAGATATTCTATTTAGAATTTGATATTTTTATTTTAGCTTTTTTGTTACTCTGGCTTTTAAACCTATAATTTTGATTCAGATTTGAATAGGATCAATTAAACTAATTCTAATACATTTTGTAAACTCAAGACTTATAAATCATTTTCTAAAAAGCACTGAATATATATTTTGGCACCGATGATCAAAAGAGTTTACTGATTCAGCACTGGAAACTTTAACCAAAATATCAAGATTAAAGAGATAAGAAACAACAGTGTGTGGAGTTCAGGAAATCTCAAACCTCTGTATATCCTGTCTTTCCATCTTCTAATTCATCTTTTTTTATTGCTGCCATAATGCTCTTTCTAAAATATAATCGAAATCAAGTGGCTTCTCTGATCAAAAGCCTTCAGTGACTTCATATAATTTCATAAATTAAGTCCAAATTCCAAGAGTTGACAGTGCAAAATGTCCACAATGTGGTTTCAACTTCCCTTATCCTCACATTTTTTCCATTTGCTTTCTCCCTTCTTCCTCTTTTCCTCCTTCCCTGTGTCCCACCCTCCCTCCCTTCCTTTCAGAATATTAAACATCCACCAGACAAAGTAGTGAATACCAGACAAAGGGGAATGAGTCGTTCCTGAAAGACCACCATCCACACTCTTCTGAAAAGCTCCATAATACATTCTGTATACTCTGGTCTTATTGTCTTTGTTCCGCCATGTTCCCACCACTCAGTCCACTCTACTTTTCCTTCACCTTAAATGCCATCTCTGTCATCACCTTTCCCCATCTGTACTCCCCCAGCCCAAACGCATCTCCTTTCTCAGCGCTCTACAACCCAAGGTGCCCACCTTCTCTGTGCATCCTGTAGTGTAGCTTTCCTTCATTAGAATTTTTTCTGACTATGAAAGCAGTACATGCTCATCCTCATCCTATAAGACGTTAAGAATGGAGATGCTTGTAAAAAGAAAATATAAATGGTCTAGTGTACAGGTATTCACTGGGGATCTGAATGTCCAGGTTCTGGTTCCGTCCCTACTCCTTAGGAGCTGACCAGCATTGAGCATGGCATTTACCCACTGTGTAAAAGATGAGAGCTGAGTTTCCTGGTGTTTAAGAACCATCCTAGTTGTAGAATTCAATAACTAATTTACATGTCTATAAATGTGTATTGTGTCTTGGCTCCTCCACTGGGCAGTGATGTCCCACCCAGTTACCTGGCCCAGAGTGGGTCGTATAGCTATCTTAGAAGAACAGAGACACGTGGTGAGAATCTCATAATTTTCTCTCTAGTCAACTTAATTTATAGTAATTTTCAACCATTATATCAGATTTGTTACATAGTGTGCTGGGCTTGAGTTTCATTATTAGTTTTAGGGCTTACTAAATTATTTCTCTCTGTACTCTCTTTGCTTTCTTTTTTCCCCCTTCTAACTTAAAATGATAGCACCAAGCAAAACATTAAATTTCTATCCACTCAGACAACACTGTAAACATTATTTATATTAATTTTGTTCAAATTCATTGCACACTCATATGATGCATGAGTCTGTATTTAAGGCCATTCTCTTCTAAAATTTGAAAAGTGTTTTTGTTTTTGTTTTTTGTCTAGAACTCTATGATTTGAAGAATTGGGGAAAAAATTAAAACTAAGAGAGTAGCAACTTTACCATAAAATTCTTGCCAGCAGTATTGGAAAAATTGGATTGGGGTATAGATTTATAATTCCCTATAGTTGAGAGTGTCTACACATTGTTTAAGGAAGTTGTTCCATAATTTATCTCCTCTTTCCTAAACATGACATTAAGGAAAGCCCTTCATCTGTGTTTGCTACTTAAGTACCCAACAGAGCAGTCCCTGAGTCTTATATAAGCAACCAATAGATGTTTTGTTTCCTCCAGACATCCAGTGTTGGGGATGGGGTGGGATAGAACCAGAAAGCTAGTTCTGGGAAGGCTACTTGTTGGCCAGGTTAAGGTGACCAAATGGCAACTTCCCTGTGACTCTGTTTTCATCCCTTTAAATGGAACTGCTCTTCTTTCCAAACTGTGGCAAAGATAAAATAATAAGGTGCTTAGAGAAATCTTTTGAAAGCTACAAAGTCTGCTAGGAGGTGGCAGGTAATCTTCCGGGTAAGCATCCCCAGGGTTCACAGGAAAGCTGTCTCACTCATGTAAAATCTATTTCTTTGCTGGGGATGAATAGAATTGGAAAACTGATCACTTTATACTTTGCTTTAGCATTATAGTAATGTGAATATGTAAGAACTTCTACATTGATGTATTAATTGCTGTCATTTACTGTTTCCTGCTACCGGCAACATTTCTAGAAATATGCCCTAGAAATATATTAAAACTATTTGGTTAGAGTCTTACATCCATGATAATTAGCACTTTTAAGAGTACAAGCATGTTAGCACCCCCACAACATGAGGTCCCCCTTTAACCTGCTGGTATGATATTCTTTGTTTCAGAGGGATGAGAAAACAAGGAAATAAAAATTATTTGTCACTGTCAGAATTTGAGCGAACACAAAATAAGATACCACAGGAAATCAATTGCATATATTGTGAAACACCACCCTCTTGTTTGCTGTCTTCTAGTATAAAAACACATCACACGTAACATTTCCTCCCTTTATCATAATAGAAGCAAACCAATCAAAAGAGGAAACTCTGAATGAATTTTTTTCATTTTTATTGAGATATAATTGACATATAACATTATACTAGTTTGCATACAACCTAATGATTTGATATATATGTATAATTTTGAAATTATCACCACAAAAATTTAGTTAACATCCATCACCTCACATCATTATTATTTATGTGATGAGATCTTTTAAAATCTACTGACCTAGCAACTTTTGAATATACAATACAGTATTGTTAACTGTAGCTGAGTGTTGTCTTCTAAGCTGGTCTACCAATATCCTATTGGATTGTGCCACCTGCCCCCTTCCAAGTATTTTTTAAGCAGAAGCTTCTGAGGCAAAACAACTGTTTTCTGCTAATATTGCAAATCCTTGCCATAAACTCTGTGTTTTGAAATAGCAGTGTACTTAGGTCAAAGAAGTTGATATGTTTGAGTTGCTGAATATTTATTATATTTTAAAATATATGGCTAATAGCTCACATAAATGTTTTTTCCATATGTATTATCTTATTCATTTTTATGGAATGAGATTCTAAGGCTGAGCTCCAGAGAGTTGAAGTCATTTGCCCAAGGTCATGTAAGCATTGGAGAATTGAGTTGTAACTTGCTCTTAAGCCCCAAGATTGGGGCCATTCCAAATCATTTCCCTCATCTCTTAGCAGTAGCAACTTTTCTGTCATCCATACTCCTTTAATTCTTCCTGGACCACATTGCTTCTCACTTTGAAGGAGGCAATTCTATCAGTGATTTGGCAGAATCAGTAAATGTCATGCCACCTGATCATTTATGGTGTTCTCTCACAGAAACAACAGGAAGAAATGGTGTTAAAAAAAACCACAGTGGCTATCTATTTAAGCTCTACCATTGAAACTATTTCTACTGACTGAATTTCTACATTTCCAGCTTCTTTCCTTGCACAAGGAACTCATCTTTGGGAATGATGCTCTCCTTCATGAGTTTCATGGAGAACAATGAGACATTTCAAATCTCATTATCTGACAGATTCAGACCTCTTAATAGAAAGAGAACAAAGGCAATTTATGTGGGAGGAAAACGTGAGTCAGTTTGCACTCTAACTAAAAGATGTGAGAACACCAAGCCATAAATCCCAGGTACACCTGTTTCTTCTCAGTTCCCGAGGCTGCCTCCTGACATACTTTATGCTGGGACAAAATACTTCACGAAGGGCAATTGTAACAGGCCATTTCTACTGCGCTTACTTAACTTTCTGAACCGTCTCATGATTCTACCATGAATGCAAGCTTCTCCTCGTTTTGTAAGAGTTTCTACCTTTCAGACAATCAAATAGCTCTTATTTTACAGGGATCAATGTGGTGCCATTATGACATCTAAAATACAGAATGGGCCAAATATATGCACTTCTATGTGAGGGACTGTAAATGAATGTGTCAATGAGATTTAATTCACATGTATTAAGTTCTAGCCGTGGGTCAGGTGCTGAGCTGTGTACTTTTTTTTTTCCATAGTCTTCCTTTTAATTGGCATAACTACTCTTCTCTGAGGTTGATAGAATAAAGACCAACCTAGATCTGACTTAACTCAAACCATAACTAAATTGCTCTATTGCTGTGTGTAATTTAGCTTCCTAATCAGTCTTAACCAGTCCCTGTGTGAGCCAATTTTAAAAACAACTGATTCTCATGGAGCATTTTTAACTGACAGGTCCACTAAATTCTTTTGGCTCTACACTGGCTGTCAGCTAAAGGATACAGGGTTATTTGCATGTTTCATTTTCAGATCTGAATCGTCTATGTATCTGGAAAGTGACTAGCCACCCAGTACAATATGCTGGACTAGATAAAAAGAGCAGACCATCTGGAGTCAGACCAGGGTTTGAATCCCAGCTCTACATTATTGGTATGTTGCAGTGAGCAAGTTACTTCTCTGGGGCTCACTTTACTTCTCTATAACTTGAGGGTGAGAAAACCTATCTCACTGAGCTGTTGTGAAGGTTAAATCAGATAATGTTTGCTAAGGGCTCTGCAGATACTGGATGGTCAGCAAGAAGGAGGGAGGGGCAGTAATTGAGGAGGAGAGCTCTGTGAGACATGGCCCATTAACCAAATATGTAATGTCAGAGCACAAAGAAGACAAGGAAAGGGTGAGTGGTCAAGATGTTTCCAGGCTTTCTGATCCCTAAATAAAGGCTTTGATGAGGGGAAGCTACTAACTACAACTGAAGACAACCACTTTTCCAAGATGGCCTCATTAAATCTTTAATTGGGTGAGAATATTTTGTAGGCTTCCACACATTGTGGGGAACCGTATTTGGTGTCTTATTCTTTCTCTAAATGTCTTTCTCACTATGCAGAGACACAGACTGTAGACTTGCTAGAAAATCTACCTGCTGGTTCTGACAGACAACACAAACTGATTACTGAGGTTAAAGTATTTTCTCGCTTTGATGTGTCTTCTTTTAGGACAATCTCTCCTGCTTTCCCTGAGAGGGTGGTGGGAACAGTGAGTGAAATGATTTACCAGGGAGATAAGTGAAGGAGGCTTCAGGTGATCTGGGAAGCTGCAGGTCATTAAAAGGTCAGACTAGAGGGCTGCATTCCAGAGAGCTAATATTGGGTGAATTGGGTTGTTCTTATTTTCACCCAAGAGGTAATTGGCCCCCAAAATGCATTGCCTGCAATATTTCAGATTGCCTTGATTATATATAAACTCACATATATTGTACTCTCTCCTCTGAGTGGCCCTGGCCTAGTTAAGTCCTGTGGGGAATGTCAAGGAAGGGAAAGATGTGGTTTCTTCTCTCAAGGAGCTTATTTAGCTAAAAAAGAGAGGACAGAAAACTTAAGAAATAATACAAGATGTCTTCAGTATGTTTTTGATCCTGAATAAGTGAAGTAGAAGACCAAATCCTTATGTTCTGGCAGATGTTGATCATTGATGAAATATGCATCAAACTCTTTGAAAATGGAATGAAAATAAGGGCAATACTTTAATATCAGTACACAGGTGCATGTGTATGTTATAGAATATATATAATCTGATTATTATACTATATTTCATTTCTGTATGTCCACATGTATCTGGCTATCTTTCCTTGTGACCTTGTTTTAATTTAAATTTTATTTAATTAACATACAGTGCAATATTGGTTTCAGAAGTAGAATTCAGTGATTTATCACTTACATTCAACACCCAGTGCTCATCACAAGAGCCCTCCTTAATACCCATCACCCATCTAGCTCACCCCCCACCCACAGCCCTCCATCAGCCTTCAGTTTGTTCTCTATTATGAAGGGTCTCTTGTGGTATGTTTCACTCTCTCCTCTTTCCTCCACTTCCCATATGTTTATCTGTTTTATTTCTTAAATTCCACATATTAGTGAAATCATATGGTTTTTGTCTTTCCCTGATTGACTTATTTTGCTTAACATAATACATTCTAGCTCATCCATGTCATTGCAAATGCCAAGGTTTCATTCTTTTTGATGGCTGAGTAATATTCCATTGCATGTATATATATACATATATATATGTATATATACACATATATATGTATGTGTGTATATATATATGTATATATATATACATATGTATATACATCTTCTTTATCTGTTCATTAGTCCCTGGGACATTTGGGTTCTCTCCATAGTTTAGCTATTGTTGATAATGCTGTTATAAACATGTACCCCTTCAAATCTGTAATTTTGTATCCTTTGGGTAAATACTTAATTGTGCAATTCCTGGATCATAGAGTAGTTCTGTTTTCTGTTCTATTTTCAATTTTTTTGAGGAACTTCCATACTGTTCTTCAGAGTGGCTACAGCAGTTTGCATTCCCACAGCAGTGCAAGAGGGTGCCCCTATCTCTGCATTCTCACCAACACCTGCTGTTTCTTGTTAATTTTAGCCATCCTGACAGATGTGAGGTGGGATCTCCTCATGGTTTTGATTTGTATTTCTCTGATGATAAGTAATGTTGAACATCTTTTCATGTGTCTGTTAGCCATCTGGATGTCTTCTTTGGAAAGTTGTCTATTCATGTCTTCTGCCCATTTTTTAACTGGGTTATTTGCTTTTTGGGTATTGAGTTTGACTTTTTAATTTTGATTCTGTTATTTTTCCTTTGTTTTTTTTTCCTTTAATCTATTTCCTTATTTTGTGAAATGGTCATGAGACTATAAAGCCATTGTTTCTTCAAGTTTCATACTTGGCAAAAAAAAAAAACTTGTAGGTTTCCAAAACTTTTGTTTTTAATGTCAGTGGTCCCTGAGGACCACTGGTTTGAAGCTGAGAGAGTGTCAGGGACAGTTAAAGAAGACTTCTGGGGAAAAGAGGAGTTTACTGATAAAGAAATAATGTGTCAGAAACAAGTAGGTAGTATGTTGAGGTGGTTAGGTAAAGGCCAGGTTAGGAAGTTAGATTACGTATAGCAGGGAATGAGGGCCCATTCATTGTCTTGCACTAGAAAGTGGCATAATGAAAACTGCATTTAGGAAGGTGAGTTTCTCATGAGATAAGATGAGTTAGAGGAGGGTGAAATTAGCAACTTATTTTAAGAAAAATTTCTTATAGAAATTCTACCCACTTACTAAAGGCCAGGTGATATTTAAAAAAATTTCAAATATAAGACTCAACTAAGAGGAAAAAATCAAAGTGTATGGTATTTAATTAATCTATGGATTAATATATTAGGTTAATAATAGATTTATTATCTATTATCCATAGATTAATCCATGGATTTCCAAACATTTGTTGCTTGTAAAGTCAGAATGTGACAGGTGGCATCTTTCCTTTCTTTGGTCACTTACTGCATTACACTGGGCAGCATAGCAGAATGGACAAACTGGCAGACTCTGGCCCAAGTGTTAATCTGGGCTTCATATCTTAGCAATTGTGCAACTTTGGGAAATTTGCACTTTGCTTTTCTTATATGAAATATATGAGACCCAATATTACCTATGTCATAAGGCCTTTGTGAAGATTAAAAGAGATAATGCGAGTGATATGCTCAGCAGAGCATATGGTCCAGAACAGGCTCCAAATATGCAAAGCTACTGTTTTCATCTGTGTGTTCTTTGGTAAGACACTTATTCTTTCTGAGCCCTAGTACACTCAAATGTGAAAGGAGGTGAATCAGAACTACCTTGAGAGGTTATTGTGAGAATTGGAAGAGATGGATATGAAGGCACTTTGAAAACTGTAATGTGTTGCATGGATGCTAGCTTTTATGGTTATTGTTCATAATAACTGATGTCATATATAAACCACTTGTCTAGACCCTGAGCTAAATAGTTCTTTTACATTTAGATCATTTATTGGGTTTACCAGGGATGTGATCATCTATGCAGTGATCTTAAGTTAAGGGCCTGGCTGTGTGCTGTAAGTGTTGAGCTGGTTGAGGAGACAGAACAGAAGTACATGTTAGATGGACCCCAGACAATGTCAAGAAGGCCTGTCAGGCCCCAAGTGCAACCTGAAAAGGCTTGTCTTGAGCCTGTGCTAGGGCCTCAGTAACCCCTGTCTGCTGATGAATAATTCAGGCCGTGCTCATTCAATCAACAAACAGTTCCCAAACACTTGCCAGGTGTTAGGTGCTAGGTGCTCTGAGTACAGGGAAGAATCATTCAGAGATGCTACTAGTTGGTACTTACACTCTAGTGAATGAAGTAAACTGAATGATGGACAGAGCAGCCATGTGAGGCTTCTGAATGGTTCTAGGTCTCCCACTGAGCATTGTGTAATACAGTGGCCACAACTCAGGGGACAGTGTTAGGAGACACACTCAGCCAATTACTAGCTGTGTGATATTAGTCAAGGGACTTAATCATTCTGCCCCCCTTGGTTTCTGCATCTAGACAACGGCAACTGTATATACTTCCCATCGTTGTTAAATATATCAAGAGAATCAGCATCTGGCCAAGAGTAAGATTTCAGCTTATGGCAACTGTTTTTATTAGGGAGGGTATAACATGCACACATACAGGGCAAGTTCTCTTCCAAGTGACCATACTTCTCTCTAGTTATTGTCTACAGCTGAAGGGAAAACAGGATCAGGATCAGACTTTATTAGTGGAAATTAACTTTTGTTCTCTCTGAAATACAATATTTTCACATGTTCTATTTTTATAACCCAAAAACAGCTGGAGGGGAATATTATATCCCCATTTTCTAGATGAAAAAAGCTGAGGCTCTTCGAGTTTAAAATTTCCTGATAAGGAAACATGGCTAATCAGGAATAGGTTGCAATTTGAAGCTGTAAGGGGGGATTTACCCATTAGTTTTCCCCTATCATTCAGTCAAGTGTAGATATTTGAACTTTTAGATTATTATTTGCCACTGCTACAATCATGAAGATTGCATTATATATAAAATCATCACGTTTTATTATTTTGACTAAAGGATATATCCAGTTACATTTTTGGTGCCCTTTGAGTCTATGACTAATGCCATATGAATCACCCATCTATGACTTAAGACAAATTCCTTTGGGAGTTGCTTATATTTCCATAATGATATGCCATTCCAAACAACTGTCACAGACACTATATTGTAATCAGTATTACAGGGGGTGAGGATAGAAATTAATATTTGTTAACACCCACCATTTGCCACATATGTTACATACATTATTCCATTTCATCCTCAAAGAGTTTATTTATTCAATAAATGGATATTGGGTGCCTCTTCTGTTCCAGGTTTTCTAGGTGGTGAGGGTACAGGATCAACAAAACAGACAAAACCCATCCCTTGGTGGAAATTAACATTCTCTTGGGAGATATAGGCAATAAATAAAATACATATTCCAGATGGAAAGAAGTGCTCTGGAGAGAAATAAACATAGAAAGAGGATGTAGAGAGTTGGTAGGGTAGTTGGGGTTTGTCTCTAATAGGAAGGGTCTTACTGAGGCAGAGATATTGAGTAAAGACATAAAGGAGATTAGAGAGTGATGCTGGTTGACATCTGAGGAAGAGTGTTTCAGGAAGATGAATAGCAAGTGCAAACACCCTGAGGTAGGAGTATGGCTGGTGTATTTGAAAAACAAGAGGGCAGAGTGGCAGTAGTGGAGTGAATGAACAAGAGACCAGTGAGAGATGAGATCAGAGATTATAAGACTGATCATGTGAGCCCCATAAACCATTGTAAAGATGCTGGCTTTTATTCTGAGAGGGATGCAAGCCGCTGGAGGGTTTTAAGAAGAGTGACATGATCTGACTTACGTTTGAATAAAGTAACTCTGGCTGCTAAGAGCATAGAAAATTGCATAAAACTTTTGCAGTAATGGGGTGCATGGGTGGCTCAATCTGTTGAGCATCTAACACTTGATTTCAGCTCATAATTATCCCAGTATATTGGGTTCTGTGCTGAGCGTGGAGCCTGCTTGGGATTCTCTCTCTCCCTCTATCCCTCTACCCCTCCCCACTGCTTGCACTCTCCATCTCTCTCTAAAATAAATAATAATAATAATAATTTTAAAAAGTAAAAAGATACTAAAAAGAAAGATTTTTGCAATAATCCAAGTAAGACAGGACAATGACTTAGACTTGAGTGGTGGCTTTCTAAGTGAGAAGTGGTTGGATTTGTCGTATATATGAAAGGTAGACCTGACGTCATTTGCTGATAGATGGAATGAGGGGTATAAGAGAAAGAGAAGAGCCAAGAGTAACTCCAAGGCTTTTAGAACTGGAACTGGAAGAATGGGATTGCTTCCAGTGGGGATAGAAGACTACTGAAGGATCTGTTAATTAGCAACTTGCTCACATCCACACATCTAGGCTTCCCCCTTTCAGCCCTGCCTTTTTCTACTTGGGCAAAATCCACAAAATGATGAAATCACTTTACTCCAGTTCATAAGCAGGCATAGTGTGGACTAAAAGCTTGCCAGGGGCTCTGAAAACAACTCTCTTTCTTCCTCTTCAGACTAATTAGGAAGCAAATTCTTGTGAAATTAGAGTGCTCTAGTAAACCCAAGCCAAACTCTTGGTCAACTTGTTGATTATGGAAAACGGGGTTTTCCTGGCAATGTTTCCAATATGTTTCCACTGCTTTCCCTATCCAAGAGATGGGCCTGGATGCCAAATTCTTTCTTTTTCTTCAAATTATATCTCCTTGGATAACCTCTCTGATGGGTGTGGAACCACCACAGTGGTTATGTATGTATATATGTGGCCTGTAGACTAAAGAGCACCAACCAGAGGAAAATAAATAACCAAAATATGATTGTCTCATTGGACTCATAAAAGGATAACTTCAGTGAAATTGTAAGACATGACACTCCTGGCAGGCATGGACTTAGCTCAGCCTCTGTAAGGAGGATATTTATCTGGTTGCTCACCTCTGGGCCCTAGAATAACCAAGGCAAGACTCAAATCTCCCAGACCAGATGTCTCTCTGCTCCTTTGCCCGCAAAGGTTTTCTGTTAACAAAGGGGTTAATTGATATGATTGAATCCCCACCATGGAGTGAGGACTATATAAAGATAATTCAAAGATGACTTGGGCATACTTACATAAAATATGCCATATATAAAATAGTGTTAGTATAAACTTTCATTTTTTTCTCCAAGGAACAAGTGAACATATTAAGCCAGTGTTGCTAGCATAAGTTTAATTATGTTGGTGTGTTCATTCATTCAGTAGTTCATTAATTTATTCATTAATTTATTTATTCGTTTAACAAACATTTTTAGCAAGATTTGTGTGCTAGCCACTGTGCTAGAAATCACAAGTGTAGCTTCAAGAAGTTTACAATCTCTTGTGGGATAGGGCAGAGGGAAAACCATATATGCCTCCAATGTTGCAGGCTGCATTAGGGACTGGGGATACAGCAGTGATCAGACACATAGGGATCCTGCTCCTGTAGGTCTTACTGGAAGTAAATAAGGAAATATAGAAACGTGATTAGATGTGATTATTTCAGAGTGGTATTATAGGGACAAAAAAGGGAGGGGTGGTGATAATTGAATAGAGAGTGGAAGAATAGAAGGTTGAGGTATTTTTAGAAAGAGTGATTACAACAGAAGTACAATGATAACCAGGAAGAATATGCCAGAAAGAAGAAACACCAAAACCAGTTGAGGCTGGCAGATATGGAAAGAGACAGGAAAGGAATAGAGAGAAATTTCATGAAGTTCAGGGTTAACACGTGAGAGAACTGATGGAGTGAAATGAGGCTCAGTAGATAGGCAAGGGTCAGAGCACTGGAGTTTTGTAGGTCATGGTTAATGAGTTTACTTTTTTAATTTTTTTAAAATTTTTATTTACTTTTGAGAGAGAGAGAGAGAGAGTCAGCAGGGGGATGAACAGAGAGAGGGGGAGACACAAAATCTGAAGCAGGCTCCAGGCTCTGAACTGTGAGCACACAGCCTGACATAGGGCTCGCTCTCATGAACTATGAAATCATGACCAGAGCCAAAGTTGAATGCTTAACCAACTGAGCCACTCAGGCATCCCTAACAAGTTTTATTTTTATTCTAAGTGCAATTGGAGGCTATTGGAGGGTTTATACAAAGATTTAATACAACCTAATGCATGATTTAACTTAATTTTATTCAGAGCAGAAGATGGACATGAGGGATTAAGGTGAAAATAGAGAGACAGGAGACCATTGCAAGTGAAAGAAGATGGTATCTAAGGCTGGTGTGTGGTAGTGGAGATAATGTGCAGTGGTCAGATTTAAGATATACTTGGAGAGAAGAAAAAGAGAAATGGAACATCCAAAGATGGCCCCTAGGTTTGGGGCTGAGCTAATGGTGGATGGTGTTGCCATTGACTTAAATAGGCAAGACTAAGGAGGGAAGGAGATTATGAATAGAGTACTTTAGGAACTTGTTAAATTTTAGATGGTAGTAAGACATCTAGGTCTAAGGCTCAGAGATGTCAACACAGGACATATAGGTGTGAGATGTATACTTGGTATTTAAATACTGTGCATGATACTCTTCAGAAATAGATATAGAAGAAGCGGGGAACCTGGGTGGCTCAGTCGATTGAGCATCTAACTTCGGCTCAGGTTATGATCTCACAGTTCATGAATTCAAACCCTGCTTCGGGCTCTGTGCTGATAGCTCAGAGCCTGCTTCAGATTCTGTGCCTCCCTCTCTCTGCCCCTCCCCTGCTCAGGCTCTGAATCTTTCTCTCTCAAAAATAAACATTAAGAAAAAAGAAATAGATATAGAAGAAAAAAGAGCTGACGATTGAACTGTGAGGCATTCCATTTATACTGAAAGCAGTGGAAGAGTGACCTACAAAAGAAACCAAGAAGCATCAACTATTTTGTAAGAAGAAAAACAAAAGACTGATATTTCAGAAACCAAGACAAGCTATTTCAGAAGAAGTGCTTATCTTTTCCAAAGGCTGCAGAGTTAAGGAAAATGATAATAAATAATTGATCATTGAATTTAACAAGATAGAGTTCACTAGTAATCCTGGCCATGGCCATTTTAGTGGAAATGTGTATAAGGTGTATGAAAACACAAAGAATAAATTATTCTGGAAATACATACTTAGGAAAGTAATATAGAATTGAAATTAGAAGCTTCAAAGTGATCAGGCAAAGACAAGTGTTACGGAGAAGCATTTTACAGAGAATTCAGTGTAAGTACAGAATCAAATTAGAAAAATATCATTGTGTAAGAGAGCTATAAGCATTTGGTGATGTTGATAAATGATAAAGTGCTAAGTTAGAATTGGGGGGTGACGGATTCTGTTAGAGGGCTAGATCATGAAGGATATGGTGGATGTTATCTGTAGAAAATGAGGAACTACTGAATAGTTAAATCAGGGAAGTGGCATTATCTCATCTGCATTTTTAGGAAAGTCATTCTGCAGTATGGATTATGGAAGGCATGATTGGACACAAGGAAACCATAGATGGATTGTTGAAGTGTTATAGGTGAGAGATAATGAGGATACAAATTTGAATAGCTATTTGAGATGGAAAACAATTTATCTTAGAAATAATGAGGATGGGGCATCTGGGTGGCTCAGTTGGTTAAGGTTGCGACTTTTGATCTCGGCTCAGGTCATGATCTCATGGTTTGTGAGATGGAGCCTGGTGTCAGGCTCTGTGCTAACAGTATGGAGTCTGCTTGGGATTCATTCTCTCTCTCACTCTTTCCCTCCCTCCCTCCCTCCCTCCCTCTTCCATTCGTACTTCTACTCTCTCTCTCTCTCAAAATAAATATTTCTTAAAAAAAGAAATATTAAGGATATAAAATTGGCATGTCTTGGTTATAGATTAATCAAAATGCCTCCTAGGTTTTAGTTTTCAGTGACTAGATGAATGGCAATACCAGTATCTGTAATGGACAAAACCAAAGAAAGATCTGGCTCAGAGAATTAAGCTCAGTTTTGTACCTGTTGACATCAAGGTGCTTGAGGGACATGCTGAAGGAGTTTTCCAATAGAAGGCTGCATGTTAATTTGCAGCTTTTTGAAGAGGTGTGAATAGGACACACACACACACACACACACACACACACACACACATTCTAGGGTTACTGAAAAATATCCAAGGCATTTGACAATTCAAAGATGTTAGTAAGTGGAGTAGTGAGTGTAGACTGCTCTTTAGAGGGGTTTTAGAGATTTGGAGTTAGAAGAGGAATGTCACTAGAAAGACTTGTAAGATTGAAGAGATACTGTCATTTTTTTAAGATGGGAAAAACTTGAAAATGTTTATTTGCCCAGGAGGAAGAATTCAGGAATTCAGGAGGGAAATGAGATGATTTAAAAGTTCAAGTGCAAGTGGAGGTAGCAGGGTATGTACTCAGGATTCAGATGAGTGACTGGCTGTTGTCAAAAGGAAGGACAATTCAGTCTCTTACTCTGCAGAAGAGCAGTTGGTGTGCATGTAGGTAGGTATAACGTAAGTAAAGGAATTTGGAAGACTCAGTTTTTTAGACTCTTGAAAGTCATAAGATGATTGCTGAGAATGAAGATGGTGGGCATTGGGTAGGGCACTTGAAACCAGTGAAGATTCAAAAGAACATCAGTGAGAGGCAGAAAGGGGAGATGATCAAGAACTGATAAAGAGACTGATGAACCGTACTTGGTTCACTTTAGAGAGCATAAGATTGTAGAGTTATCAATCTGCATGGTTGCTTGTTTTTTCTAGAAGCACTAAACAATTCAGGTATAGACATGGGAAAATATGAAAAATTAAATTAAATTTAGGTTTATGTTAGACAGATAAAGTGGAAATATTGGGGAGAACTATAAGTATTAATGAGTAGTTCAGTGGTCCATTATGGGACTGCAGTTAGAAGACAAAGATGACCGTATAGAATACAAATGATGGAAAGGGACGAAATGAAAAATTCAAAGTACCAAGTAGGTGGAAAGATGTTTAAAATGGGAATATGATATTGAGGGACTTGGAAGGTGGTTTATATGAGATACTGAAGCTCAATATTTCAAAACAAGAAACATTCCAGGTGGTGACAAGGCCTGAGGAGTGGCCATAAAAATTGAACGATTAGGTAGGAGTAGAATGGAGTGGAGATGAAGGCAGCAAGGGCTGCTGGTGTTAGATGCTGGGTGACTCATCAACATGGAAATTAAAGCCACTCTTGTCAGACAGAGGTTAATGTAGTTCTAGAATCTACAGTGCATGAAGGGAAGGGACCGTGAAGCCAATGGGAGACAGTGTTGGGTGGGGTTAGAACTTGTAGGGATGGGAGTTTTTTTTTGTTTTTTTTTTTTAATGTTTTATTTATTTCTGAGAGAAAGAGAGAGACGGTGTGAGCAGGGGAAGGTCAGAGAGAGAGGGAGATACAGAATCTGAAACAGACTCCAGGCTCTGAGCTGGCAGTCAGCACAGAGCCCGACATGGGGTTCGAACCCACCAACTGTGAGATCATGACCTGAGCTGAAGTCAGACACTTAACTGACTGAGCTACCCAGGCACCCCTGTTTTTTTTTTTTTTAATTTTAAATGTTTTATTTATTTTTGAGAGATAGAGAGATAGAGTGTGAGTGTAGGAGGGGCAGAGAGAGGAGGAGACACAGAATCTGAAGCAGGCTCCAGGCTCTGAGCTGACAGCACAGATCCCGATGCGGGGCTTGAACCCACAAACCATAATATCATGACCTGAGCAAAAGTTGGATGCTTAACCCACTGAGCCACAACCAGACGCCCAAGATGGGAGTTTTTATGAGAGGGTGGATAAACAAATGTCTGGAATTAGCATTAAGAAACAAAGAAAATATCAAACCTTCCTTCTGACGTTAAGGTGAAATGTGGAAGAATGAACAACTTTCATTTGAGAAGGCTGACAGGAAAACCATATTTTCAATCAAGGTGGAGAGGTAGAAGGATTAAGATATGATAAAGTTAATATGAGAGGATTTGTTTATAATGAAGAGTTCCAGAGGTCTTATTGGGAATGTTTGCAAGACAAAGGAGCAGTGAGATTGGGACCAGGACTAAGAAAATCGGAGCAATAAGGAGATGCAAATATAAATGAACCGAGATGACCATCAGGCTTTATGTTTTGAACAGCAGCCACTGAAGGGAAGCTGGTAGAATGTGCTGGCTACAAAGAGTCACAGAGAACATTGGCGTAAAATAATAGCCTTTCAGCTCCGGTGATGCTGGCGTTTTGGCAGCCTGTTCCAATGACTAGTGCAGGATTAACCAACCCTTCAAGGTCAAAGACTGGGCTTTGGGCCAGGTGGAGCCTCTCACTAGCACAGACAGGAGGGTTCATCTGTGTATGTAGTCTTCCCCTAACATGGTCACCTTTCTTCTTGCTTTCTTCTATTTGCCTCTTGCTATTCTTCTGCTTTGCCATTCAACTGTGAAATGTCAATCTCTTTATCAAACTTTGCTTAAGCCCTCATAGAATGCTCACTTTGAGTACAGACCTTATCAATTGATTTCTATGCTTGCATATTACCTACAATGCATGTATTCTAATGCCTGCTCTTCACTTATTAAGCAGGTGTATTTTGTCTGTCTTTGAGGGGGTTGCAATTCTCTCAGTAGAATGAATAACTCCTCATTGGAACTCAAGATAAAATATGATACCTTCTTCATTTCTCTCATTGGCAATAATATTAAAACCTGGATGCTTCCTTTGTAAGTCCATTTAATTGCTTCCCATTGCTGTCCCACTTCCAAACTATTCTTGTTTTACCACTTAATGCTAACTCTTATTTGGGCTATGTAATAATTGTTGATAACTTACAAAAAGGTATGTGTTCTTCTCTGTACCTTTCTTCTCAGGTATAATTTCCACAGGCTTGGAGTCATCTAGGATGTTCTGTGTAAGCATGAATAATGTAAGAACCACCTGGAAGGCCTGGTAACTCTACACCTTTCTTAATAAAAAGTAAAGTGCAATTTAGAAATTCTGACTGCGGACACATTCCTCAGAACGTTGTTCTCACCATGCAGATCAGGAGTATAACAGAGGGCAGAAAGTGAATAGCCTGTGCTCTAGGATCAGAGGTTACTTTTGTGTGACTTGCTCACAAACATCATTATCTCTGATGCGCTGACCTGTCCAAATGCTGGAAATTCCATCCCCAGACCTACCATTGGGACCTACCTGGCTCACACTGCCTCCGCTTGCTATTTAAGCCTAACCTGAACAGCATTCATCCAGTTTTGTTGGTTGCTCTGGGCTCAACCTATTGCCCTGTATTTCTTTTTTTTTTTTTTTTTTTTTAATTTTTTTTNGACGCTTAACCGACTAAGCCACCCAGGCGCCCCTATTGCCCTGTATTTCTAAAAGATGGAGATGATGGACTTTAGTGGGAGACCCAACTGGTCAAAAGGGCTTGAAACTGGATCTGTAGGGAAAATAAGAACAAATCCAGATAAAACTACAAACCCCTCCACCATGATAAGGAGCATGGCTCATATCCCCACCCTTTGTTCTGCCCCTGTGAAACCTTTCCCCATTTACACAGATCGAGTCATACCACCACCCTATTCAAAGGTTTTCTAGGGTTTCCTTAGAACCCTGGGAATAAAATTCAAAATCCTTAGCAGGACCTTTGAGGCAGTTTATGACCAAGTTTTAACCTATGATTCCAGTCTCATTTCTTGCTACTTTTCATCTGCCCTTAGTTCCAGCCACATTGTAGTGACCTTTCCCTAACACAGAGGGGTTTTTCACACACTTGTGTATTCTTGCATATGTCAGCACCTAGTTGTTAATTGCCATTCTACTATCTTTTGCTTGAAGAACACCTCTACAACCTTCAAATCCCATTAAGTCCCATTACAACCCTTCCTGGAAACTTTCCTCAAAATCTACAACCAAAGATAATTGTTCCCTGCTGTTTGTTTATATACATACACATATACGTATACAATTACATATTTGTAATTGCTAACAAATATTTTGGGTAGGTTGGCAGGCTAGAAAATCTTGGATCTTGGGCAGGACCTGAACCTGCAGTTCACAGATAGGAATTTTTTTTCTTCAGTGACACCTCAGTTTTGCTCCTAATGCTTTTAGCTGATTGAATGAAACTGAATGAAATTAAAGATAATCTCCTTTAGTTAAAGTCAACTAATTGTAGATGTTAACCACATGTACAGAATATTTTTACAGCAACACATAGGTTAGTGTCTAATTGAATAACTATTATAGCCTGGCCAAGTTGACACATAAAATGAACCATCACAAGTAGCTAAAGTTATTATTATCCCACTGTAACCAAATTTTCAAATATTTAAAAGGAGCAGTAGCACAAAGATCTTACTGAAGTATCATATGAAGCCTGTCATTTAAATTGTTTATCTTTATTGGTCATATACAGTATCTATTAAATACCTAGAAATTATTTGGGAGCTGTGTACATTGCTTTTTCTATTAAAATATTGTCAAAAAGGAGTGAAAATTACTGGGAATGATAAATATGGAAGTTTATTTTTTTCTCTTTAAGATATATATAAGAATATTTGTTTATTTTTAATTAAAGCATAATTAACATCCAATATCCTGTTAGTTTTGGGTGTATATTATAGTGATTTGATATTTTTATACATTACAAAATGATCCCCAATGATATGTCTAATTACCATCTGTCACTATACAAAGCTATCACAATATAGCTTTCATCTATATTGCCCACCCATCTGAGCTCTATCTACTCTGGTAGCCAATAGATTGTTTCCTATATCTATGAATCTGTTTCTGTTTTGTTTGTTCATTTGTTTTTCACATAGCATAATACCCTCTAGGTCCATCTATGTTGTCACAAATGTCAAGATTTCATTTTTGTGGCTGAGTAATATTCAATTGTGTCTATCTTTATTCATTCATCTATTGATGGACACTTAGGTTGCTTCCATGTTTTGGCTATTGTAAATAATGCTGCAGTGAACATAGGGGTGCATATATCTCTTCATAGTCATGTTTTTGTTTTCTTTGGATAAATACCAAGAAATGGAATTGCTGGATGGTATGATATTTCTATTTATAACTTTTTTGAGGAGCTTTAGTACTGTTTTACATAGTGGATGCACCAGATTACATTCCCACCAACAGTGCGTGAGGGCCCCCTTTTCTTTACATCCTTGCCAACACTTATTATTTCTTGTCATTTTGATAGTGCTACTCTGACAGGGGTGAGGTAATATCTTATCATGGTTTTGATTTCCATTTCCCTGATGATTAGTGATGTTGAGAATCTTTTCATGCGTCTGTTAGCCATTCGTCTGTCTTCTTTGGAAAAACATCCAGTCAAGTCCTCTGTCCATTTTTTAATCAGGTTGTTGGTTTTCATATTAAGTTGTGTGAGTTCTTTATATATTTTGGATATTAGCCCTTTACATATCATTTGAAAATATTTTCTCCCCTTCAGTAGGCTGCCTTTTCATTTTGTTAACAGCCTCCTTTGCTGTGCAAAAGCTTTTTAGTTAGATGTAATCCCATTTGTTTATTACAGCTTTTGTTGTCCTTACCTGAAGAGATTGGTCCCAAATATTGCTAAAAAAATATTGCTAAGACCAGTGCCAAAGAGTTTACTCCTTTTGTTTTCTTCTTGGAGTTTTATGGTTTCAGGTCTTACATTCAGATCTTTAATTTGAATTTCTTTTTGTATGTATCATGTAAGACAGTGGTCCAATTTTATTCTTTTGTGTGTGGCTCTCCAGTTTTCCCAGCACCATTTATTGAAAGGACTGTTTTTTCCATTGTATATTCTTGCCTCTTTTGTCATAAATAAATTGACCACACCTACATGAATTTATATCTGAGCTCTCTGTTCTATTCCATTGATCTGTGTGTCTGTTTTTATGCCAGCACCATACTTAGGTTTACTATAGCTTTGTAGCATAGTTTGAAATCAGGAAGCATGATACCTCTGCCTTTTTCTTGCTCAAGATTGTTTTGGTTATTTGGGGTCTTTTGTGACTCCACACACATTTTAGGATACTTTGTTCTAGTTCTGTGAATAAGTGCCATTGGTGTTTTGATGTGGATTGCATTGAATCTCTTGGGTAGTATGGACATTTTAACAATATTAATTCTTTCAAACCATGAGCACAGAATATGTTTGCATTTATTTGTGTCATCTTCAGTTTCTTTCATTAATGTCTTATAGTTTTCAGAGTACAGGGTTTTCACCAGCTTGGTTAAATTTATTCCCCCACTAGGCATTTTATTCAATTTGATGCAATTGTAAATTATTTTCTTAATTTCTCTTTCTGATAGCTCATTACTAATGAATAGAAACACAACCAATTTCTGTATATTTATTTTCCATCTCATGACAAAAATATATGTGATAAAAATATATATGAACAAATAAAGCAAAACTGACAACATTGTTTCACAGGTTATGTAACTTATGTAGATGTAATGTTTATGATGACCAAAGCCTAAAGGATCAAGGGACTAAACGGACTCTTACAGTTTAAAATTTTCTACAGTAGACTGAAAAATTCAGAGTGAATATTGTAATTCCTAGGGCAATCACTAANATTTATAGCTAAGACCCAATGATCCCAACCCTATTTATTTATTTATTTTTCAGGCTGTTTGCTTTTAGGTTTCATTTTTATTCCTTAACATTCTATTGCTTCTAAGTAAATTTTACATTTAAAATATTATGAATTTATTGATACTCCTGCTGTCTTTGATTTGTATATACCACTAACTGTTTAGAAAGCATGTATGTGTGTGTGTGCACATGTATGTGTTTCACTCTATTTATATAAGTGGTTTTTTTTCTTTCATTGTTTACTGTCACATTGGTTTCCATATAACACCCAGTGCTCATCCCAACAAGTGCCCTTCTCCTCTCCCCCACACCCATCAGCCCTCAGTTTGTTCTAAGTATTCAAGAGTCTCTCATGGTTTGCCTCTCTCCCTCTCCCCAACTATTTTTCCCCTTCTCCTCCCCCATGGTCCTCCGTTAGGTTTCTCCTAATCCACCTATAAGTGAAAACATGGTATCTGTCCTTCTCTGCCTGACTTATTTCACTCAGCATAACACCCTCAAGTTCCATCCATGATGCTACAAGTGGCCAGATTTCATTCTTTCTCATTGCCATGTAGTATTCCATTGTATAGATAAACCACATCTTCTTGATCCATTCATCCGTTGATGGACACTTGGGCTCTTTCCATGATTTGGCTATTGGTGAGAGTGCTGCTATGAACATTGGGGTACATGTGCTTCTGTGCACCAGCACTCCTGTATTCCTTGGGTAAATTCCTAGCAATGCTATTGTTGGGTCCTAGGGGAGTTCTACTGTTAATTTTTTGAGGAACCTCCACACTGTTTTCCAGAGGGGCTGCACCAGTTTACATTCCCACCAACAGTGTAGGAGGGTGCCCGTTTCTCCACATCCTCACCAGCATCTAGAGTCTCCTGATTTGTTCCTTTTAGCCACTCTGACCAGCATGAAGTGGTATCTCAGTGTGGTTTTGATCTGCATTTCTCTGATGATGAGGGATGCTGAGCATCGTTTTGTGTCTATTGGCCATCTGGATGTCCTCTTTGGAGAAGTGTCTGTTCATATCTTCTGCCCATTTCTTCACTGGATTATTTGTTTTTTGGGTGTGGAGTTTGGTGAGTTCCTNGAAGTTTTCCTTCCATTTCTATATTTTGGAATAGCTTGAGAAGAATAGGTATTAACTCTGATTTAAATGTCTGGTAGAGTTCCCCAGATATATGTAATAATTTTCCCCAGAAAATGTAATAAATGCATTTTCATTAATGATTTTGTCTATTTGGGTACTCTATCTTTTCATTTTGAGAAGCCTGGCTAGAGGTTTGTCAATTTTATTTTTTTCAAAAAACCAACTCTTGGTTTCATTGATCTGTTCAACTGGGTTTTTTTTGTTTGTTTTTTTGTTGTTGTTTTTGTTTTGGCTTCTATATTGTTTATGTCTGCCATGATTTTTTTTTTATTTCTCTTCTTCTACTGGTTTTGGGGTGCTCTTGTTGCTCTCCCTCTAGTTCCTTTAGGTGCACTCTCAGATTTTATATTTGTGCTCTAATTTCTTGAAATAGGCCTGGGGCGCAATGTACTTTCTTCTTAGGGCTGCCTTTGCTGCATCCCATAGAGTTTGGATTGTTGTATTTTCATTTTCATTTGTTTCCATATATTTTTAATTTCTTTTCTAATTGCCTGATTGGCCCATTTGTTCTTTAGTAGGATGTTTTTTAACCTCCATGTTTTTGGAGGTTTTCCAGACTTTTTCCTGTGATTGATTTCAAGTTTCATAGCATTGTGATCTGAAAGTGTGCATGGTATGATCTCAGTTCTTTTATATTTATTGAGGGCTGCTTTATGACCCAGTATGTGATCTATCTTGGAGAATGTGCCATGCGCACTTGAGAAGAAAGTGAATTCCATATCTTCAGAATGTAGAGTTCTAAATATATCTGTCAAATCCATCTGGTCCAGTGTGTCATTCAAGCTCATTGTTTCTTTAGTGATTTTCTGCCTAGTTGCTCTATCCATTGCTGTAAGGGGAACATTAAGGTCCCCTGCTATTAGCACATTCATATCCGTAAGGTTGTTTCTGTTTGGGATTAATTGTTTTATGTATTTGGGTGCTCCCAAATTCGGTGTGTAGACATTTATAATTGTTAGCTCTTCCTGATGGATAGACCCTGTAATTATTATATAATGCCCTTCTTCATTCCTTCTTAGTGCCTTTACTTTAAAGTCCAGTTTGTCTGATATAAGTATAGCTACTCCAGCTTTCTTTTGACTTCCAGTAGCATGATAGATATTTCTCCATCCCCTTACTTTCAATCTGAAGGTGTCCTCAGGTCTAAAATGAGTCTCTTGTAGACAGCAAATAGATGGATTTTGGGTTTTTTTATTCGTTCTGCTACCTTGGGTCTTTCGATTGGAGCATTCAGCCCATTTACATTCAGTGTTATTATTGAAAAATATGGGTTTAGAGTCATTGTGTTCTTTGTAAGATCCATGCTTGTGGTGGTGTCTCTGGTACCTTGTGTTCCTTGCAACATTTCCCTCAGAGAGTCCCCCTTGGGATTTCTTGTAGGGCTGGTTTAGTGGTGACAAGTTCTTTTAATTTTTGTTTATTCGGAAAGACTTTTGTTAGTCTTTTAAAAGACTTTTATCTCTCCTTCAATTCTGAATGACAGCCTTGCTGGATAGAGGATTCTTGACTGCATATTTTTTCTGTTCATCACATTGCAGATTTCCTGCCATTCCTTTCTGGCCTGCCAAGTTTCTGTAGATAGGTCTGTAACCACTCTGATAGGTTTCCCTTTGTATGTTAGGGCCCTTTTCTCCCTAGCTTTTTTTTTAAATTCTCTCTTTGTCCTTGTATTTTGCCAGTTTCACTATGATATGTCGTGCAGAAGATCAATTCAAGTTATGTCTGAGGGGAATTCTCTCTGCCTCTTGGATTTCAATGTCTGTTTCCTTCCCCAGATTGGGGAGGTTCTTTGCTATAATTTGTTCAAGGACTCCTTCAGTGCCTTTCCCTCGCTCTTCCTCTTCTGGAATTCCTATGATAGGGATATTGTTCCATTTGATTGTATCACTCAGTTCTCAAACTCTCCTTTCGTGCTCCTGGATCGGTTTATCTCTCTTTTTCTAGGGTTTCTCTTTTTCTGTAATTGTGTCTTCTAATTCACCTACTCTCCTCTCTGCTTCTTAAATCTGTGCATTGGACACCTCCATTTTAAATGCACCTCATTTATAACATTTTTTAATTCATCATAAGTATTTTTAAGCACCAAAATCTTTGTAGCAATAGCTTCTCTGATGTCTTCCATGCCTTTTTAAAGCCAGGAATTAATTTTATGACTGTCGTTCTAAATTCTTGTTCAGTTATGTTGCTTATATCTGTTTTGAACAGTTCTTTAGCTGTTATTTCTTCCTGGAGTTTCTTTAGAGGAGAGTTCTTCCATTTCATCATTTTGGCTAGTTTTCTGTCTCATGTTAATTTTAAATGCTTGTTATGTGCTCTTTACCTGCGAGTACTACATATTAAGGAAGGCTCATTGACTGTCCAGAGCCTGTCTGTTCAGGAAGTGTTCTTTGAATGGTGAGTCTTGGTCTCTCTTGCTGAGACTTTGGTTATTTTTTTCCCCTACTTGTAGTGGTATTTTGGACTCTCCACCATGTGTATTTTGGCTTGTTTTTTGAGGTAGCCCTGGAAAGGAAAACAGACAGTCAAACACATGGTAACAAAGGCACACAAACGTACAGACAAATCCAACAAACAAGCAAACTGACAGGGGAAAAGAAAAGAAAAAAACAAAAGACAAAGGACACTCTAAAAGCATAAAACCAGAGTTCCCAGAGACAAATAAAGAGCAGGGTGTATGCAGTGCTGATGGAAGAGCATATACAAAGAGAGAAATGACAGGGCGGGGAGAAGGCGAAATTGGCCAATGACCAGGCAGAGGGACTAAGAATCTTAATTCAGAGAGAGAAAAAGGAGAATATAGTAAGAGGCAAGGAGAAAGAAATGAAGATAATGTTACACAGAGAAACTATAGAGTCAGATTACTCCAGAGAGAGAGCGAGAGAAAGGTAGTGGTGGAGGTGTAGAATATACATCTAGAGAATGGATTAAATGTTACTGTTTAAGCAAACCAATGACCAGAGTGCCCAGTCCAGCAGAGAGAAGGAATACAAATGAGACAAGGGAAAATATATCTGAACAGAAAGAATTGCTGTAGCGTTAATCACGGCAGTGCATCCATGTTGGTCTTTCCCCAGGCTCCTGTACCAAAAAAAAAAAAAAAAGCAAGCAGCTCTCTAGCAAGGATGGGCTTCTTTTGGTGTAGGCAGGCCTTAGCCTCCACTGTGGTCCCACTGGCGCTTGCTGAGGTCCTGCCTTGGTGGTTGTGGGGAGAAAAATGGCAGCGCACCAGTCCCTTCTCAAACCAAGTGTTGCAAATCACTCTTTTGGATCTGATCTCTCTCTGCTGCAGTCATAGCCAAGGTGGAACGTGTTTTATGCCCCAAGCCCCACCTCCTTTCCAGGTCTTAGTCCGTGAGCTTTATTGATACCGCTGGAAATATAATCCTGTAGACCAGGCTGCTTCCCAGCCAGGGATCGAGCAGGGAGAACAATGGAGCAGTTTCAGGCCGGGCCACTTCCCTGCCAGGGATGGAGCCGGAGAGCAGCAGAGCAGTTTCTCCTTGTGCCTCCTAGGACCAGGGCACCCAGCCCAAAGTCAGCACCACAGCTAGAAATAGGATCACTCTCTGTCCAGAGCCGAGGTTTTCTCTTCTCCAGGGACAGTAGCTCTATGAGCAGTTTCAGCGCTCTTTCTCTTCCCCATGGCTCTCCGCAGCGAAGGGGGTTCCCTCCCTTCCCTCCGTGTCTCTGGGTCCCAGCCCATTTTTATCTTCCCCAGTTCACACTCACACATCTATGAGGTTGTCTTCTTTTTTTATTTTATTTTATTTTATTTTATTATTTTATTTTATTTTATTTTACTTTATTTTATTTATTTATTTTTTTACAAATAGTTTATTGTCAAATTAGTTTCCACATAACACCCAGTGCTCATCCCCACAAGTGTCCTCCTCCATGCCCACCCCTCCCTCCCCCCCCTACATCCATCAGTCCTCAGTTTTTGTATGAGGTTGTCTTCTTAGTGGACTCTGTCTCTTTTACTCCAAAACTCCTGCGGTTCAGTTTTCTATGGTTTCAGGCCTTCTCTGTTTGAAAGATGGGGGCGAGCGAAATGTACAGAGCTCTCTACTTCTCTGCCATCTTGCCTCTATATAAGTCCCCAAACCCTATTTATTTACCTAAAATGCTTTAAAAGAAACTTATACAAGAATGTTTATAGTAGTTTTATTCATAATAGCATAACGTGGAGATCCCAGATGTCAATCAGTAAGAGAATGGGTAAGTAATTTAGTATCTACATCCAGTGGCATATGACTCAACAATAAAATGGGAAGACTCACTGATTCATGCATGCATCAACTCAGATAAATTTCCAAAACATGGTGTTGAGTAAAATGAGTCTTATACAAAGGATACATACTGCATGATTCTATTTATATTATATTGTAGTATAAGAAATGTAATTTATTCTGGAAAAAAATCAGAACAAGGGTTATCTCCAGCGTAGTAATGGGACTGACTGGAAAGGGGAAAGAGAGCTGAGCTTCCTGGGGTCATGTTAATGTTCTCCATCTTTTATAATATTTTTTAAAATGTTTACTTATATTTGAGAGAGAAAAAGAGACAGAGCACAAGTAGGGGAGGGGCAGAGAGAGAGACACACACAGAAAGCAAAGCAGGCTCCAGGCTCTGAGCTGTCAGCACAAATTTCAAAGTGGGACTCGAACTCAAGAACTGCAAGATCATGGAGCATGATCTAATGGTTTGTGGGTTTGAGCCCCGCATTGGGCTCTGTGCTGACAGCTCAGTCTGGAGCCTGCTTCAGATTCTGTGTCTTCCTGTCTCTCTGCCCCTTCCCTGCTCATACTCTGTCTCTGTCTCTGACTCTGTCTCTCTCAATAAATAAATAAATAAATAAATAAATAAATAAATAAATAAATAAAAGAACTGCAAGATCATGACCTGAGCTAAAGTCAGACGCTTAACTGACTAAGCCACCCAGGTTCCCCAAGTAATATTCTACATCTTAATAGGCTCCTAAGTTACAACAGATATATACATTATCAAAACTCTGAAAAATAGTATTTGTGCATTTAATTGTATGGAAATTTTAAATCCAAAGTAAACTATCAAATATTGAACTCTAGTTAGTGACATGCATAATGAAGTATTTAGAGGGAAATAGATGTCTGCAGTTTGCTGTGAAATGCCTTAGGAATAGAGAGGATGATGTATATATAGAAACATGAATAGATCAATATGTAATAAATATAAGTCTAATAAAGATTAAATATATAATCTAGGTGATTGGTATATAGGTATTCATGATAGGATTCCTTCAGTTCTGCTGTCTGAAAATTTTTACAACACATGTTGGAAGTGGGAAACTGGATGAGCATGTAATCAGAAATTTTCTAGGGTTTGGTTATTTATCTGCAGTTTCAGAAACATTAGAGTTTTATTTATTTATTTTAAAATATGGTACAGGTTACCATATTTATCTACGCCAAATCATCCTATGATGAAGAGATAAAGGAATCCAGAAGTGTTTTCAGATTCCTGAAGAATCAGCTTCTGCTTGGACAAAAGAATTCCTGAAGTCTGGCTTTAAGAACCAAATGTTTCTTTTAGCATGGAAGTAGATTAGGTTAACTTCTTTTCTCAAAACCCCAGGGCTTGGAGCAGGTGGAGTGTGACTTTCAGTTGGAAACTGAGAAGTACCTTCTTTATTCACTAGCTGTATCTGGAGGAATCAGTCACTTGATTGACAGAGCCCCTAATGACCTGGTGCTTTACGTAGCATAATAGTACTGCAGGTGTCTTTGAAAAGGATGTTTCAGGTAGGACAGTGAGCCCCCTTCCTTGGTAAATCATACTTGGTCATATACAAATAAGATCTTTGTTTGGCCTGAAGAGTGTGTTTAAAAATCTACCATCTCCTCTTGGACTTACAACTATTTCAGTTGTATTTTTCTTTTTCACAATAGACACATTTATACTTGTTCTTTACTTGAAATCTTTCTTTTGCCTGAAATAAGGCAATATTTCTGTAGCTCAAGAATTTCACTTTATTTGAACAGATAAAGCTTATTATCTAGCTTCTTTCTATCCTGTCAATTCACAAGTTAGGGGATGGTGTCTCATAAGACCTGGATTTGGCTTGGAGAAAGCCTGTGGTCTCCTGGAAGTAGTCGTGATTGACTGGGAGAGATCTGAATTGAGCTCCTGTCTCTTTGAATAAGGACAGAATATTCACAAAGTCATATGGTGGATAGGAACCAATGAAAGAATATTAATGTTCTGTACTGATGGGAATGATTCTCAAATCTTGAGGGAAGGAACGTTGAGAAAATGTTGAAATGGACATAAAAAATTCTAGGAATAAAGTAATGTCCTCCTCCATATATACCTACTCTTCCTCTTTACCTACTCTTTTTCCTGCTTTTCTTCCTTTCCTTTCTTTTATTCTTCTTTTGCCAAGAAAGCATAATATATGGATTGCTATATATAATATAGCATATCTCTTAATACCTTTTTATAGGCAGGCAGATGTGAATATTGCTGATTTATAGATAATTAATTATCAACATAGAAGGTTAGAACCATCATTATAACATTGTTCGGGTACAGAATTAAAGAGGAATGTTGCAAAAAGATGAATGAGAGTCTTTCACCCAAGAAGCAGTAGGTTTGTGGACAAATTGTTCTTTCTTAAACATTGTATTCGCTTGTTTGTTTAGGTCTTCTTCCAAAAAAAACTAATTTGATGTACCTTAAAATATAACATACATATACCATAGTATCATCGAAGTACAAATATATAAATATCAAATAGAGGGAAGTAAAAATATGTATATAAATACTAGTAACATATGCTCATTATAATGAAACATTACAGTTAAGGGTGCATTTCTTATCAGCTAAAGCAAAAAAAAAGTGACAGGGAGTCATATACTTCTTTTCAACAGAATAAAGGAAGCATATAGCACTTCTTTAGTAAAGAAAATCTTTGTGCTGAAGTTTTTAAGAAATTTAATATAGTATGTATGAATGTTTATGGAGAGAGAAGAGCGTGCACGGGTAGGAGAGGGGCAGAGAAAGAAAGAGAGAGAATCCCAAGCAGACTCTGCAGTGTCCGCACAGAGTCCTACATCAGGCCCCATCTCACGAACTCATGAGATCATGACCTAAGCAGAATTCAAGTGTCAGATGTTTAACCACTGAGCCACCCAGGCGCCCCTTGCAGAGCTTTTTATAAAGCTCTCTCACTTCTTTTTTATTTTTATCTTTTTTAAATTTTATTACAAGCCTCTAAGTATTTGTGTCTCATTTTACAGAATAGTAGATTGAAACTAGTCAGAAAAATATAGTTTTGTGACTAATAAGTTACAGAGCAAGAGTTCCAGCCTATATCTTTTAGTCCCAAGTCTTTTGCCCTTTCCATGTCACCATGTCAGGGATATTAGCCACAATAATAGATGCTGTTTTCAACAGTACGCTTATTGAAGATGCAGGAATGGAGATAGCATGTGACCATTTCCTGTATTAACCTTTGGTTAAAAGCTGAGGGCATAGAGGTTAAAGTGAAACTCAGGGAGTGACTTGCTATTTGGAATAATTTACTGAAGTTTAGGTGTTTTGCTTTTCAATAATTTAAATTTATGTGAATTTAAGTCTTCAGAATCACTGAAGGAATTAAGGCAAAAATGCACCCCTTAGACTAACAGCCTCAATAATATTTTCTTTGTATCAATCAGGGTCCTGTCAGGAAACAGATGGCACCACGAGAACTGGGTAATTGACATTTTAATAAAGGGACTATTTACAAAAGAGCGGGAAGAATTTAGGGAAGTCAACAAGAGACTGTGCAGGACTTCCAGAGAGGAGCTAGTTGAGGAGAAGCACCCCTACAGGAAGGGGGCTAGAGGAATACATTTCCTGATAAACTCTCAGATAACCTGCTGGGACTCCCACTGACCAAAATCAAACAGAAAGGTAGAGAATACGAGAGCCCCTTGCTACATTCTACATAGGTCAGTGTCCGTAGGCAAAGAGCAGAGGGGAGAAGGATGAAGAGTAAATCTAGGTGTGCACTAGCATGAACATGGATGGAATTTGGTACAGGAATGACTTCTCTGGAAAAAGCAAACAGAACAGAAGTTTGGTAAATGCTGATCAAAGAAAAATCTATCTGCTTTCAATTACAGCTGGGACGGTTATAGTCTAGAGTAAGTTAAAAAAGAGAAAACAGAACGAACTTTTCTTGAAAACCAGTATACTCCAGGTACTGTGTAGTTTGCTTTCCATATAGCAGTTTGTTTAATTCTTTGCAAAACCAACATTGGATATTATAACCACCATTATATACTTGGGAAATTAAGGCTCAGAGAAGATAAGAAATGTATCCCAGAAAACAGCAAATGGCAAATCTGAGATTTGAATCCAGGATTTTCTAACATTGAAGCTTGGACTTTTTTTTTTTTTTTTTTTTCATTTTTACAGTTTTCCTGCCCAGTTTTCTTAAGTCACCAGAGGAAAGCTGTAATACATCTGCATTCAAGTAAAACCTTAATGTTTCTGAAGAAGCAGTCTTAGATTACTTAGATATACAAACCAGTATTCGGTCAAGACCAGAAGTTACCACTCATGAGATTATGGTACAGAGTATTCAGATTTGAAAACTTAAGAGACAGTAACTAGTCACATGCTTTTCCCATAATGATAACTCCCACTTACTGAATATTTAAAATATAGACTATTCACTTTCTATGCATTATATTGATTATATAAAGATGAAATTAGAAAGTAAAGCATTGAGGGTAAACAGTAAACAGGATGAGGTAAGAAACTAGGTTTCTTTGAATAAACCTTGTTTCCACAATTATAAAGCAAAATAAATTTTTAAAAATGAAAAAACAATTCCTCAGAAGCAGAAAAAATTTTTGAAAAACTTAACTTGGTATGTTTGTTGGCATAATCCGATAGAGAGGAACATTTTCAAGTGATTTAAAACAGGGTAATTTGGCTCAGTCGGGTGAGCATCCAACTTCAGCTCAGGTTGTCTCACCATTGGTGGGTTCGAGCCCCGTGTCAGGCTCTGTGCTGACAGCTCAGAGCCTGGAGCCTGCTTCAGATTCTGTGTCTCCCTCTCTCTGCCCCTCCCCCGCTTGCACTCTGTCTCTCAAAAACAAATAAATGTTAAAAAAAATTAAAACAGGGTAATTTGTCTATATTGTACTCTAAGGGCAAAAAATAAAAACACCAAAACTAGAAAATCCAAAACTGTTTGGTATAGTAATATTTTGAGCCATAATATCCACATTGTTATTCTAAAACTCTTCTGTACATAATGCATTATATATAGTTAATATGATATAATAAAGCAATATCACTTTAACATCACTGTCATTGGAACCTAAGATTTTTATTATAGAAGAAAAAGAGATATAAAATCAAAGAATTTAAATTAAACTCCTATAATTTGTATTAAGAAATATCAGGATGTACTTACGACATACCACATTGTACGCTGAAAAGACTTAGAAGTAGTAACAAATCCAGTAAAGCACCACCAACATCCACATTATATTATGTAAATATCTTTTTCTACTAGAGGAAGCAAGACTGTTTGGAGAAATGGCTGACTTCAGTTCTGTAACAGGATATATACAAGAGATTGGAACACTTTATATCAGAAAATAAGGAAGCTACCAGAAACTAGTAGGGTCATGCCAAAAGGACTCAGGAGCCAGTATGAACAGATTCCCACTAGACCAAGATGAAGCAATTTGAGCATCCATAAGAATAATAAGTTCATGGATTAAAATACATTAAGATGTGATTGGGGCAGCTGGGTGGCTCAGTCGGTCAAGTGGCCAACTTCAGCTCAGGTCACGATCTCTCAGTTCATGAGTTCAAGTCCCACATCAGGCCCCGTGCTGACAGCTCAGAGCCTAGAGCCTGCTTTGGATTCTGTGTCCCCCTCTGTCTCTTCCCCTCCCCTGCTCGCACTCTGTCTCTGTCTCTCTCAAAAATAAACATTAAAAAAAATACATTAAGATGTGAAAAAACACAATGTAACATAATGATATATTTTTTGTTTTTTAATGCTTATTTTTGAAAGAGAGAGAGAGTGTGTGTGTGTGTGTGCCAGTGGGAGAGGGGCAGAGAGAGAGGGTGGACAGGATCCAAAGTGGGCTCTGCACTGACAGCAGGGAGCCTGGTGCAGGGCTGGAACTCAGAAGTCGTGAGATGATGACCTGAGCCCAAGTCAAGAGCTGGGTGGTTAACCAACTGAGCCACCCAGGCCCTCCTTAATGATATATTTAAAAAATTGTTTTAAATGTTTATTTTTGAAAGACAGAAAGAGAGACACAGAATCTGAAGCAGGCTCCAAGCTCTGAGCTGTCAGCACAGAGCATGTGACACAGGGCTTGAACTCACCAACCTATAAGATCATGACTTGAACTGAAGTCAGATGCTTAACTGACTGAGCCACCCAGATGCCCCAAAGGTGTATGTGTGTGTGTGTGTGTGTGTATGTATGTATGTGTATATATATATATAAAATATATTTTTATATATATATAAATTTTTATTTATTTACTTTTGAAAGAGAGAGCATGAGGGAGGGGCAGAAAGAAAAAGAGAATCCTAAAATGACTCACACTGTCAGCGCAGAGCCCGACAGGAATTAAACTCATGAACCATGAGATCATGCCCTGAGCTGAAATCAAGAGTTAGACGCTTAACTGGCTGAGCCACCCAGCACCTGAATAACATAATAATATTTTTAAAGAAAAAAAGTTGCCGGCAACCTGTCAAGTATGCTAAAGAAACAATTCTTTTTTTTTTTTTTTTTTCTGAAAACTGGTAAATAAAGAAATATTCTACCTGCTTTTCCTACACAACCTCAGGATAACAAAATATCTTGAGGCTTATTTTATGAAAGTATGCCAGCTAGCAAATGAAGTAGGAAAGAGTGAGAAAACCACTATGTTGTAAGCCTCTAATAAAATAGTGGATCTAGGTTATTATAATCAATGGCTACTAACATCACAAAAAGCAGGTACTATGAAATACATTCAGTGAAGTATTTTTTGTCAAACCATTGACTTAAGTCTGATCAGACTTCTGGCTATAACTATCAGTTTACAGGAACTACAGTGGTAGAGGGACATGCTAAATATTACCATAGGGTGAGCAATCAACAAATTCTGGAATGTGAGAAACACCGCCGAACAGCACGAATGCCTTGATTTCTTCACAAATAAATTGTAAGGAAAACTAAAGAGAAGGGAGAAGCTAAAGTTTCAAAGACACCCAAGAAACCCAGAAAATGCAGTATACAGAAATTGTTTGGATCTTGATTCAAGAAAACAAACTGCAAGAACATATTTATGAGAAAATTAGAAATAGTAGACACTGGATTTTTAATGATATTAAGGAATTATTACAAACATTTATATAGATTTATGGTATTATGTTCTTTAAAAGAAGCCTTATTTTTTTTTTAATAGTTTATTGTCAAATTAGTTTCCACATAACACTCAGTGCTCATCCCCACAAGTGTCCTCCTCCATGCCCATCCCCCCCTCCCCCCACATCCATCAGTCCTCAGTTTTTGTCAGCATTCAAGAGTCTCTCATGGTTTGAAAAGAAGCCTTATTTTTAGGGATACTTACTGAACCAAAAAATAATATGATGTTGGTGAGTTGAGTCAAAATAATATAGGGGATTGGGGGGTGGAGTTATGTGGGAGGGTTGAAAGAGCAAAAATGACTCTGATTTGATATTTGTTGAAGATGAGAAATGGGCATGTGGGGATTCATTCTATTTCTCTTTACATATATATTTGGACTATTTACACAGGAAGTTTTTAAAAATGTGTTTCAATAGATAGGATTACTAAATCCACATGTGGATGGTTCAGAGATCTCTATAATTTATGAAAATCACTTTAAATTAAAAATAAATAGCTCACAGTGCCTGGGTGGCTAAGTCGGTTAAATGTTGAACTTTAGCTCAGGTCATGGTCTCACAATTCTTGAGTTCGAGGCTTGCATCTGGCTCTCTGCTGTCAGCACAGAGCTTGCTTTGGATCCTTTTGGATCCCCGTACTCATGTGTTCTCTCTCTCTCTCTCTCTCTCAAAAGTAAATAAAAACATAAAAAACATTATAAAAAATAGCACATCCAATCATCAGTTCAAAACTGTACTGTATTTAAGTCCTTTTACATGTAATGGGTATGAGTCTTCCTTTATAAACTCCAGTGTGTAAGAGGAAGAACTTTTTCAAAATTTTTCTGAAACCCAATTCAGGTTCTTTTTAAAGATCCAAAGAGTGGACATTTAAATCAGCCAATTGATGATTACGTGCTATTTTTCCCTGAGATGCATCCAAGGTCAGGGGAGTTACCATACTGCTATAGCCTGGGATTAGGGGGCATGTGGCCCTCAGTGTCATTTGTCCATGCTGACATCTGTTGAAACATTCGTCTGTGCCATCTGATCCTTGAACTTCAGTCCACACAGCTCACCAGGAGTCATTCTCTCCATCTTTTTCTCAATTCTCCTTCAGGTCCAGCTTTTTCTAGTTGATTATTTGGTCTACCTCTCAGATGCAAAGGAATCACTGTCTCTCGCAGGCTGTGGTATGGAAAATGTTTGTGAAGTTCTCCCAGCCCTGTCTGCTTGGATACACAGCACAGCTGCTCCTTCTTCAAGGTCTTGCCTCTTGCAAGGATTCAACCTTGAAAGGAAGCACAAGTCCTCTGCTTCCACGAATGATCTGGGGCTCCCTTCATTCTTTCCATCTCTGGTCCTCAGCCCATACCGGGTTGGTGAAGTCAGGTGGCCGGATGTGTTCTAGATATCCGCTAATGTCTACTACACTTACCTTTCCCTCCATCACCTTCTCTGTTACCCCTCACCATTCTAGCCTTGCAGCAGGAAGCCTTATTCACAATTTTGACTTTTTTCTGAGTCATATCTATATCCTTGACAGCTAGGCATTTGAAAATCAAAGAACAACAAGAGACTCTTATTACCTTATTACCTTTCCAAAACAGCCCCTTCCCAGTCAGAATGAATGAACGGCCTAAGAATAGAAGGGGAAGAATGATAGCGATAATAGCATTAAAATACTTTTTTAAATAACAACAATAAACACTAAGTGCCAAGAACTACTCTAGGTGCTTTACATGTATTAATTCATCTGATTCTCCTAGCAGTTCTATGAAGTAATTACTGTCGTCGCTAGGTTAGTAATTCAGATCATGAAACAAAGCACAGAGAAGTTAAATTACTTGTCCAAGATTGCATAGGCAGTGAGTGGTAGCACTAGAATCCCAATCTAGTCAGTCTGGCTGTAGATATGGGCTCCTTAAACTATGAAGAATAATATGCTGAGAATAGGACCCAATGAATTTGAAAGTTCTAGGTGAGGTCTTTTTTTTGCATGGATATTCCATTTTTTAAATCACCAAAAGTATAAAACCAGCTGCCTCTTTTTAATTTTCTTTTCTTCATCCACACACAGTGTCCATAATATGGAGGAAGAAATTTAATACTTAACCAGAGTCCCATAGATACATCTCACTATAGTACTGGAATGTATATTATTAAATTTCCATTTTATTTCAGATAAGGACACTAACCTTTAGTCTAACTAATGTTCTGATGGACCCCCCGTGAGGAAGTGGGAGTGCTGGGTCATAAACCCAAAGCCATCTGATCGAGCAAGGTCATGCTTATTCCCTGACCACACAAGAGTGCTTAACTGCATTTTGACCTGAAATTGAAGGTGGACATTTGCACAGCCCTTGTGAACATCTGACCCTGCCAGGGGAGAAGAGAGGCAGGCCTTGGGCCTGTCAAGCAGATACCTTTTCACCAGCTGTGGCTCTGCTTGCCTTTACGCAGCATTAATGGTGAGCTAGAGGAGTAACAGATGGAACACACTCAAACCTTCCAATCAGGGGTCTTCCATCCCCTTTGGCTCCTCTCAGCGCTGTGCATCATCTGCATTAAAAAGCCCAGCGGATCTTTTTTTCAGCTGCATCCCGTCAGCCCACATAACGTCCTTTCTGACACTCCTCTGGGAATGTCCCATGTCCTGCAGTAACAGACTGAGAAGGGTGCAAATAATTAGAACTTTAGATTGTCAACTCGGTCTCCAAAGTCAGTCACACAGAAAATGCACCAGCTTGACATATGACGCATAGTGCCATTTTATGGAAATAAATGATCCTAACCGCTTATTTTTTGGTAGAAGTTAATAGCATATTTTATGTGTCCCAATCCCTCAGTTTTATGAGAGCAGAGGCAATAACATTGATTAAGATGAATTCGTGGGAGCCAATGTCCGTTAACTTTGGTTGCTCATGAAGTACCATTTGTTTAGTTTTTGCTTTCCTTCTCCTCCCTTCACCCACCATCAGAGATGATACATTTCATTTAAAAAGTCATTTGCAGATAAAACATATTTAGAAATAAAGACGCTCAGGTACAGAAGTGCAATGGTCTCTGTGAGAAAGTGCGATTGATTGCAGACTTGTTACCAGAATCCTAAATTGATGCATAGAAAACACACACTCCCAGACACGCACACCTTGACTGAGGTTAAACTCCTCTCCTCCCCTCCTTGTCATAATAACATAATGATAGTGCTGTCATTATAAATATTTGGAGGTTTCTGCATCTTGATAATTGATGGATTCTGAATGTTGGAGAACTCGGAGAATCATTTTTAAATCAGCACGAGCATCATGTTCAAAGTGTTTCCTTGGATTTTCAGAATGAAAACCAGAACCATCCTGGATTTCTTAAGAAATGGTTGGGAAGCGTGGGAGAGGCAAACACGCCCAGCCCTGTCATTTCCCAGATCTTCCTCTGGTAGATTGAAAATGGTACCTCCCCTCTGTGAATCTGCCCCCCTCCACGTGCTTGGCCCGGACACCACACACCTGCTCAGCGTCAGCCAGAACCCACTGGAGCATATGGCAGCTTACATACTGCCTCGTCCCGGGACGGATGGGGAATGCTGGTCACCTGGGCTCTGTTTTCAAGTGGTGTGACAGCAGCTGTGAGAAGCCCAGAGAATGACAGGCTCTCACTGCTCTTACTAGTGGGAAAGAAGAGCAAGGGGAACAGAAGGGAGATGTTTTCATATACCTAGCAGCGATGACTTGACTTCTGTACAAGAACACACTACACATTGCCTTTCCCCACCGTGAGCACCAGCAACAGAAGAGAAACCCTGATTCTTTAAAATTGCTAGCCAATTGCAGTAGACAGAATTGGGCCCCCTGAACATGTCCATTTTATACTCCCAGAACCTGTGATTATGTTGCTTTACATGGGAAAAAGGAATTAAGTATCAGGTATACCTAAGGTTGCTAATTATCTGATTTTGAAATAGGGAGGATTATCGCAGATAACCTGAATGGGCCCAGTGTAATCACAGGGGCCCTTAAAGAGGGAAAGAGAGTCAGAAGAGGTCAGAGTGATGCTAGATGAGAAAGACTTGACCTGCCATTTCTGGCTTTGAAGATGGAGAAAGAGGGCTCCTAGCTAAAGAATGGGGGCAGCCTCCAGGGCAAGAAACGGATTCTCCCCTACAGTCTCCAGAAAGAAACACAGCCCTGCAGACACCTTGATTTTAGCCCAGTATGACCTGTGAGGGTCTTCCAAATGTATCTTGTTTTGAACCACTACATTTGCAGTAGTTTGTCGCAGTAGCAGTAAGAAACCAATATATGGAGTGATGGCTTGAGTTGTGGTTCTCAATTTAGGAGTACATTAAAATCATCTGGGGAGCTTTGAAAAGCCTTTGTGCTCAGGCTCCACCCCAGACCAATCATCTCAGGATCTCAGGGTACAGGACCCCAAAAGTCAGAATTTTCTGAACTCCCAGCTGATTTCAGTGTGTAACCAAAACAGAGAGGCAATGATTTAGTGGATAGAGCCCCAACAGTGTTTGGAGTCAAGAAAGCTCTCTTCAAATCCCATTTTTATCATTTTAAGATTGAGCTCAGTTTATTTCACCTTATTTATTTCATATTAAATGCACAGGTACACACATATATTTGTATCTATAACATAAATATATGTGTGTATTATATACAAACAGCCCTTCTGTAAAATGGGAAGTTAATTGTGAGATTTTATATGTGAAGAATCTAGCACATAGTAAATGCATGTAATGAAAGTTTTTTTGGTTTTAAGTAGTTGAGAGCTACTGAAGAGATTAAAAAGTTATTCTCTGGTAACATCGAAATGTGTTTATGTTCCTATTTTATGTTTTTCTGGGCCCATGAGTCTTAAAGTATGTTCTAAGTGGAAGCTATCCTTAAATTTATGTCAGATCACTGACATCTTGGGAAAAGCAAGATTATTTTATGAAAGTATTTTTTTTTTAATATTAACATACACAGCCAGTCATCCTTGTTATTTGGGGTTTGTCTGCACTTCCTGATTAGCTTTCAGGCTCAGATTGCGTGCCGTGACCTCAGGCAATTTTCTTAACCTTGCGTTGAGCCTTCATTTCCTTGTTAGTAATATAGAGACCACAATTCTCCTCATTCCCATAGCTGTTGTGAGGATTGAAAAGAGCAAGTATTAAGTATCTAGCACTATGCCTGGCCTGTAATCATGACTTAGTCCAAATCCAGTGAAAGGAGTGGAAGAATAAAGTGGAAATTCAGAGGGTGGTAGAATAGAAGAGAGGGAGTGGCTGGGTGTGGAATCAGGAACTTCAGGGCTTTGGCTGGGCCAGATGTCCGTCATTTTACAGGTGCCCAGCAGGTGTGGCTGAGATGGGCACAGCTGTGGGCAGGAGCTCTGGCCTGCTGAACAACAGAACTGAGTAAGCCTCTGGAGATGCAGAGGCATAGCACACCTGGTTGGCTTCACAGACATTTAAGAGTGCACCAGACCAGCCTGGGCCCAGTTAACACAGGTAATTGCAGTTACACCTCCCAGCTCCATTGTTAACCCCTTGAAGGCAGGGGCTGTGGCAAACGGTTCTGTCATCTAATTCCGCGGCTCAGTTCTGGACACACAGCAAGCACACAATAAAAGCTTGCTACTTCATTAGCCCATTGGAGCCACATAAAAATGATTAAGAGAAATGTAACACATTCTGTCCTCCTTTCAATTTCAGTAAGTAGAAAGTATAATGGTTCTTCAAACCGTAAGGATTGCTCTGGATTTGGGACCACAGAACGGACTAGTGTGCTGGTCAGCTCAGGCTCATGGTTTGATCTTGGCTAAATCACTAGTCTTTCTTGAGGCCAGTTCATCTATTTCATGGTGATGGTGTGATGGCAGGATTCTCAGTGCTTCATGGGATTAGTGCCCCAGTCAAATGTATACGAAAGTGTTCCATAAATTTCTATAAATTCCATAAATTTGAAATAATGTAATAACTTGAAGTTCAAAGGAAGAAATGCTCACATCTGGCTGGGGAGAAAAGAAAAAACATTTGAAGAGGCTATCCAAGGGGGGTAGCTGAAATAAATTTGTTGAAGTTGTTTAGGATTCAGACTCTCCTGTTTTCCAGAGGCAACTGGTAGAAATGTGTTACTGGTGAAGATAGATTGGATGGGCACACACTCTTGCCTGGGCTTCAGCACATCTGTGTTTGCTCACTGTATGTGGGACCTCAGCCAAGACACAAATTCTCTGACCCTTAGTGTCCTGTTTTACAAACAGGAGCAATAATCTAGATATGGCAGGGATGACTATTAGGAACTTCCACTGCATGCCTCTCACAGTACCTGCAACATGGTGTGTGAAAAGACCCCTTGTTTCCTGGGTCTCTCTCAAGAAGCCCAGTTGTCTAAAGGACAGATTGTAATTGGAAGCCTTCTCCTTCTAAAAGACAGTACTTGTTTATCTTGGTTATAATTTTTTAAAAAAGAATTATTTTTTATTTTTTAATGTTTATTTCTGAGAGAGAGAGAGAGGGAGACACAGAATCGGAAGCAGGCTCCAGGCTCTGAGCTGTCAGCACAGAGCCCGACGTGGGGTTCAAACCCACGAACCGTGAGACCATGACGTAAGCTGAAGTCAGACGCTTAACCTAAGACTGAGCCACCCAGGCATCCCTAAAAATTTATTTATAATTATATATAGTTTATATATATATTATGTGTATATATGTGTGTTTGTATAATGTACATATGTGCATATATATATATATATAGAGAGAGAGAGAGAGAGAGGGAGAGAGAGAGATTTTTATGGGAAAAAAAGTAAAACAATGCCAATAAAACGAAAGTTCTATTAATCCCCTTTCCAGAGATAGGTTTCCTTTAAAAAAAAAAAAAATCCATTTACACCAGCAAAATATGAGACCAGATTATTGTCCTGTCTGACTTCAAAGATCAGACAGCTGGAATTTGTTCCCTTGAGGCATAGTCAAATCTAAAACCACCCTCCAGAGGCTCTAGAGAAATGCACTTAGCAGCCCTAGTGATCTACGGGTAGGCAGTCTCTTCCTGGGTTCTGACTGGAGCCAGATCAGCTGTTTCTAGTCACTCTGCAAACACCTTCCTTACTCACTCTGCCCTTTACCCTTGCCAGGAACAAACCACTGTGGTGTAGTATATAAGAAAGAACTTGAGACCAGGAATCAAAAGATGGCAATGCTCAAAGCCTAATGCTTCCTGCTAATAGCCAGTAGCACAGGCAGGTTATGGCAACTCTGCTTCTCAACTTCCTCATCCGTGAAATGGGAATGGTAGTTATAATTCTGTCACAGGATCACCATGAACTTTGAATGACATCATGCTTTAGATTGTTGAAGTGTTTCTAAAATAGCCATTATTTTGACATATATATATTAAAGAATGGAAGAGAGTTTGAAAGATATAAGAATGGAAAGTAATAGGTTTAATTGCTTATTACTCCCTTTTAACCATGCCCTAATTTCATAAAATCTGATAGCTTTCATCCTTTGCCATTGTATAGTATCTACTCACACTGCAGTTTGTAGCTCTGGAATCATTTGTAATGAAGCCCTTTCATACAACAAATATTTATAAAGCACCTACTTAGTACCAGCCCTGATCACACCAGTGAACAAAGCAGACAAAAAGATTTGCCCTCATGGTGTTCACATGACTTTAGGAAATCCCAGGGATAGCACCCAAGGAAGTTCCCTGACCCATAGCTGCCATAGTGAGGTTCCAGGGTCTTGTTTCCTCATCTTACGCCAAATATAATCCTGGGGCCCAGGTCTCTCAAAAATCCACTACTTGGCTTTAGTCCAGGGCAGGCATTTGGAATTTTAAGCCGGGCCAATGTTTGGTGCTCAGAAGTTGGACAGGAACCATGTGCTGAGTGCCAGCAATGCTGTTTGAGAACTAGTATCTGGGTTTAATTTCCACTGTCTGTCAGAAGGAAGCTTTGATCAGACCCTGCATTTTTTCACTTCTCCTAAGTGACTAGAGGCTACTTACTACCAGCCCATTACCACTGCCTCTGTGTGAGCTCTAGGTTGGCCATGATATCAGAGATTTATTTACATGAATTTCCTCCTAATTGCCCTGCCCATCGCTTCTCTCTCTCCCCTCCAGTCATGGTACAGTGAATGCTAAGGGCTCAACCTGGGAGTGGTTGCATGTCCAGGAAGCTAAGGGATGGGAAATGGGGAGGGGTACCCACACGTATTGCAGAAGGAAGTGCCGCACGAGTAAGTGACTGCAGCTGGCCCTTAATGGCTTTTCTTCTCTGTCGTCATTTTCCTTTAAGTCCAAAAGAAACTCTTTGTAATACGTGTTAAAATTATGGTTCAGATTTCTGATGATCAAGTTACATAGATTAAAGTAATGGATACCAGACTCCGCATCAATTCAGGTATAAATATGGATGAAATGAATGTACATTATCCACTGTTATAAATCTGTGTGTTCAAGGAAAGATATAAATCTCCTGAACCTTTCCTACCTCAGGGTATGAGAGTTTTGGTATTTTTTTCAGTGTTTTCGATGAAATTATGATTTTGGAGTAATTTGCTGGTTTTGCAGAAACCCCTGGCTTCTTTTGTTATTTTTTTTTAAACAAGAAAGGGTAGAGTATATTATTTATAATGGCGAGTCATTAAAATGCTCCAGGAAGTCATCATTGCAGAGGGGGTTGGAGAGGGAAGGGGTTATACGGCATTCCAGATGTGCATGTGTGGAGAAGGGCCGTGCATTTGGAGAAATTTATAGCACCTGGCTCCATTGTAAAGGGTTCTTGGCCCGGGGGCGTTTCTGTTCTTTCTCCCTCCCCTTGGCCCTATCAACACTGTACATGCAGGGGCTCAAAGGCGTCAGTGCATGATGGACACATGGCCACAGGATGTTGTGGTCTGGAAGAAGACTGAGTTCTCACTCCTGCTAAGCCACAAGGTTGATGAAAGCGAGCTCCTTGCAGCTTGGGGCCTCACAGGAGCAAGAAGAAGTCTTACAGTGAAAGGAAAAGAACAGAGCCACATGCTTCACAGAAAGGCATTACCCCCGAGTGCTGCTTAACAGCTTCACGTTTGGTCACCTTAGTTTACCTTTTCAGGTTCACAATATGTAAAATGAAGATCATAGTATACATTCTAGGAGGTTGGTGTGAGAACTAAATGATACTTCGCGTGTGAAGGCACCTAGTACAATTCCTTCCTTTTCCCGCTCAAGCTCCCCACTTGTAGGTTAATAATAGACTCATGACCACCATTGCCCCAAGTGGGATTGCATCATGGTCTTCCAGCCATTCTCTCCTTCCCCTCAGCTAAGGCCACCTCTGACCCCACATGGAGTTTAGGCTGTTTCTGAAGAACTCAGTGAGTTGGCCCAGGTCTTTCCACGGTATTGTGCCACTATCCCTCCTCTGCAGCATCCGGATTGGCAGACGGCCCCTTCATCCTCATCCCAGCCAGGAAAAGGGAAAAATGGGCAAAGCAGAGCCTGTCCTTTCCCTTTAGGGACGAACCTGTAAAGGATGCTCATCACTTTCCTTCATATTCCACTGGTCAGAACTGTCTGGTACCTAATCGTGAAGGGGGCTGGGTATATTCTGTAGCTGGCATAGCCCCTGACCTAGTGAAAGTCCCTTACCATGGAGGAAAGTAAGATGACTCTTGGGGGATAATTAGCAGTTCCTTCCAGAGGGGAGTCACAGGGTGTTGTGCCAGAAACTCAAATAAAACCATTTGCTTGAAGAGAGAAATTTGGGTTCTGTGGAGGTAGAGAAAGGAAGATTGTTATCCCATGGATCACGAAATGTGTTTATGTCTCATAATCAGATTAATCAGGATGTAGCTATGTGGCCTACTTTGTTAATATGCAAATTCCAGAGGCCAAGGTAACTGGGTCTGTCCCCTTATGGGTCTAGTAAATTTTACTTTCCTCTGCAGCTATAGAGGAAGTCATCCTATGCCTAGGCAATGCCCAACATGTTTTTCACCTCTGTACTTGCAGTGCATTTCTCATGGTCTCCCATATAGCTAGCTATTCGTTCAGTAATTGTTGAATAAATGGATAAGTGAATGAATAAATGAGTTAGAGAGTAAGGACAAGTGGGAATAGGGCAACAGGATGGCAGTAGTATCAGTGGGCACTTTCAGTAAACAAAACTAAATCATTTCCGCTCTCCTGGGCCACCACATCCCTTACTGTTAAGAGATGTTCTTGCTTCTCATTTATACAAGGAAAAGAAAAAGCAGAAATTCCTTAGTGCCTACACCATCTCAACAAACTTACCAGCCTGCATGTCTATTCTTTCTTTCTTCCCTTCTATTAAATTGAGTGAGGTGTTCCACCCCTGGAACCTGCTGTTCTTCCCTTCTGCTCCTCAGGGCCTTGCTCCACCACTATGCCTTCTCTCATGCATTTTCATATTCTTCCTTCTCTTCTGGCTCCTTCAGACTTTAAATGGGTTCAAATTTCTCCCAGCCTTAAAAAATAAATATTCACTCAATCCCTACCTAGAGTTGCGTCTCTCTCCTCCCACATCATAGTCAACTTCTTAAAGGAGTTGGCCAAATACACTGTTCCTCTGTCTAGAACTGCACTCCCTTTCCATCCACCGATGTTTTGCTTCCTTTCCTGCCACGACCTTGACATAGCCAGACAAAGTCACTGATGACCTTCTTGGTGTAATTGCCAAGGGCAGCTTGAAGTTCTTATCTCACTTTGCCTCTTAAAAGCATTTGACCCTGTTGATCATTCCCTTTTTGAGAAGTTTCTTCTCATGGCTTCTATAAAACACCACTTATCCTGGCTTTTCTCCTATTTCTTGGGTATCCTATGGACTCTCTTTCCCTGCCCATGATTAATGTTAATGTTTCTCAGGTATCTGTTCTGGGCCATCTTCTATTTTCACTCTATACACAGATCCTGGGACTGGTCATCCACTGCAGTTGTTTGTATGCAGACGTAATCTCTATGCATATGATATCCAAATATCAAATATCCTCACCTCTCTCTACAGTGTAGATCTAACTACCTTTTGGACTTCTCCATTTAGATATTCTGGAGGCATCTGGACACTCATTGTCTAAAATTAGATTCAGGCTCCATCCCTTTCTATTCTTGTACCTTGCTTGTGTCTCATTTGTGAGGATAATAATAATTCAGGATTATAGTGTGACCAAATGGATCAATATAGAAGAGTGATATGTGAAGTGCTCTTTGCACAAAAAGGATAACAATTACTTTATATCAACCAACAAGGCTTTGCTGAGTACCTGCAGTGTGTCCTGCATGATTCTGGATGCTGGTGATTACAGAATAGAATAAGCCATGGCTCCTGTCCTGAGGAACTTACAGATTGTTTGGGTAAGGGGAAAATAAAATAATAAAGCACTTCATGTGATTTAGACAACAGAGTTTCCAGGAATGGAAAGGCCGGGGGCATCACCATTGGAGTTCTGGAGGAGTCCTCTATTTCCTTGCAGCCCAACTTATCCTCTTCTTAAAGATATCACCCTGCCCACAGCCTGGAAGATATATCTCTAGTTATCAAATGACTTCTGACCCACAGCCACAGTCATTTGGATTGGTATTCATCTGACCTAGATTCAGTGGATCAAAATGTCTCCCCCAAGGAGATGTCATTTAGGCAGGACTGAGAAATGGTAATGTAGAGATGACTCCAGATTTAATACTGTGGGACATATAAAGTTATGGGTAATAAAACCCCAGAATCTGATAGTGAAATCCTGTCCACTAAAAGGAGAATGAAACAGATAAGCAGAGAAGAGGAAATGAAAGACCATGTGGTTCCAGAGAGAGCAATAGAGAATAGAAGCTGTAAGATGACTTTCCAGTTCTCTTGTGACCTGGCTGGATTTCCTGCAATACTGTTGACTTACAACTCTAAGTCCTGTGTCCATCCTATTACCATATGGCACCATGTCAAATTTATGTTTGTTTTCAAAATTATAGGAAGATATTTCAACATTGTGCTCTTAGACACTTACCAATGTAGATGTAAATTGCAATTTGATTCAAGTTGACCAAATGGGGATATACAGGGATTTGAAGTTTTTCCACTTCTGGTTTCTGATGGAAATTACTTTCCTTCATACATTCCTCACACATTAATTACTTTAATAATAATAATAGTACCCAAGTTTTTCTTTTAGAGTAGTTTACCGTTTACAAAGGGATTTCACACGCATTATCGCCATTTGAGCCTCACAATAACTCTGTGAGGCTCGGAGAGAGTAAGTGAATTATTTAAGGTTACACGGGCAGGATTGGGACATAAAATGAGGTCTCCTGACTCTCAATTTAGTGCCAAGGCAAATTAAAAGTATAAAAGTTCAATCAGTGTGTTAGGCCTGTGATAGGGTATGTGCAGATACCTCTTAGAACATTGTAAAAACTCTTCTGTCATTCTTGTTTGGCTTTTATATTCAAATTCCCAGAGTTACAACAGTGAAGTAAGTCACTGAAATTCAGCTCAGTTCACCAACATTTTGTGATTTCTGATTATGTGCTGGCTCTGTGCTAGGTCCTGATTCTTTGTGAATAGACTTGCTGAGTCTGCAACATCTGTAGTAGAGCAAGTAGACAATTAGAGCAAGCCTGACCTGTTAAAACATCAAGTGTAACTTTCAAGAGGTCTTCTTTACAGTGATAGAGGTTGTATTACCCAAGGACGGTAGTCAGCTGTTTTGTGGAAACTTCTCATCTATTCGGCTCTGACATCTGGTTCCCAGGACACCTGATACAGAGGATGCTGAAAGCAAAGTAGCATGGTAGCTCAAAGCTTCTGCTACTAAGAGCAAGAGCTTTCACAGGCTCTCATAAAACTCGCAAAACCTGTTAGATCATTCCTGGGACAGCCATCCTCTCTCCCATTTATTTGGAGATGAGGAGGAGGAAATCCAGTTTGGGGCAGACACCCTTTTCAAAGAGTGGCCTGAGGAAATGCTCCCAAATCTTCCCCAGTCTCAAGAGAGCAGAGAACTTCCTGGGAGGAAGAACAGTTGACCTCTTTGCAACATAATTTAAGAGCAGGCTTGGCAGATGAATGCCTGCCTGCCTGTCCCCACTGTCCACATGCTCTGCCTCTTCTGTCAGTTCCCCCTGCCTCTCCTCCCTTGCAAATGAAGAGATGGAATGCCTTGCGGTGATCCTGATGAACAAACAAGAAGACACTTAACTACTGATTATTCCCCACTGGCATTTCTGCCTTCTCCCAAGTTCCCCAAGATAAAAAGGAAAACATTTAGACACCAAGTCCCTGACTAAAGAAGCATAAATAGGACCACCAAAACTTAGGTTTTGATCCAGTTCCCAGCTGATCATCAACTGCCTTTTCACGAAATAAGTTGATCTTGGGTATGATAGCTGAGACCTCTCCATCTGTCGGAAATGGAAAGAGGAACTATCAGGCAAAGAATCAGCCTTCAAGCTTGCTTTGTGTGTCACAATGTCAGAGGAAACCTGGATAGGCCCAACGTGTGGCCCTGTCTTCTCTCAGGGGAAGCTCCAAGCTCCCCTCCCTGGGCCCCCTAGCCATAGCTGAGCTGCTGGGAAGTACATGCTCATGCAAGTCCTCGGGCTCAAGAGAGACAGCACTTTGGGTGGGGAGATTGCCTGCTACTGTGCTACAGTTTTAGAGCAGAGGTCAGGCTTGCCCAGCAGTGCCTCAAATACTATCTCTTCTAGACTCAAGCTTCTTAGGAGGCACCTCACACAGCTGCATGCAGTTTGAGATCACAGGTAGTCTATAATCTAATTTAATTGGCTCTCAGAGGCCTGTTCCTTTCCATGTGGAGATACAAAACACCAAGAGTACCTCCTCAGCCCAAAGAAATCAGGAACTGGGGCACCTGGGTGGCCCTGTTGGTTAAGCGTCCAACTTCAGCTCAGGTCATGATCTTACGGTTTGTAAGTTTGAGCCCCTCATCAGGCTCTGTGCTGACAGCTCAGAGCCTGGAGCCTGCTTCATATTCTGTGTCTCCCTCTCCCCCACTCATGCTGTCTCTCAATAATAAAAAACAAACATTAAAAAAAAAAAGGAAATCAGTAGCCAACAGCCCTTCCATTAGTAGGAGACATCAGACCTCAGAGAACCTAACATTGCAGTGAGGAGGGCAGGGTAAAGTGCAGCTTGTAGCCCAGACCCAGGAAAGACAACAGGATCATAGGAAAAGGCAGATGTGAGCCATCATCCAAGAGACACTGGATACATGTGGGTAAATTCAATGTGGCCAAGGCCTGTAACTCAAGGAAGAGAGAATAAATCTCCCAGAGGACCTATCAGTTTGCCCCCTCGTATACCCCCTAAACAAAAGGTAACCTTGAAAATCCATCCATGGGGAACCAGGGTGGCTCAGTCAGTTAAGTGCCCGACTTTTACACAGGTCATAATCTTGCAGTTCGTGAATTCAAGCCCCACATCAGGCTCTGTGCTGACAGCTCAGAACCTGGAGCCTGCTTCAGGTTCTTGTCTCCCTCTCTCTCTGCCCCTCCCCCACCTTCTCATGCTCACTCACTCTCTCTCTCAAAAAGAAATTAAAAAACATTTAAAATTTTTAAAAAAATCCATCCTTCATTCAGTGTAATCCAAAAGGAATCCCATTTTCCTCTGTGGCTTCCTCCATGTTTCTAAGAAATGTCAAGTATCATTTAATGAGTTTGTGAAACATGCACATCTCTGGGCTCTACACTGGAACACCAAGCGTAAACAAGACTCAGTTTGATATTGCATTGTCCTTAATCTGTTGGGGGAAACAAATGAGTCAATTGACAGTTATGACTCAAGGTGATGAGGAAAACATAGGGGTCACTGGTCCACTGGCCTGGTAGTCAGATGTGAGAAGGCTTTCTCTAGGGTCCAGTATCACACAAGAGCCCCAGAAGAGGTCACAGCCAGGCACAGTGGTTTGGAAGAGAAATGTCATTTAGATCATTAGGGGAATTAATAACTGACCCTTAGGTAGTCTTTTTAAATAGGCACTGTCCTAAGCTCCTCATATGTGCTTACTGTGTCATCCTCACAGTAACCCCAGGAGGTATATAATTATTACCCTCACCTTATAGCCAAAGAAACCAGGATCAGAGATGTAAAGTAGTTTGTTTGTCCAAAGCCGTGAGAGTGGCATGCCTCATTCTCATCTAGACAGTCTGGCTTTGCAGGCCATGCTCTTAGCCATCACCTCCATGGCCTCTACCACATTGACAAAATATCAGACAGTTGGAGCCAGGAAGTAAGGTGGCAAGCCCAGAATTAACAATGGGATATGGAAGTGAGACCAGAAATTCTGTATACCATATAGAGTCCTTATTTCCCGAACTAGGATACAGATATTGTCAGGGATATATGATGATAGGTTAGGGGACATGATAAGCCATCATCCTTCATTTTGTAAGTATAAATTTACAGAAAAAAATGTCTTAAGTTTGTACTCCAAAAATATTTTGGTGATACACCAAATAAAAACAACAAGCAGCTACTTGATCCTACTAATTGCATTTGACCAAATAGGGTTTACAAAACAGAATGTGTTTAATTCTGTTTCCTACTAGTGAATTACCTGGTAATCACCTGGTGACTATAAAAGTATAGAAAACTCCTATTTGTGTGTGTGTGTGTGTGTGTGTGTGTGTGTGTGTGTGATAGAGACAGAGAGAGAGAGAGAGAGAAAGAGAGATGTAGCTTACTATTTTCATTTATTTTAAAGCATAATGATCTTGGGCTTGAGAGTATTTATCTATGGTTAAAAACAAAAAGTTTTAGGCATTAACTTGAAAATGGTAAAACTCTGCAAAATGAGCAAAATCTAGGCATAACTTGAAATCACTGACCACCCAAAAAGCCATGGCCTTGTCTCACTATATCCTTCACAGGAGAAAAATAGTAGCACTAACCAACCACAATCAGTGAACAAATCGTTTATTTCAGAAGCTGGCTTTAAAAGTTTGTGCTTAAATGCTCCTTAAAATATGTACCTTGTTGTTGTGTAATCTTTTGCTTCAAGGGGTTTAAACCTTCGTGTCTCTTATGTAAGAAGACTTTTACACATAAATGCATAAATACCTATGCATTTGACATTATTTTTTTATTGAAAATTTTGTAGGACAATTATCTGAACTTGTTGAACTCAAAAGAACAATTTAAATAGAATCAATATGATAAAAATTCAAGCAAGCAAAATATACTTAACACTTCTTTTGAGTTCAGTATCAAAAATCATCTTGAAAAGCAAAATGTAAGTAATAGGGCTGGAGGGGGAGGTATGGCCAAATCTAGTTAAGGTCAAAAAGAGACAGCCCAGGCTGAAATAAGGTGCCAATATTGAATGGTATTATTGCACACTGTTTTTTTTTTTGTTTTGTTTTGTTTTTTAAAAATAGTTTATTGTCAAGTTAGTTTCCATATAACACCCAGTGCTCATCCCCACAGGTGCCCTCCTCCATGCCCATCTCCCCCCGCCCCCACCACACCCATCAGTCCTCAGTTTGTTCTCAGCATTCAAGAGTCTCTCATGGTTTGTCTCTCTCCCTCTCCCCCACTATTTCCCTCCTTCTCCCCCACAGTCCTCCATTAAGTTCCTCCTAATCCTCCTATACATGCAAACATATGGTATTTGTCCCTCTCTGCCTGACTTATTTTGCTCACCATAACACCCTCAAGGTCCATCCATGTTGCTACACATGGCCAGATTTCATTGTTTCTCATTGCCATGTAGTATTCCATGGTATAGATAAACCACATCTTCTTGATCCATTCATCTGTTGATGGACACTTAGGCTCTTTCCATGTTTTAGCTATTGTGGAGAGTGCTGCTATGAACATTGGGGTACATGTGCTCCTATGCATCAGCATTTCTGTATCCCTTGGGTAAATTCCTAGCAGTGCTATTGCTGGGTCATAGGGGAGTTCTATTGTTAATTTTCTGAGGAACCTCCACACTGTTTTCCAGAGGGGCTGCACCAGTTTACATTCCCACCAACAGTGTAGGAGGGTGCCCATTTCTCCACATCCTCGCCAGCATCTAGAGTCCTCTGATGTGCTCATTTTAGCCACTCTGACTGGCGTGAGGTGGTATCTCAGTGTGGTTTTGATTTGTATTTCCCTGATGAGGAGGGATGCTGAGCATCGTTTCATGTGTCTGTTGGCCATCTGGATGTCCTCTTTGGAGAAGTGTCTGTTCATATCTTCTGCCCATTTCTTCACTGGGTTGTTTGTTTTTTGGGTGTGGACTTTGGTGAGTTCCTTATAGATTTTGGATATTAACCCTTTATCTGATATGTCATTTGCAACTATCTTTTCCCATTCTGTCGGTTGCCTATGAGTTTTATGGATTGTTTCCTTTGCCATATTGCACACTGTTTTATAATGTGCTCAGAGACAGATTCTTGAACAACTAGTTGAGAAACTAAAGTTAATTTCATTCTTTGATGTCTAACTCTTAAAACATTGATGCCAGTTCTGTAGTTGTTTTGTCTTTCCTATATTATTTTTAGTTTCAAAGTATTGGTATCAAAACGTTTATTTACAAAGGAGTGGTATAATGTAAACATTTTCAAAATGACACATAAATTTTAAAATGTTGGGGGTGTCTGGTGGCTCAGTCAGTTAAGCATCTGACTCTTGATTTCAGCTCAGGTCATGATCTCATGAAATTGAGCCCCACATCAGGCTCTGTGCTGACAGTTCAGAGCCTGCTTGGGATTCTCTCTCTCCCTCCCCGCTCACATGTGCACTCTTGCATTCACTCCCTCTCTTTCTCAAAATAAATAAACATTTTAAAAATGTTTGTACAGGCATAAAATAACATACATGTGCATATGTACACATATTATTTCTGTGCTCAGATGGGAAAAGATAAAGACCACCAGGCAACCTTGAAATTAATCACCTTTGTATTATGCTCTGAGAATGCATCACCTTAAATAACATATCCCTTTTGAATTTCTCAGTATGTTCAATGGGGGCAGAAAATGGATGGATCATATTTAATAAATACAGTGGAAAAAATATTCATCTTTTAAGATAAAGCTGAAATGAAATGAGATGTGGCTTAGAAAACTTATTTTACCCTACAAATTTATATTTGTTTAACCAGAGACATCACTGAATCATGATTTTCTAATGAAGGTCTAAACAGCTCTTTTTGTCATAGAAGAGAAAGAAACATAACACAGAGTAGGAACCTATATAAAGTGAAGTATTTCATTGTCCTCCTCAATGATTAAAGGGTGTCCACAAATTCTGGTGCTCTGGAGGTATTTCAAGCATTCTATGAACAAATAAAAACAAAATTGAATATTTTGTTCTAACAAAGTGATGCTTGGCAATTGAATGATGAGGCTGAATTGTGGGAATTTGTTTTGAGACCTTTAGTCCATTTACATGTCATGAAAGTTACAACAGTAATAGGGAAATGAAGAACACTATCATTCATTTTCTCTAGAGTGACCATATACTTTATCATCCATATCCATAATGAAAGTGGGGCCTATTAATTGAGAATGAAAGTTGGCCCTATTTATTAATATGTTGGGACAGTGTTACAAACCAGGACTCTCAAAGTTCTGTAATAGGTGCTGTCACTGTATATTTTGCCTTACATCCCCAGATACCCCCCTACACACACACGCGTGTGCGCACACACACACACACACACACAAATGAGAAGGAAAAGCAAAATATAATACATACAGCACCATTTCCCTGTGTGATGGTTCATTTTATGTGCCAGCTTGACTGGGACACAGGGTACCCTGTGTTGGACTAAACATTATTTATGAGTGTGTCTGTGAGGGTGTCTCTGGATGAGATTAGCATTTAAATCAATACACTGAGTAAAGCGCATTGCCCTCCCCAGTCTGAGCAGGACTCATCCAAGTCGTAGAGGGTCTGAATAGAGTAAGAAGGTGGAGGAAGGAACAATTGACTCTGCCTTACTGAACTGGGACATCAGTCTTCTGCATTTGGACTGGGAATTAAACCTGTCAGCTCCCCTAGTTCTCAGGCCGATGGGCTTGGACTAGAACTTTTATCACTGGCTTTCCTGGACCTCCAGCTTGCAAATGGCAGATTGTGGGACTTCTTAATCTCCACAATCACACTAGCCAATTCCTTATAGTGACTCCTGCTCCCGTCCCCACCCCCCATATATATCGTATTGCTTCTCTTTCTCTGGAGAATCTTAATACACTTTCAGATAGTGAAAGAAATTGACAAGTAGACCATTGACAATGAGTACAGTGTGTGCCACAAGAGACTTAAGGTTGAGGTGAGCCCTTTCCATCCCTTCTGTCTCTTATCCCATGCTACATGCTATATTTACTTGCTTCTATCCTTATTAGTCTTTCTCTAGAAGACTTTAAAAAGAATGTTATAGACAAACAGGAATTTACTGAAGGAATACAGACCAGAGGCCTCACAAGATTTGATTCTAGAAGGACCACTCACTGTTACTGCAGAGAAGCTAACGGCACAAGGTGGGCCAAAAACTGAGACATAGACTCAACCAATGTAGTCAGTTGCCCAAGTGAGAAATAATAAAAGCTGGAGCCTCAGTCCTGAATATGAATATAGAATATACTTAAAAAATTAAGAAGCTTTACCATTCAGGTCATAAGAGGCTTTGAGCAGCTATGAAGGTGACTTCTAACCTGGCTTTACATAACTTGATGTCTTAAGTTACTCATAATCAATTGATTCAGGATCTGAAAGGTTTATTTCCAAATTTCTATTTGAGAGGAACTGAAATGGCAAAGGATTTCTGCTCCATTCAGTGGAGTACAGACTCTGAGTTCACCAGATAAAAACATAGCAAATTAGGCCCCTTTCCCCACAATTGGGTAGTCAGAAGATAGAAGTATAGCATGTTTCCTTTAACAAAATCTGCATATGAAATAGGAATTAGATTCGAAACATGATAGGAGAGGAAGAAGAAAAGTAAAATAGAAGAAAATTAACATTTGTTAAAAGGTGGCAACGTGGTTGTCACTGTGCAAGTCACTTCCAACATCTGTTGCTTGTGATATTACCCTGAGGTAGGAACAACTCCTCTCGCTTTATAGATGGAGTGAGGCAAATTTCCCATGGTCATATGGCTGTTGACATAGGTTTCAAGATTCCAAACAGATCTGTCTACCTCCAGGACACATGTTTCTTCTGGCCTCTGCATGATGCTGTTTGACCTAGCATGCAGACTGGCTTCTGGGACCACCTCTCTTAGAATAACATTTTACTTCCTGGCAAGGAAACAGGAAGCCCTCAATATAGTCTAACTAGCCTCTTTCTGGAACAAGTAGGTCTTCCTCAAGTCTTTTCATGATTAAATTTTATCCCTAAAGGCCCAAAATTAGGTCACTTATATCTGTGAGTTCCAGTTCCACTTCACTTATTTAATTAACAAACTTAAATTCAGAGCCTTCAACATGGTGATCCCTAGACCATGCTGTAGAATATGTAAAAGCTGACCCTGCCCTCAAGAAGCTCTCAGCATAGAAGAGATGAGACATGCATAAAATAATCGTAATGTAAGATAAACATAGATGATTATCATGTTAAAGACACGTTTGGAGTGATATGGAAATTTTAGAAGAGATCATCCAAGTAAAATTTGATAGAGGAGGAGGCATTTGGGCTGGGCCTGGATGGACAGATGAAAGTGAAAATGTGGCATAGGTATAAGGAGTCTCAGGTAGGGGGTGAGGGAAGGGGTCGTAATAAATGAAGGCCCTGAAGCTGGTAATTAGGAGTATGGGCAGGGAACAGCAAGCAGGAGTGTGGTGATGAGAAGCCCCAACCAAAGGCAATGAGGAATGGGTGCTGGATGTTTTTTCCCATTCTGACACTGACATTTGAGAGTTTGATTGGGTTCCTGGTTATTCTCAGGAGCGGCTGTAGCAATCTTCAAGGTTGGTGCAAGGCTGAGTACTTCTATCTTTGTGCAGTCTTTTTCCTTTTGATGAGTCCCTGGACATATAAAATCCACCTCCTCTCCTGGTACTGTTATCAAACTTCATACTTGCATTCAAAATGGGGTCAAAAAAGAAAAAAGGAAAAGGGCAATTGATTTGTATGTTTCAGTCATTTCCTTGGGAACATGCTGAGCTTTTACTCTGGGGTGACTGCGAAAGAGACCCTGCCTGTGATTAGATCTGTCAGGCAGTGGCTGTGTTACACTGGGTACCTGGGGAAATAAAACCACGGGCAATTGCCAGTGCCTGCATGCTCAGAGAGCTGTCTGCATGCAGTACAACAGCGGTCAAGTTTGTGTGTGTGCGTGTGTACAGGAACCACATGGCTAGGACTTGGCAGGGGATTCTAGATTTGAATCAGGGTTGGACAGATGAACTCTAAGGCTCCTACTCAAATCTCAGATTATAGGACTCTGTATATGTGGACACAATGCAGTGATGCCTAAGGATACATGAAGTTGATAGGTAGGTCCCCATTTTACCTCTCATCTTGACTATAACCATTCTAAATACCAGGCAGTTAACAGAGTGGCATTTCTAAAATATAAATCTGACTACATCACCCTCTTTTTCCTGCTCAAAAACCTTCAATGTTTCCCACTTATCTAGAGGATAAAGCTCAAGTCACTGAAGGTTTACCATGACTTCAGCTTACTTCTCCAGCTTCAGCTGTCAATATTCCCCATGTTACCCTTTATGATCTAACAACAGTGGATTGTGTGCACACATTTTTATGCTTATATTGCTTCCCTCCACCTGCCCCTTCTCTCTCTCTCTCTCTCTCGATCCTCTATTTCACACACACACACACACACACACACACACACACCTAGAATGTCCTTCTCGTTTTCCTTTCCAGCTAATGTTCCCTCATTTTTTAAAATAAAGACTCAGGTAAGTTCTTATTTCCTTCAGAAACTCTCCCTAATGGCCCTAGTCTCAGACTGGTACCCATATTTTTTTTTCTCATCCTTAATATATTGAATTCTAAACTCCCTACTTACATGATTCCTTCTCTAAACCATAACTTCTCATGGTCAGGTGCTTGATTTTATGTATCTTTGAATCCCTCCTACTTAGGTCAGGGTCTAGCACACTGCTACACATAGTGACTGTTCACTGTATAAATACTGGATGAAAGGGATAGATGAATAGTAGATAGGAATGTACTTAAAAAGGAGATAAATTCCAGGATTCTGTTTCCAATCATCTTGATGTGATGGTTGATTTGATGTATTAACTTGACTGAGCTAAGGGATACCCACATAGCTGGTTAAACATTATTTCTGGATGTGTCTGTGAGTGTTTCTAGAAGAGATTAGCATTTGAATTAGTAACCTGAGTAAGGCAGGTCATGTGGGTGGGCGACATCCAATCTGCTGAGGGACTGAATAGAACCCATAGGTGGAGGAAGGTTGAATTCTCTCCCTGCCTGACTGCTTGAGCTGAGTCAAAGACCGCCTCTTGCCCTCAGTGCTCCTGCTTCTTGGGCCTTCAGACTCAGTCAGGCATCTAAATCATTGTCTGTCTTGCTCTTAGGCCTTCAAACTACATCACAGTCTTTCCTGAGTCTCCAGTTTGCAGACAGAGATTATGGGAATCACAAGATGCCAGTACCTTTTAATAAATTCTATATAAATAAATAGTATATATATGTATATGTACACACACACACATCTTACAGGTTCTTTTTCTCTGGGGAACCCTGATGAATATACTTGGCAAGGGGTTATTTTCTTTAATTTTACAGGAGTTCCTGTACCACAGAAAGGCAAATGTCACACAGCGAACACTACCCTTTAAAACTGCCATCAGTGCCCTTGTTCCTAATATAGTGCTCATTCCTCTGTCCTTTAGCACCTCTAAGTGACTAAATACCCACTGCTTCTTGAATCCTGAATTGCCTAGGCCTCTAATTCTACAGATCAAAAGAACCTAAAAGAAAATTTATCTTACCACATCCCCCTATTTTCCCTTTTTAGTAAATAATTAAAAGCTAGAAGTGGTCAAGTGACTCAACACCTCATTCATCCTTCAAAATCCTGCTCAGTCATAATCACTGTTGTCATCATGAGTAAATGGAGAATGACGACAGTGATCGATGCTATGGAGAAGTAGGCGGTATAACAAAAGCCTATGATACAATAAAGAAAACTAACCAAATCAGAAGTCTGTTGATTAGCTAATTAATCTTTAGATAAATATTCATTGAATGAATACTATGTGCTAGAGACTCTCAAGTGATGAGTACATAATAGTAAATAAACCATCTAAATCCCTGCTGCATGAAGCTTACATTTTAGTGGGAGAGGAGAGACAGTAGATACAAGGAAAGAGATGCTATCTTGGAGAGTGATATAACAGACATTAACTGGCAAACAGAAAAGAGTACTCAAAGTAGAAAGAACATAGACAAAGATCACTGCGGAGTGTGAGGTCATAGAATGTATGAGGAACTGAAAGAAGATTCCAATGATTCAAACGTGAAGATAAGAGTGTCGCAAAGAGACCATGAGACCACAAAAAGAGTCTCAGATCATGCTGGGCCTTGAAGGTCATGTTGAATTTGTATTAGATCCTTGGTGCAAAAAAAAATCACTAATGATTTTTAAATAGGAAGTGGCATGATTGGGGTGGGTGGGGAGAGAGAGAGAGTATGTTTTAAATATCTGGTCACCCTGTACAAAATTATTAGAAAGGGAACAGCAGTAACTCTGGAGAGATAAGTTAGGAAGATCTGCATGTTACTCAGATGAGTGATAATGGTGGCCTAGACTGGGGTGGGAGTGACAAGGAGAGATGAAGTTACTGGAGAAAGAGGTGTCAGGGTTGACACATATGTTTCTGTCTTGAGAATTTAGGTAGTTGATTATGCCACTTAATGAGAACAATTACACTGTGAGAGGAACATATTTGGGATAGGAAGAGTCAGGAGTCCAAGAATTAAGTTTTGGATATGTCATGGTCAAGATGCTCATAAAGCATCAGAGTGGAAGTAGTAGGTAATCACTGGATTATATGAATCTCTAGTTCACAAGACATTGGAGCTGGGAATTTAAGTCTGGGAATCTTGAAATATGTAGAGAATACCTGAAGCCACAGGAGTGTATGAGCTTCCCTAAGGAGAGGTCAAGATGCAAAAAATCTAAGGAACTCAAACATGAAGAAGAGTCAGCAACAGAAACTGAGAAGTAGAAGCAAAGGAGTAAAAGAGGAAATCATGATGTTATAGAGGTTAAGGAGTGTTGAATGCTGATGAGATTTCAAATAAGGTGCTGGTTTAAGATGATTTATTTTGTTTGTAACAAGATGGTTATTGAACAAGGTGCTTGTTTATCAAAAGCATTTCTAAAGAAGCAAGCCAGATAGAACAGGCTAAAGACTGAATGGGAGATATATCCAGACACCATGTATTACAATTTTCTTTTTGAGAAGTTGGCTCTGAAAGAAAGTAGTTTCTATCAGAAATGTGCTTAAATGATGAATTTCAGTTTTTCATTCAGTATCTATCCATGTTGCTGGGCTGTAAACTTCTTAACATCAGGCAATACATCTTTCTTATTTACTCCTATATATTTAAGACCTAACACATTTCTCAGTTCATAGTAAAGTTTAGTAATATTTGGCAAGTAGGTGAATAAAAATGAGTAAACAAGGATTTTTAGAGTATTTTGGACAATTATTTTAAAGAAAATGATAAGCTTGCATTTAGAATATATTCATGACATTGGAAGTTAATTTGTTGGAAGCAACTATATTGTCATACTCTGTCACTGTCAGATTGTGGTCTTAAAAAACCATAATCCCTACTCTGCTATTTTCTGGAAAAGAATTCCACTGTGACACTGTGAGTGTTGTTTTGTTGAACCTTCCCTTTTTGTTGTCTTCAATACTGTTGCCTTAATTCCAGCCCTTACTTTTCATCTATTCCAGTGCAATTTTTACATGTTCTAGGCATTGCAATCCCTTGGCTGAAATTTGTAAATCAAAATCAAAATAACACCGAACTAACCCAAAGTTTATGCAAATACTGATAATAAAAGAAATTTTCTCTCTATTTCACTGCTTGCAAAACTCTGGAAAAATCATGCAGGTGACCAAGGCTAATTCACCCCTGTATTGTTGGAGCTTTAAGCATGAGTTTAACCCACCTACTGAGGAATTTATTATTCCTCCAGGGTAGCTTCTATCCAGTTCATCCTCTTCTAAGTGATCTTAAAACACAGATGTGATCTTTTCATGTGAAATCCTTCATTGAGTCCTCATGACCTATATGACAAAATTCATTCTCCTAGCCTGGCTTACAAGAGTTTTGGTTTTATGACCCCTGAAAAGTCCCTGTGGTCCAGCCATTCTGGATTGTATTTAGTTCTCTGAACACCACTTGGGATCCCACAATTTCACACATTTTCATGGCCTGATCCCTCTGCCTGTAATATCTCTCTCCTACTTCACCCACCTAACTCTTGCATCTCTCCAAACTCAACTAAAAATTACTTGCTCTTCTAACCCTTCACACAGTCTTGATTACATTCCCTCTTTGTGCAACTGCAGCACATCCTAGTTTTGCCTAATCTACACACTATATTGAAACTAACTTCATCTCTTTCCAGTACAACACCTCCTAATGATGACATTTTTGACTCTTTAATGAGCTCTACATGAGTTGTCCCATATAATTTTAGCAGCAACCTTATGAAATGCATACTATGATATTGTATTTCATGTATGACAAAATTAAGACTAGTGATTTGTCTAAGGTCACATCAATGTCAAGAGATTAGAGCAGATATTCAAACCAGACTCTCTGACACTAGAATATAGTTGGACCTTGAACAATGTGGGGGTTAGGGGTGCCAGACTCCCATGGAGTTAAAAGTCCACATCCAACTTTTAACTCTCCCCAAACTTAACAACTAATAAGCCTCCTTGACCAGAAGACTTACTTATAACTTACTTATAACATAAACAGTTGATTAACATATATTTTCTATGTCAGATGCATTATATGCTACATTCTTACAAGAAAGTAAGCTAGAGAAAAAAATGTTATTAAGAAAATCATAAGGAAGAGAAATTATACTTACAGTGCTATACTGCATTTATGGAAAAAGAATCCATGTTAAAGTGGAACTATGCACTTCAAACTTGTATTGTTCAAGATCCAACCTCACTTACTCTTAACCCACTACACTAGAATGTGAGCTTCTTGAGGGCAAAGAGTGAACCTCACTTATCTATAAGTTCCCAGATCTTTGAACTAGTTTTGGAACAATGAGAAGTTGGTAATATGAATACTAATTATATGAATAGAATGAATGAATTATTATGATCTATTTCTCTTATCTCCTAGACATTATTACAAAAATTAGATTATGTGCCTTTTTATTTTTCCTATAGTGTCCTAATAAGAGGGTTTAAAATTAAAAAGAGTCTAGCATAAATCAAAAGGATAGAAGCATTTCCAGGTGGAGAAGAGATTAGATTTGGTAGGTTTCATGTCAAAAGCTTGAATTAGGACCAAGGGAAGAAAGCACCAGGAAAATAGTTCTTACTGACTGGGAATTAAAATATTCTAACTTCCAGAGCTATGTAAAGATGCAATGGGCTGACCAGTAGGGTGATGAGATCCCTGTTCCTGGAGGGTGTGCAAGCAGAGGCTGAAGGACTATTGGGCAAAATGTGATGGAGGAATTTCAATAATCTAATGAGGTATTTTGTTGGATAACCTTGAAACTCTTTTCCATACAGAAATCCTTTGAGTGTATGAAATAGAAAGGTGAGGAAGAGTGGGAATGAACTAAAATCCAAACAGATTGGGTGATACCTTTTAATTTTCCTATTGGTGTAACTGAAAGTCTAAATTTATGTAAGAGCAACAGTTGCTGGAATTTATCTACCAAATCAAGGCGAACAGGCAGATGGAAATCAGCTAATTGAAAGAAATGCTCCAGGGGCGCCCGGGTGGCTTAGTCGGTTAAGCGTCCGACTTTCGCTCAGGTCATGACCTCGTGGTTCGTGGGTTCGAGCCCCGTGTCGGGCTCTGTGCTGATTGCCAGCTCAGAGCCTGGAGCCTGTTTCGGATCTGTGACTCCCTCTCTCTCTGACCCTCCCCTGCTCTCGCTGTCTCTCTCTCTCTCTCTCTCCTAGAAATAAATAAAATATTTAAAAAAAAATATTTATTGAAAGAAATGCTCCAAGTTATCAGTTCTGCCGTGGTCTTCTTATACCCTTGAACCTCATCATTTCTACTGCCACCTGACTTTCCTATGAGTGATGGATTTTTGTAAACTGTGAACACAGAGAACTAGAAATGGGTACCCCCTCCAATGGGCCTGTTTTGAAAGTAGAAGAGATAGGCAGAGGGAAACTTCTCCAGCAGAGGAGAAATGGAAAAAATGAAGGGGAATCTCATGCTGGCTGGTGGAGCAGAATGAGAATAAATTCTCCATCCACACAAGTAGCAGAATTAAGGATGATGGCTCTAACCCCAGAGGCAGGGATGAACACCTTCAACCAGTTTTAGGGTTTCAGGTTTTCCTGGGTTTATGGGAGAAAAAGAGAAGAACCAGGAGAGACCCAAGAATGAGAAACAGCATCTGGTGGGGACTTGGCAGTATTGGCTTGCCAAGGAGGCTAAGCTTTCAAGTGAGAGCCAAGGCTGTGGCGATGGGAAGGGAAAGCAGCAGCATGAGCAGATGCTGAAGGACCCAATAGCAGTGCCAAGGCCTCGGCAGCAGGAAGTCGGTGAGTTTGGGAGATCTTCTAGTACAAAGAGCAACCTACATTCTAGTAGCTTGACTGGTGTGGCTAAGCCAGGAAATACCTCTTTGTTGCTGTTTCCTTCCTGGAGCCATAACTTATTAGCAACCCCTTCGGGTTTTACTTAAGCAACTTGAGGAGAAAAATCCTACGTTGGTTTTGTTTCCCCAGAGTGTAACATAGTGCCTGGGACACTATGCACTAAATTAGTATTTCTTAAGTGATTAAATGAATGAATAAATCAATGAAGAGTAATCACTAGTTTATAGAAGGACTATATGATATATTAGACACTGCATAGAGTAGAAGATGGAATCTCCAAATAAGGAAGACAGTGTCCATGTCCATATATATGGACACTGTCCATATATATATATATATATATATATATGCTTCATACAATGAAATAAAGGTTGATAAAGGAGAAGGAAATGCTGAGTCTAGAAGTCACTTGCGTGAAATTCTATGAGTACTGTGGTATTTTGATAGCGGAAGGTCTTTTCCTTTTTTTTTTAACTTTTGATTGTTGATGTAATAGGCCAACATTTTGAATAATTTAGAAAATGCTAAATGGCAGGACAAATATAAATCATAAGCTCACCACTCGGTGGCAACTTATTATTACTATTTTGACATATTGCTTTCTAGTCTTTTTCTTTGCATTTTTTCTTCGTAATTGAGATCATATTGCAAGTAGAATGTTATGTTCTTCTTTCCCCTCCCCCACTTACCTTGTCATTAAAATATTCTTTCAAGCATGATGTATGACTTTCTTGTAGTCAATTGTGTGTCTGTACCACAACTCATTTAATAATTCTCTTAAGTTCTTCAAATTTTTAATATTATGAAAATTTCCTAGATTCCTAGGAAAGTAATTCCCAGTCACAGGGCAGAAATTACTTTTGCAATTGGTGATGTGTCTTGCCTAAGTGCCCTGTCTCAGTACATTTGGGCTGTTATAACATATGTCCACAGAGGGAGAGGCTTATGAACAACAGAGCTTCATTTCCCACAGTTCTGGATGCTGGAAGTCCAAGACCAAGGTGCTGGCAGATTTGGTATCTGGTTCACAGACATCTGTCTTTCCTCACATGGCAGAAGGGGTCTAGGAAAGTCTCTAGGGCTTCTTTCATAACAGTGGGTACTAATCCTATTCATGGTGGCTCTACCCTCATGATGTCCTCACCTCCGAAGTCCCCACCTCCAAATACTATCACACTGGGGATTAGGATTCAACATAGGAATTTGGGGGGAACATAAACATTCAGTCTATGGCAGCTGTCCAGGATGATTGAACCAATTTATATTTTCAGTGGCTCTCTAGGAGTACCCACCTTACTACATAGAGGGGTACTTTATAAAATTTCAGTATAGTTAACATACAGTTTTATATTAAAGTAGGGGTGTTTTTAAATTCTGTCTTGGCACTAGGTGGTTGTCAGAGAGTTTTTCCTAGTTGTCTGACTAGAAGAAAAACCAGAGTAAACAACTACATTTAAATGTATACCATACTACTTTCTCAAATTACTGAAACATTAATATAATGACTAGCTGGTACTGCCAAGCATTGAGATGGTAACTCTAACATTGCTGATGGCAAGATAAAATTATGTAACACTTTCAAAAAGGTAATTCAGGAATACTTTTTTAACAAAGATCGATGCCCGTGTAATTTAATGTCTGGAAGTGCTTCCAAAGAAAACAATCCAACTATCTTTTCCCATTCCGTTGGTTGCCTATTAGTTTTGTGGGTTGTTACCTTTGCTGTGCAGAAGCTTTTAATCTTCATAGGAGGATTAGGAGGAACTTAACTGAGGACTATTGGGGAGAAGAAGGGGGGAAATGGTGGGGGAAAGGGAGAGAGGCAAACCATGAGAGACTCTCGAATGCTGAGAACAAACTGAGGACTGATGGATATGAGGGAGGAGGGGGATATGGGCATGGAGGAGGGCACTTGTGGGGATGAGCACTGGGTGTTATGTGGAAACCAATTTGACAATAAACTATTTGTAAAAAAAAAAAAAAAAAAATCCAAAGAAAAGATAGTTATTTTCATCAAGGGGATTTTTTAATGGAAAAAAATGTTACTACTTTTGTAGATATGCAATCTGTAAGGGAATGTTTAAGTAAGTCATGGCATATCTTCTCAATGAACTTGTGATGTATGCATTTTACTTTTTATTTTTTAATTTTAATTACAGTTTATTAACATACAGTGTTATATTAGTTTCAGGTGCACTATACAGTGATTCAACAATTCTATACATTACTCATTGCTTATCATGATAAGTGTGCTCTTAATCTCCTTCACCTATTTCACCCATCCCCCCACTCACCTCTTCTCTGGTAACCATCTGTTTGTTCTCTATAGCTAAGAGGCTGTTTCTTGGTTTGTTTCTTTTTTTGCCCCTGTGTTCATTTGTTTTGGTTCTTAAATTCAACATATGAGGAAATCATATGTGATTTGTCTTTCTCTGACTGATTTGTTTCACTTGGCATTGTACTCTCTAGATCCATCATGTTATTGCAGATGACAAGCTTTCATTCTTTTCTATGGCTGAATAATATTCCATTGTATATGTAAATACCACATCTTCTTTATCCATTCATCTTTTGATGGACACTTGGGCTGTTTTCATAATTTGGCTATTGTAAATAAAGCTGCAAAAATCATAGGAGTGCATGTATTTTTTCAAATTAGTATTTTTGTATTCTTTGAGTAAATACCCAGTAGTGGAATTACTAGATCATATGGTAATTCAGTTTTTCATTTTTTGAAGTACATCCATACTGCTTTCCACAGTGGCTACACCAGTTTGCATTCACACCAACAGTGAATCATTGCTCCTATTTCCTCTATGACCTCACCAACACTTGTTGTTTCTTGTGTTTTTTATTTTATCTATTCTGACAAGTGTGAGGTGGTATCTCATTGTGGTTTTGACTTGCATTTCCCTGATGATATTGATGTTAAGCACCTTTGCATGTGTCTGTCAGCCATGTGTATGTCTACTTTGGAGAAATGTCTGTTCATGTCTTCTGTGTGTTTTAATTGGATTATTCTGAGGTTTGGGGGTATTTAGTTTTATAAGTTTTCTATATGTTTTGGATACTAGCCCTTTATCAGAATGTCATTTGCAAACATCCTCTCCATTCAATAGGTTATCTTTTAGTTTATTTGATTTTTCTCCTTTTTCTCCTTTTCTCCTTTGCAGAAGCTTTTTATTTTTATGTAGTCCCAATAGTTTATTTTTGCTTTTGTTTCCCTTACCTCAGGAGACATATATAGAAAAATGTCACTATAGCCAATGTCAGAGATATCTTCTAGAATTTTTATGGTTTCTGGTCTCACATTTAGATCCTTAATACATTTTGAGTTTATTTCTGTATATGATGTAAGAAAGTGGTCCATTTTCATTCTTTTGCATGTAGCTGTCCAGTTTTCTCAACACCATTTGTTGAAGAGACTTTTTCCCATTGCATATCCTTTTTTGCTTTGTTGAAGATTAATTGAACGTATAATCATGGGTTTATTTCTGGGCTTGTTCCATTGATCTGTGTATCTATTTTTGCGCCATACTGTTTTGATTATTACAGTTTTGTAGTATCTTGAAATCTGAGATTTTAATACCTCCAATTTTGGTCTTCTTTTTCAAGATTGCTTTGGCTATCTGGGGTCTTTTGTGGTTATGTACAAATTTGGGGATTATTTATTTTAGTTAGGTGAAAAACGCTGCTGGAATTTTTATAGGGATTGCATTAAGTCTGTAGATTTTAACAATATTGATTCTTCCTGTCCATAAGCATGGACAGTTGTCTGTGTCATCTTCAGTTTCTCCCATCAATGTCTTATACTTTTCAGATTACAAGTCTTTCACTTCTTCAGTTAAGTTTATTTCTAGGTGGTTTTTTTTTTTTTGGTGTAATTATAAAAGGAATTGTTTTCTTAATTTCTCTTTCTGCTCCTTTATTATTAATGTATAGAAATGCAATGGATTTCTGTATATTGCTTTGTATCCTGTGACCTTACTGAATTAATTTATCAGTTTAGTAGTTTTTTTGGTGGAGTCTTTAGGGTTTTCTATATAGTATCATGTCATCTGCAAATAGTGAAAGTTTTACTTCTTCCTTACCAATTTGGATACCTTTTATTTAGTTTTCTTGTCTGATTGCTATGGCTAAGACTTCCAACAGGACTGGTTTTAAAATAGTAAGAGTGAACATCCTTGTCTTGTTCCTGATTTTAGGGAATAAGCTATCAGTTTTCTGCCATTGAGTATGATATTAGCTGTGGGATTTTCTTAGAAGGCCTTTATTATGTTAAAGTATGTTCCCTTGAAACCTACTTTGTTGAGGGTTTTTATTATGAATGCATGCTATATCTTGACAAATGTTTTTTTTCTCTTGAAATGATGGTTTTTATCCTTTCTCTAATTATTGTAATGTATCACATTAATTGATTTGCAAATACTAAGCCATGCTCATATCCTGGAAATAAATCCTACTTTATTATGGATGATTTTTTTAAATGTGTATTTATTTATTTATTTATTTATTTATTTTTGAGAAAGAGAGAGACAGAGAGTGAGAGCACACAATCAGGGGAGCAGCAGAAAGAGAGAGGGAGACACAGAATCTAAAGCAGGCACCAGGCTCTGAGTTGTCAGCACAGAGCCTCATGCAGGGCTTGAACTCACAAACTGTGAGATCATGACCTAAGCTGAAGTCAAATACTTAACCAACTGAGCCACCCAGGCATCCTTTGTTCTTCTTTTCTAATTCCTTTAAGTCTAAAGGTAGGTTGTTTATTTGAGATTGTTCTTGCTTCTTGAGGTAGGCCTATATTGTCATATACTCCTCTCTTAGGACCACTTTTGCTGCATACCAAAAATTTTGGACCACTGTGATTTCATTTTCATTTATCTCCATATATATTTTCTTATTTCCCATTTGATTTCTTGGTTGGCCTATTCATTATTTAGTAGCATATTAGTTAACCTCCATGCATTTGTGTTCTTTCCAGACTTTTTCTAGTGACTGATTTCTGATTTCATAGTGTTGTGATTTGAAAAGATGCATGGTATGACCTCAGTGTTTTTGAACTTGTTGAGACTTGTTTTGGAGCCTCTGATCTGTTCTGGAGAATGTTCCATGTGCACTTGAAAACAATGTATATTCTGCTTTTTTTGGATGGAATGTTCTAAGTAGATCTGTTTGGTCCATCTCGCCCAATGTGTCATTCAAAGGCATTGTTTCTTTGCTGATTTTCTGTTTGGATGATCTATCCAGTGATGTAAGTGGATGCTATTATTGTCTTACTATTGATTACTACCTTTCTTTTCAGTTCCATTTCCATAATAAATGCTTTTCTATCCATTCGCTTTCTATTAAAATTTTTCTTAAGTTTATTTATTTTGAGAGAGAAAGAGGGAAAGCTGGGGAGGGGCAGAGAGAGAGGGAGAGAATCTCAAGCAGCCTCCACACCATCATGTGGAGCCCAGTGTGAGGCTTGAAGCCCAAACCGCAGGATCATGACCTGAGCCAAAACCAAGAGACAGATGCTTAACTGACTGGGTGGCTCAGTAACCCTTAGTCCATCCCTTCACTTTCAATCTGCATGCATCTTTAGGTCTGAAATAAGTCTCTTATAGATGATGCATGTATTTTGAAATATTGGCAAGTTTTATGGAAATATGAGAAAATAAAATTTTACCTAAATTATAATTATACAACTATGTCAGTAGGGGCGCCTGGGTGGCTTAGTCGGTTAAGCGTCCGACTTTCGCTTAGGTCATGATCTCGCGGTTTGTGGGTTCGAGCCCCGCGNAAAACTTAAAATAAATAAATAAATAAACAAATATGTCAGTAGATGGGCAGAATGGAAAGGGTTAAAAATAGAAAAAAAAAGTTGATGAATATAGAACTAAATACTGCATTTATAACATATATATTTGGGGGGCACCTGGGTGACTCAGTCGGTTAAGCATCCAACTTCGGCTCAGGTCATGATCTCATGGTTTGTGAGTTCGAGCCCCACAACAGGCTCTGTGCTGGAGCCTGGCTTGGAACCTGGAGCCTGCTTCAGATTCTGTATCTCCCTCTCTCTCTGTTCCTCCCCCACTCATGCTCTGTTGATCTCTCTCACTCAAAAATAAGTAAACATTAAAAAATTAATAAATATACTTTTAATTGTGGATAACATTGAATAACATTGATAATTGATGACATTTGTTTTATAAATTATCTCTGCCATATGTAAAGCACTTTACATTTGCTATTTAGAATATTTCTCATGACATCTCTATTATGTTCTTACTCTCACTGTGTCTATTTAAGAGAGGATGGAATTGAGGTTCAGAAAGATAAAGTAAGTTGTCTAAGGTCACCTAGCTAGTAAAAGGCAAAACACTTGCTCAAATTCAATTCTCTCTAACATAAGTGCTGGTGCTTTTAACCATCACATTGTGTTTCTTGAATTCTTTTTTTTTTTTTAAGGTGATACATTTTTTTTATTGTGCCAAGAACATTTAACATGAGAGCTTCCCTCTTAATAAAGTTTCAATGTGCAGTACAATGTTGTTAATGTAATTTTTCTAAATTTATCTTTTTTCTTTTTGTTCTCTCTTTATTTTTAGCTCTAGAAAGTAACTATTTCCCTTGCCAGGCCAAAGCAAAATGGTTCCCTAACTAAAAGGCATATAGTTGATGTCTTCAGGGTGAGATCAAGGTCACAAGTAATATGAGATCTTTACATATGACCTCAACCTGGGAGAACCAAGGAAGTCATATAGCAGTTTGTTTTCCAAGTTTCAGCAAAAACCCCACCATTCCAGTCAGTTGAAGGAGGATTCCTCCAGGCCTGGAGGAACTTCATAAAGATTGTGAAGAATGTGTTTGGCAAGAGAGTCCTTGGCCTGAGTAGCTAATTTTTAGGGAGAGGGAAGGAAATCCCAGATAAAACTGCAAAAGCAGATGTCACAGAGGACAATACGTATGAGAAAAAGTAACGTAGTGTGAAGTATCACAGGAACTCTCAGATAAAAATATGTTCAGAAATAAGTCCTTTAGCCACCTTCCATACATGCCAACACATTCAGGACAAAGATCAATCAAGAAAAGGAAGAAAGCACAAAATTGTCAAATAAAATTTCACAGGTATCAGGGCAACTTGACAGAGTGAGGATCAAGGGTGAAAAATGACAATTGAAAGTCACGTATATTTTAAAGAAATTGAAATATAGAAAAAGATAGAAGAGGAGATGAAGAAGTAAAGTATGTCTGGACAGTATTAAGTACTAAGGTAATTTAGGACTTGAACTAAGGTGAAATGAAAGAGAAAAGGAGAGAGGAACTAACTTGATTTTGACATAGAATTATAGCACCAACCACCTGGTGAAAGGGAAGAAACTGATGGTGCTTTCCTGCAAAGGGTACAAAGCTGGCCCAGGACTTTGGAAGCCTGAGGAACTCTGTCATTTCTCATGTCTCCTGAGATTCTCCATTTTTAAAAAGCCAATCAGTTATACCTATTTGCAACCTTTTTGACATCACCTCTCAAAACATCAAAAGAGTAACACAAGCAATAACCATATCAGATTCAGTTGGGACCAAGAGGGGAGACATTAGTATCAAAGTAGATTTGATATAGAATTGGAGAAGGTGACTGTATAGGAATACTTGATATAGTCCTATATCCCTGAGGCTTCAAAATGGCTTTTTGAAAAAGTTTTAGAAGGTAGAACTTGTCATCTGAGAAATGGAAGGGTGAAAAATGAAATTCTGTCCTAAATATTAAAGTGGAAACTGGCTACAAGTCTTATCACAGTCTGTCCCAAATTTCTACTAGAATGCCCATAAAATACAATAGATGTAAACAGACCCAAAAATATAAATAAATAAATAAATAAATAAATAAATAAAATGACAAGAAAATCTATTTCTAGAATCTAGTGGAAATTTCACTGATACAGTAACTTGTGGGTCCAGATTAGGAGATGGAAAACGGTGAGCTGTCCTTTTTGTGACCTCGCCAAAATGCAGAGCAAAGGTGGGAAGACACACTGTGTCTATTGCACTGTTGCCTTCTGGCCCAGAGATACAGAGATTATATAGGAATTATAAGCTTATACTCAGGGACAAATGGATATAACATTGAACCCCATGCTATCAAGTCGTTATTGGTCATTAACTTTCCTAAGCTTTCTTTTTATCATCTGCAAAATGGGGTTCCTATAGTACTTTCCTTAAAGAGTAACCATAAAGATTAAATTAAAACAACTAATTTAATGCAAAACTAAGCACAGTGCCTAGAAAATAGTAAATATTCAATAAATACTTAAAATTTTTACTCCATCCTTTTGAAAACTTGATTTCCCAGAGGACAGGGTATTTCCCAAGGTGGTGAAACAGAAGTTGAAGGAGGAAAGGTAAGCATCCATAATATCCCAGGATATGGAGTTCCCTCCAACATTGTAGAGAGGGGGAGAAAAGAGGAAAAGCAGGGCTTCTGGTATAGTACAGAATCTGCAGAGGACCAGTGCACAGAAAAGGGAAAGAACTCTCCTCAGTAGATCTGCACCAGATAAAAACCTGCTACACAGAAGAAACTGGGCTGGCTTTGATTGGTATCAGCCTAATTAAGGGTTGTCAGATAAAACATAGGGAGCTAAATTATAATTGAGTATTAAGTGATTTTTAAATACAACTATCATAGTATATCCCATACAGTATTTGGAACAGATTGATAGTAAAAAATGCATCATTTATCTAAAATTCAAATTTAACTGGACATCCTATATTTGCTAAATCTAACAATCCTAATTTACTCTCTGGCTGCAGTTGTTAGGACAAAGTTTGATTTGCAAAGAAATGGAGTGAATGAAGCCACAGGAAATGCATATATATACACACCCTAACACTTGGTAATTTCCTATTGAGTCAGGATCTCTCCTCCTCTTAGAAAGAATAAATAGAAAATACAACAAAGCAACAATAGAAGGCCTATCAAGAATTTATCAGGAGAAAGGAAGAAAATAATTCTGAAGATTCATGCAATAGGACTTTGAAAATATTAACTACAGAAAGCAGAAAAATTCAGAAATTATTTAGTACCTACAAGAAGGCTTGCATTCTGGGAGACAAACTGATATTTTTAAAGGAGAGAAGTTTAAAAATAAAGTTAATTAAGCGATATGCAATAGGTAATCTTAGTAGAAAAGGTAGTTGAGGCAGAATTCCAAAGAAAATAAAATGCAGAGAACAAAATTTAAATAATCAATTTGGGAGGCAGTCTGGAGCAGAAATGGTGCTGTAGTAAAGCAAATTATGAAATGGGGTTGAACCTGGAGAAGGATCTTTATCCTCAGAGGAAAGGAGCAAGAGGTGAAACTAGGAAAAGAAAGGTATGAGGCATAGGGAATGGATGATTTATATGAAATCAAAATAATTACAGTACAAGCAAAAACAAACACTCATTAAAGAAAACTTTAATGTTTGACTTAAACATAATGAATGACTCCTACACATTAGGTAGCTGAGAACATACCCTAGTCAAAACAGGAATGTCTGCAACACATTCTCACGATGAACCCCATCCCCGACAGAGTCGTCCACTTGGAGAGGATGCCCAGTGTCTGCTTTCTCTCTGAGGAGCAAAGAGCTTGAACCATGCATCTAATGCCCCAGCTTTTAAGGTTCCCACATGAGACACAGGCCCCCAAATCAACTAGCTCTGAAAGTCAACAGGGTTTGCATTCACAAGTCCCATAAGACTATATAGTAAATGAAGAATCAGTTGTAAATGGGCACACAAGCACTTGCTGAATCTCGGTCTCCAGAAAGAGCACCAGAGGCAGAAAGCAAAATTGTTCATTTTCCCATCTTTCCCTGGAAGGGTTTTGATTTCATACTATACAAGCTGTTGCTTGAGGGTCTGACTTCTAACTAGCACACATCTAGGAGCTAACTATGGAGGTGCCTGGGTGGCTCAGTGGGTTAAGCGTCCGACTTCAGCTCAGGTCATGATCTCATAGTTTTGGGTTCGAGCCCCACGTTGGGCTCTGTGCTGACAGCCAGCTCAGAGCCTGGAGCCTGTTTCAGATTCTGTGTCTCCCTCTCTCTCTGACCCTCTCCTGCTCATGCTGTCTCTGTCTCTCAGAAATAAATAAAAAAAATTAAAAAAAAAAATTAGGAGCTGACTATGATCTTCCTTGGAGCCCAAAAGAGCCAGTGGACGCTTTCCTGCTTTCTCCCTCTGGCCCATTCTAACAATAAAACCAAATTACCATGATAACCTTGGAAGAAGCTGTCCACACATCTAGCACTGAAAATTTTATGGCCACCACATGAGGGATGGGTCCCAAATCACATAGGTCTTGATAGCCAGTGAGGCTTGCATTCATGAGAACCACAGGGCTATAGTGAACACACTTTTTAAATGGATGCAGTAAACTCACACCTAATGGGTATACATGTGAGCTCAGAACAGAGACAGCAACCAAAAACACCCATCTCTCAGTTTCTTCCTGGAATAATTTTTAACTGCATACTTTCCTAAATGCTGCTTGAAGAAGGGTTTAGCTTCTAATCATCCTGCAGCTTTGTGCTGACTGCAGTCTTCCAATTTGGGACACTGGTGGGTCTTAACACACCCTTAACTACTGGAAGTCACTAAGAACAAGACAGCATGTTGGACAATCACAAAGTCTTGAGAGACAATCAAGAACCTGGGCCAGGCTAATTAACAAGTTTGAGTTCCTACATGAGACCACTTTGAGCCACTAGGAGGGGTGGCTCTTCCAGAGAGAGTCAAGGGAAATGAGGAAATGGAAATATACTTTAACCAACAAAATACATCTCCAGAAACTGACCATAACGAAATGGAGAGAAGTGATTTTCCAATAGAGATTTTAAAATCACAGTTATAAAGATGCTCACTGAGATCAAGATAGCAATGAATGAAGGACACCTGGGTAGCTCAGTTGGTTAAGTGTCCAACTTCAGCTGAGGTTTGTGGTTCATGAGTTCAAGCCCCACATCTGGCTCTGTGCTGACAGCTTGGATCCTGGAGCTTACAATCTGCTTAGGATTCTGTGTCTCTCTCTTCCCCTCCCCTGCTTGCACTCTATCTCTCTCAAAAATAAACATTAAAAAAAAACTTTAAAAAAAAGACAGCAGTGCATGAACAAAGAACACTTCAACAGAGAGAAAATATACAAATACAGTAACTGAACTGAAAAAATTCAATAGCAGAGTACAATAGCAGACTACATCAAGCAGAAGAAAGGATAGGCAAACTTGAAGGCAGTGCAGTGCAATTCATTCAATCAGGAAAAGAAAAAAAGGATGAAAAGAATAAAGATAGATTAAGGACTTATGGAACACCATCAAATGGACCAATATGTGCATTATTATAATAGTCCCAGAAGGAAAAGAGAGGGAAAAAAGAGGCAGAGTATTATTCAAAGAAATAATGGCTAAAAACTTTCCCAACCCAGGGAAAGAAATAGACATCTGTATCCAAGAAGCTCAAAAAGTAGACAAGTTGAAGAGACCTATTTCAAGACACATTTATAGATACACAATATACAATGACATAAATTGTGATATTAAAAACATAATTGTGGAGGACAGGGAGTGTAAAAAATGAAAAGCTTTGGTATGTATTCAAACTTATCAACTTACTGTTATAAGGTATTTTATGTAAACTTATATAAGGCATAAATCTATATTAGATACACAAAAGAGAAAGAGGAAGAAATCAAAGCATATCATTACAGGAAATCATGAAACTCTAATGGAAAAGAACAAGAGAGGAAGTAAGGAACAAAAGAATTTCAAAAAACTGCCCGAAAACAGTTTTAAAAATGGCAATAGTCAGCCCATACATACCAACAATTACTGTAAATGCAAATGAACTAAATTCTCCAATCAAAATACATAGTGGCTGAATGCATTTAAAAAGTAACAAGACCCAAATATATACTTCCCATAAAAGACTTCAGCTTTAAAGACATATGCAAATTGAAAGTAAAGGGATAGAGAAAGATTCCATGAAAATGGGAAAGGAAAGCAGAGGTTGCTGTATTCATATCAGAAGATAAATAAATGTTAAGGCAAAAACTGTAATAAGAGACAAAGAAGGTGACTATATAATGATGGACTCAATTTGTCAAGAGGATATAACATTTGTAAATATTTGTGCACCCAACATAGAACACCTAAAGTAATTATTAATAGATCTGAAGGTAGAAATACACAACAATGCAATAGCAGGGAACTTCAGTCCTCTGCTTTCATCAATGGACAGATCATCCAGGCAGAAAATCAATAAGAAAACATTGGAGTTAAACTACACATTAGACCAGATGGACCTAACAGATATATTCAGAAAATTCCATGCAACAGCAGCAGATGATACATTCTTCTCAAGCACATAGGGAACATTCTTTAGGATAGATAACATGTTAAGTCATAAAACAAGTCTTAATAATTTAAGAACACTGAAATCCTATCAAACATCTTTTCTGAAAACAATGGTATGAAACTAGATGATAATTACAGGAGAAAACTGAAAATTCACAAACATATTGAGACTAAGCAACATACTCCTACACAACCAATGAGTAAAAGAATAAACCACAAGATAAATAAAATACCTGGGGACGGATGAAAATGGAAACACAAGATACCAAGACATGAGATGCAACAAAAGCAGTTCTAAGAGGAAAGTTTATAGCAAAAAAATGCCTACATAAAGAAAAAAGAAAGATCCCAAATAAACAACCTAACTTTATACCTCAAGGACCTAGGAAAAGAATAACAAAGTAAGCTTAAAGTTAGTAGAAGGAAGGAAATAACAAAATCAGAGGGGAAATAAAAGAAATAAAGACTGGAAAGAATGCATAAGATCGATGAAAATAACTAGCTTTTTCCAAAGATATACAAAGTTGAAAAACCTTTAGCTAGACAAACTAAGAAATAAGAGATTCAAATAAATATAATCAGAAATGAAAGAGGAGGGATCCCTAGGTGGCACAGTTGGTTGAGTGTCCGACTCTTGATTTCAGCTCAGGTCAGGATTCCAGGGTCATGGGATAAAACCCTGTGTAGAGTTCTGCACTGAGCATGGAGTATGCTTGAGATTCTCTCTCCATCCCTCTGCCCCTCTCCGTTGCTCACTCACACTCTCTCTTTCTAAAAGAAAGAAGAAAAAAAGTGAAAGGGGACATTATAGCTGAAAACAGAAACATGAAGAATCAAAAGAAATTGCCATGAACAATTCTATGCCAATAAATTAGATAACCTAGAAGAAATGTATAAATTCCTAGAAACATAACCTCCCAAGATTGAATCATGAAGAAATAAGGAATCTGAACAGACCAATTACTAGTAAGAAAATTAAATCACTAGGCAAAACTCTCAGCAAAGAAAAGTCCATAACTAGATGGCTTCTATCAAATATTTAAAGAATTAATACCACTCCTCTCAAACGCTTCCAAAAAATAGAAGAGGAAGAAACACATCTAAATTCATTTTATGAGGCTAGCAGTACCCTGATACCAAAGCCAGACAAGGATACGACAGGTAAAGAAACTTATAGACTTTCCTCCCTGAGATAGCAAATGCAAATTTCCTAACCAAATATTAGCAAAACTTTCAACAGTACCTAAAAAGAATCATACGCCATGATCAAGTGGGATTTATTCTTGGGTTGCAAGAGTGGTTCAGTATATGCAAATCAGTGACTATGATATACCACATTAATAAAATGATAGATAAAATAATGTTACCATCATAATAAATGCAGAAAAAGCATTTGACAAAATAAACATCCTTTCATGAAAAGACCCTTGACAAATTGGGCATAGATGATTGGTTGAAATGATTCATGGAAAAGCTGAAAACTTTACCTTTAAGATCAGAACAAGACAACAGTATCCACTCTCATCACTTTTATTCAAATTAGTACAAGAAGCCCTAGCCAGAGCAATTAAGAAAAATGTGTGTGTGTATGTGTGTGTGTGTGTGTGTGCGCGTGTGTGTGTGTATAAGAGGCATTCAAGTTGGAGGAGGAGAAATAGAATAGTCTCTATTTGCAGTTGACATATGTTGAAAACCCTAAAGATTTCACCAAAAAGATTGTTAGAATTAATAAACAAATTTGGTGAAGTTGCAGTTATAAAATCAACATAAAAATTGGTTGCATTTTTAAAAATCAGTTGTTTCTATACACTAACACTTACCTATCAGAAAAATGATCCTGGTTGTTAACTGCATGAAAAAGAATACAGGGGCACCTGGATGCCTCACTTGGTTAAACATCCTGCTCTTGTTTTCAGCTCAGGTCATGATCTCAGAGTTTGTGGATTTGAGCTCCACATTGCGAACAGCTCTCTGCTTGCTTGTTCTCTCTGTCTCTCAAAATAAATAATGAAACTTAAAAAAAATTAAAAACAAAAAATAATTTTAAAAAGAATACAATACTTACGAATAAATTCAACCAAGGAAATGAAAGATCAATATACTGAAAACTATTTAAAAATTTGATGAAAGAAATTAGAGAAAACACAAATAAATGGAAAGATAGTCCACATTCATGGATCAAAAGAATTAATATTGTTCAAATGTACATACTACCCAAAGCAATTTACAGATTCAATATAATCCTTCTCAAAATTCCAGTGGCATTTTTCACAGAAATAGGAAAAAAACAATTCCTAAATTTGTTGGAAGAGCAAAATATCCTACACAGCCAAAGCAACCTTTAGAAAGAAGAAAAAAGCTGAAAGCATCACATTTCCTGATTTCAAATCATATTGTAAAGCTATGGAATCAAAGCAATATATTGTTGGCATAAAAACAGGCACATACACCAATGGAACAGAATAGAGACCCTAGAAATAAACTCATACACGCATGGTCAATTATTTTTTGGCAAAGGAGCCAAGAATATACCATGGGGGAAAAGGACAGTCTCTTAAATGGTGTCAGGAAAACTGGATATCCACATGCAGAAGAATGAAATTGGACCCCATATCTTACACCATATACAAAAATCAACTCAAAATCAAAGACTTGAAGTTAGGACCTGAAATCATAAAACTCCTAAAAGAAAACATAGGGAAAAAGCTCCTTGACATTGGTTTTGGTGATGATTTTTTGGATTTGACACAAAAGCAATAGCAACAAAATAAAAAATAAACAAGTGGGACTACATCGAACTAAAAAACTTCTGCAAGGCAAAGGAAACCATCGACAAAATAAAAAGATAATCTATGAAATAGGAAAAAAATATTTGCAAACCATGTATCTGATAAAGCTTTAATATTCCAAATAAATTAGGGAGTGCCTGGGTGGCTCAGTTAGTTGAGTGTCTGACCCTTGTTTTGGCTGAGGTCTTAATCTCACAGGTCATGAGTTCGAGCCCCACATTAGACTATACACTGACAACGTGGAGCCTGCTTGGAATTTTCTCTCTCCTCTCTCTCCTCTCTCTCTCTTTCTCTCTCTCTCTCACTCTTTCTCAAATTAAAATAAACTTTAAAAAATATTCAAAATATATTAGAAACTAAACCAACTCAGTAACAGAAATAAAATAACGCAAAAAGAAAATGGGCAAAGGACCTGACTATGTTTTTATCAAAAAAGATATACAAATGTCCAATGGATACATGATAAGATATAAAACATCACTAATTATCAGGGAAGTGCAAATTAAAACCATAGTGCGATATCACTTCACAACTGTTACGATTGCTATTACCAAAAAGGCAAGAAAAAATAAATGTGGTGAAGATGTGGAGAAAATGGAACTCTGTGCACTGATGATGTGTCAAAACTGGTTCAGTTACTATGGAAAACACTGTGGAGATTCCTCAAGAAATTAAAAACAGAACTAACACATGAATCAGCAGACCCCACTTCTGGGTATATATCCAAAGGAAACAAAATCTTTATTTCAAAGATATATCTGCACTTTCATGTTCATTGCAGCAGTACTCACAATAGCCAAGGTATGGAAATAACCTAATTGTCTGTCAATGGCAACAGATGAACAAGTGAAGAGAAAAAATATATATTTATATAACTCATATAAATATATGTTATATAATGGAATATTATTCAACCTTTAAAGAAAGAAAATCATGCCTTTGTGACAATATTGATGAACCTGGTGGACATTACACTAAATGAAAAGGAAGCCAGACAACGACAAAGGCACATGTAGTATCACTTATATGCGGAATCTAAAAAAAAAAAACAAAAAAAACTCAAACTCTTAGAAACAGCAGAAGAGTGACTGCCAGAGATCTAGGGATGGATGAAACTGAAGGAGATTGGTAAAAGAGCACAAACTTTCAGTTACTGGATAAATAAGGCTTGAGTATCTAATGTATAATATGGTAACATAGATAACACTGTATTGTATAATTGAAATTTGCAAAGAGAGTAAAACTTAAATGTTCTTGCTCAAAAAGAAAGTAAATATGTGAAGTGATGGATGTATTAACTAGATAGTGGAAGCCCTTTCACATTATATATGTATATCAAACCATCACATTGTATATTTTAAATATATTACATTTTTCTGTCAATTATACCTCAATAATGCTTTTCTAAAATTTCTAATACACAGGTACATAATATATACCAAAACTGACAGGGAAAAAATACCTGCCTATGCTGGAATATTGGAAATTCAAACTGTTTTATATAGTATGTATTAATTTAATTATCATTTAATTCTCAGAGATACCTTGTGAATTTATTTAATTATGTTATGCTAAACCTTTTTATTAATTATGACAGCATGATTAATCAAATGTTTATATTGTTATACTTTTCAGCTTAGAAATTTAAAGTACCTAATGAATCAATAGATTTTTTCAAAAAAAAAAAGGAAATTTTTTAATGGTTTATGTATTTTAGAGACAGTGCAAGTGGGGGAGGGCAGAGAGAAAGAAACAGAGGATCTTAAGTGGGCACTGTGCTGACTGCAGTGAGCCCAATGTGGGGCTTGAACTCATGAACCGTGCGATCATGACCTGAGTCGAAGTCCAGTGCTCAACCAACTAAGCTACCCAGGTGCTCCTAGAAACTTTTTAAAGCTAGAAAAAAACAAAGAAAGAGAAGGGAAAAAAAGGATAGTGGTCTAAGAGGTTCTTGCTGGGCATTAAATGTCCTTCTAGATACTTCACCTGCATTAACGTTTTCTTCCTTTCTGAAATAACAGAAATCTATTATCTCACAGCTATTGGAGCTTGAAGTGTAAAATCAAGGTGCTCTGCTCTCTCTGAAGGCTTTAGGGGTGGATCTTCTCCTGTTTCTTCTTAGCTTCTGGTGTTTGCTGGCAATCTTTGGTGTTCCCCTGGCCTGTAGAGGCATCACTCGAATCTGCCTCTATCTTCACATGACCTTCTGCCCTGTCTGCCTCTGCATTTGTGTCTCTTCTCCTTTCTTATAGGGACATCATTTTGGACTTAGGGCCCCTTCTACCCTCACAACTACCCTATGAGGTAGGTATTAGCATCATTTCACCGATGGGGAAACAGAAACATAGGGAGGTTTTGCATCTTTGGCTTTCTTTTTAAAACTTTGTTCATAAGCCTAGTGCAGGACAAAGCTGGGACTTGAACTGTGCCAGCCTGACTCTATAGTGAATTCTCTTAATTCTAAAGCTATATTATGGTATCCAGAAAAAGCACCCCCTTGAAATTTGCATATGCAAAGTTTTAAACTTCACTTGATTACTTCAAGGCAACATTAATGTAAATATAGCCACACCCCTCAAGTTTCCTGGAAATATTTATTTTTCCCCTGGAAATATATAAATAGACAAATATTTGAATAGACAGAAAACAATTTGCAAGCTTCTAAGCTGAAAAGAAAACAAACAGAACGAAAGAAATTGCTTACAGAGGAACAATAATCATAGTAACCTGAGACTTCTCTGTAATGCTAACTGCCAAAAAACAATGAAATAATCTTACAGGGTTTTGAGGAAAGCTGGATATGGGCCAGGAATTTCGTAACCACCCAGGTTGTTGCTTATGTGTGAAGTCAACAGCACTAAGGCATTCCATGACGGGAGCAGGTTCAGAAAATATGCCTTGAAAGAATTAGTTGAAGACATATGCCTATTCTATATGACCAAATTAATCTAAGTTGAAAGCATGAGCATGGAGAATTTGTGGCCAAAGGGAGCTAAGAAGCAATAAGAAAGCTCGGTGAAAACATTGTTTCAAGACTGAATATAAATGTCAACGAAAATTCTTGACATGTAAGGTACATGCTACACAAAAGAATAATTTATTAAACACAGTCTGGTGTGCCAAATCCAAAATTATATTTTAAGGCTGAAAAGTGTTAAGTGGGAAGAAAACTCTCACTTGATTCCTCATCTAAACTGCTTGGTTGTGGAAGAATCATAATGTCGAGTTTCATTTCTAACTTTGAAATTTAAAGAGGCAGAAATTGACGAATACAGATCAAATTCCTATCAACCTCATCTCAGACCAAGATCCTGCCAACTTCTCTAGGTTCCAGGGGGTATACTTTTTAAAGCAATGTTACACTTGGTGTGTTTTTAGTATTCTCTAAGATTTCCTTCTACTACAGGTCTTTTCCACCTACTGTCCCTCTGGATGGAATGCTTCCACCTTGATCACCATCCTCCCTTTAATGAGTTAACTCCTACTTCTTCTTCATGTTTCACATCATGCGTAATTCTTGAGAAATTTTCCAAGACCTTCATGACTAAGTCAGCTGTCTTTGTCATATGCTCTCATAGAACTTCATTCCTTTTTTTGTGGAAGATTTATTAGTGTATAATCATGATTTGTAATGCACTTATTCGCAACTATTAATAATGCAATTATTTTATTTATATCTATTTCCCCCACTAATTTGCTGCCTCACTCCAACAGGGACTGAAGCTTCCCTCCCTCTCACCCTCTCTCTCTCTCTCTCTCTTTTGTTCCTAAAGCCTGGCAAAGTGCCTGCCACATAAGAGACAATTTGTTTGTTGATTGATTAATAGAAAATATAAAACAAAACACAGTCCAAACAATAGAAGACATAAAAATAAACCCTAAAGAAGCATAAAAAACGGAAAGCACAAAGGCAGATGAGTAATTTACAAGTATATATTTCAGTCATGACATACTGCATATATAGGTTAAGCTGTCTCATTTAAAGTTAAAGACTCCTCTCAGTAAACCTACATGTTGAACCTACAGCATTGAGAAATATGCTGCTGCATTCAAGGGACAACTTACAATGTATGAAAATAAGAATAAAATATGGGGCGCCTGGGTGGCTCAGTCCTACTTCAGCTTGGGTCATGATCTCATGGTTCGTGAGTTTGAGCCCCACATCCAGCTCTGTACCGAGAATATGGAGCCTGCCTGGGATTCTCTCACCTCTTCTCTCTGCCCCTCTCTGCCCTCTCAAAATAAATAAACTTAAAAAAAAAACACAATAAAAGAAGAATGAAATAATTTGGTGGTAAAGATATAGCAATAAAATATAAAGAAACAAAAGCAGAACTAGTGATAGTTTCAGACAATATGGAGTTCAAGTTTTTGTAGAGAACCTTATGTAAGAAAGAAGGTAAATGGAAAAATGTGTTTGTTTTGGGATACTTTAACCCATCTCTTTCAATCATAGATTGATCACGGAGGAACAAAAGAATAGTTGATAATTTAAATAATATAAAGATTAAGATTATTTATATATATGTACATATATACAGTTAGTTACACACTTCATAAATAAATTAAGGTTATACCTACCACTTGCTTTGAATGCCTAATGCAACAATTAGAAAATATGATAACTAGGCTATGAAGACATACATAAAAATGAATATTCCAGTAGTCAAGTATTGCAGAGGCCCCTGTTTCTATCCATAATGCCAGGTAACCAGGAATGTTTTTACAAGTATAAATTTTAAATATTCAAAAATGTAATAGTCTCATTACTATTAGGACAAAGATAAATTTGACAAATTCATAAATGTAAACTATTTTATAACTGTTTAAAGTGAGAGCATCCAAACAGAAACTTAATTTCAAAGTTGTTCTCAAAAAGAAATGTAATGTGCTAAATGCTACTTTTCATAATTGTGAAAGGATTAACACTAAAGAGAACTGAAAAAATAAATAATAATAAAAGCAGAAATTATTGATGTTGTAAAATGTTTAAAATGACCTAAATCAAAGCCTTTTTTATTTTGAAAAACATTAAAATGGAAAATCTTTGAAAAACCTAGCTGGTGAATAGAATAACTAACCTTAGAAATAAGAACAATCTTACAAGAATTCCTATGACATAGATTTCAGTTTAAAAAAGAGAACATATGAATACATTCTACTTGAATAAAATTTGAGATTATCAGTGAAATGGAATTTGAGAAACAAACCAGACTGGTTAAGGAAGAAAAAAGGTGAATTATACAACAGCCATGGTAGGGATTGAAAATTTTACTGAAGTATAAAATTGTTCCCACAACTAAAAGAAGTTTGATGAATTCTGTTTCTTTCAAAGATGATAATTCTCACTGATGTAAAGTATTCTAGAACAAATAATAAATTTAGAAGTAAAGAGAATAATTTGCCTTTTCCAAGTAGGGATAATAATTTGCCATTTCTCCAATTGGTTTAAATTTTGGAATACTCGTTGATCTAATAGCTAATAACTCGTTAATCTAATAGCTAACTATAGCTAATCTAATAGCTAACTTGTTCTCCTTAGAAGTCCTAAACCATTAGTGTGTGTAATGAACAAAAAGAGAAGAGGACAGGGACCCAAAGTAGAGGGCACCATCATTTAAATTCTAGGAGGACCGAGGAAGCTGGATATAAAGAAAGAGGTAACTTCTCAAAGGAATGAAGCTGTAAGATATATACAGATTGTCTTCCGAGTTCTCTAAAACAACTCTGGAGTAGATTCTTTCCTCTCCATTTGGCAGATGAGAAATTAGACTCAGAGATGTCAGGTAACTTGCTCAAAAGTCACGAAAGTGGGGCGCCTGGGTGGCTTAGTCGGTTAAGCGTCCGACTTTCGCTTAGGTGATGATCTCGCGGTTCGTGGGTTCGAGTCCCGCGTCGGGCCCNCCTAACTCTTGAACCTTTTCAAAAGGTCACCAAGGCATCAAGGTTGAAAAAAAGGCAGTTTGAGAAGAGAGGTCACTAGTGTAGAAACACTGCTTTTTTGAGGGGAAAAACAAAATGGCATTGCTGGAAAGACATGTTCATGGGAACATCATTTTTGCATGTGGGCGTCTTTTGAAGTTTTACACTCTCTCTTCCAAGGCTAAGTCTGCTTCTTGTTAAGGCTGTCAAGTTGTTTTGTTTAAAAGGCTAATGCCTGGTACCCAACTGTGTCCCTGGGATAGCACTAAGTTAGTACTGGTAACGGGAGATAAAAGTTTAACTTCTGAGTCCCTATAAAAGCTGTGCAAGGCCTACTTTCTCCACATCCCCATATCAAGGATCAATTCCCACAGTGCATTTTCTGAGTCTCAGTGAGATGACAAAGCTTTTGAAGTGGTACCCAAGCTTGAGAAAGCTAACAATCCTTATATCCCAAGCCTTTGACTCCAGACTCCATAGGGAAGAATTATAGGAGCCTCAAGGACTCATCCACATAGTTGGAAAGTATGGCTAGAAAAATGCTGGGCCATTATACAAACTACATAGTTATAAGTATTATACCTATGATTTATCAAACATGTTCAGTGATTTAAGATTGCACTAAGTGCCTCATATTCTTTATCTTACTGAATCCTCACAGTGACCCTACATGGTGGGTATGTTAGTCATTAGGTCTGTTCATAAATAATCTGGTTCTTTCTTTCCAGGCATGTGGTGTGATTGCCCTCTTATCCTTTTTGAAGTTTCGGCTCAGCCTTGTGACTTTTTGCCAATATAATGTGAGATGAATTGACAAATGTCACTTTTGGGTAGAAGCTTTATGAGACAAATTACATTCTTTTTTCCTGTCTCACCAATTATAGTAACATATGTCAAGATGGAACCTCCATCAGACTGCATTCCCAAGTGACTATGACTAGGGCTCCCATGCTGACTTTTAGTGACTATGTGGTAAGGACAAAATTAATTCTGTTGTTTAAAACCTATGGCAGATTGTCCTACAGATGGCAATATATTCTATTACCCATGCTCTTATTATATTGTGACACTAACACTCTTCCATTGAGGTGAAGGATCTATGTTCCCCTTGAATCTGGGCCAGCCTGTGGCCATGGCAGAAGCGACACTGACTTCTGAGTCGTAAGTTACAAATTGCAATGTAGCTTTTGTCTGTTCCCCTTGAGACACTTACCCATGGAATCCAGATTCCATGCTGTGAGAAAACCAAGCAGACACATGGAAAGGTCATGTGTAGTTATTCTAGCCACACTCCCAGCTGAGGTCCCAATCAACAGCCAACATGAACCACTAGACACATGAGTGTGTGAGCCTTCACACTACCCCAGCTAATGAGCAAGGTAAGTAATCCCCACAAAAATCTGCCCAAAGTACAGATTTGTGAGCAAATAAACGTAGTTGTTTTAAGTTTTGGGGTGGTTCATCACAAAGCAATAGCTGGCTGGAATAACCAAACTTTTGGAATTGTTACCGCAACATAGTTATACCTCCTGATCGATGCAGTAGAAGTCTAATGTTTTTCTCCATTTCATATGTGGGGAAACAGAAGTGCAATGAGATAAAATAGCTGGTTTAAAGCACACAGCCAAGGACAGATTGACCATATTAAAGATATAGGAAAAGGGAAGTGACACTGATACTTATCATATGAACAAATTGTACTATATTCATTTAATTTTTTTGTCTTTTAAAATTTTTACTTAGATTCTAATTAGTTAACATACAGTGCAATATTGGTTCAGGAGTAGAATTTGGTGATTCATCACTTACATATAATACCCAGTTCTCATGACAAGTGCCCTCACTTTGTTTTCTATCAGTAAGAGTCTCATGATTTGGGGGTGCCTGGGTGGCTCAGTTAGTTATGTGTCTGACTCTTGATTTCTGCTCAGGTCATGATCTCATGGCTCATGCAATCATGTCCCATGTCTGACTCCATGCTGACAGGCAGAGCCTGCTTGGGATTCTGTCTCTCCTCTCTCTCTTTCTCTCTGTGCCCCTCCCCCAACTCATGTACTCTCTCTCTCTCAAAAATAAATTTAATGATTTATTTTATTAAATAAATTTATTTAAATTAATAAATTTAATGAATTTCAGGAAAAAAAGGGGTATCTTATGGTTTGTTTCCCTCTTTTTTTCCTTTCCCATATGTTCATCTGTTTTATTTCTTAAATTCCACATATGAGTGAAATCATATGGTATTTCTCTTTCTCTTCCTGACTTATTTTACTTAGCATAATACACTCTAGCTCCATCACATTGCTGCAGATGGCAAGATTTTATTCTTTTTGATGGATAAGTTATATTCCATTGTATGTGTGTGTGTATGTATATATATATATATACTTACCACATCTTCTTTATCCATTCATCAGTCAATGGACATTTGGGCTCTCTCTGTAATTTGGCTCTTGTTGATAATGCTGATATAAACATCGTGGTGCATGTACCCACCCCTTTGAATACGTATTTTTTTTTGTCCTTTGGGGAAATACGTAATAGGGGAATTGCTGGATCACAGGGTAATTCTATTTTTAACTTTTTGAGTAACCTCCATACTGTTTTTTACAATGGCTACAACAGTTTGCATTCCCAACAACAGTGTAAGAGGGTTCCTCTTTCCCTGCATCCTTGCCAACACCTTTGTTTCTTGTGTTGTTAATGTTAGCCATTCTGACAGGTGTGAGGTAGTATCCTGTCGTGGTTTTGATTTGCATTTCCCTAATGATGAATGACATTGAGCATCCTTTCAGGTGTCTGTTAGCCATCTGGATGTCCTCTTTGGGAAATGTCTATTCATGGTTTTTGTCCATTTTTTAACTGGATTATTTGTTTTTCAGGTGTTGAATTTGATAAGTTCTTTATAGACTTTGGATACTAACCCTTTATCTGATCTGTCCTTTGCAGGTATATTCTCCCATTCCGTAGGCTGCCTTTTAGTTTTGTTGTTTCCTTCACTGTACAGAAGCTTTTTATCTTGATGATGTCCCAATAGTATTTCATTTTTGCTTCTGTTTTCCTTTCCTCCAGCAACGTGTCTAGGAAGAATTTGCTATGGCCGAGGTCAAAGAGGTTGCTGCCTGTTTTCTCCTCTAGGATTTTGATGGTTTTCTGTCTCACTTTTAGGTCTTTCATCCATTTGAATTTATTTGTGCATCTAGTGTAAGAAAGAAGTCCAGTTTCATTCTTCCACATGTTGCTGTCCATTTTTACCAACACCATTTGTTGAAGACACTGTCTTTTTTCCATTGGATATTCTTTTTGGTTTTATCAAATATTTTTTGACCATATCGTTGTGGGTCCAGTTCTGGGTTTTCTATTCTGTTCCATTGATCTATGTGTCTGTTTTTGTGCCAGTACCATACTGTCTTGATGACTAAGGCTATGTAATAGAGCTTGAAGTCCAGAATCGTGATGCCTCCACCTTTGCTTTGCTTTTTCAGAACTGCTTTGGCTATTTGTGGTCTTTTGTGGTTCCATACAAATTTTAATATTGTTTGTTCTAACTCTATAAACATTGCTAGTGCTATTTTGATAGGGATTGCATTAAATATGTAGATTACTTTCTGTAATATAGACATTTAACAATGTTCTTCCAAACCATGAGCATGGAATATTTTTCCATTTCTTTGTGTCATCTTCAATTTCTTTCATCATTGTTCTATAATTTTCAAAGTATAGATCTTTTACCTCTTTGGTTAGGTTTATTTCTAGGTATCTTATGGGTTTTGGTGCAATTGTAAATGGGACTGATTCCTTGATTTCTTTTTCTGCTGCTTCATTATTGGCATATAGAGATGCAAAAGATTTCTGTACATTTTATGTCCTGCGACTTTACTCAATTTGTGTGTTAGTTCTAGCTATACTCTTTTAAATAGTAGCACATTAATTCTTGAAACAAATGTGAGGAAATTATGGTATTTCTCTCCATACTATAGTTCCTTGGGAATTGAGACTGTATTTTTTCATACTTTCTGTTTTATCTCCAGGATTAAGCACAATTTTTAGATGCACTCAGAACCTCAATTAATGTTTGATGGATTAAATTAAATGAAACTGACAAACTGAAGGTCAGGAGAGGCTTAGAGGATGTCCAGGGTTGCACAGCTGCTGAGTGGTTGATTGCACAGTTAAACTCAGATATAATTTACTCCAAAGCCTGTGTATTTTTATTTTTATATCACAGTACAGTGGTAAGGGGACTGACGTGTTACCTCCCATAGGTATTGGTAAGGTCCTAGCAGTGTGCCCTGTGAGACTGATTCATTACAAAGTTGGAGCAATATGAACAATGTCCCTCAGGTAGGAGAAGCAGAGATGTGGATATATCTCAGTGGCTCCAGCTTCTTGACAGACCCTGGTCCAATATGCAGCCTACCTCAACAGACTAGACTTTGAACAATAAAGCGTTTATTTCACCAAGATCTATTTTCAAATAAGGTCACATTCACAGTTTCTGGGTTTTAGGACTCCAGCATACCTTTTTGAGAGACACAATTCATAACACTAATTATGTGGAATAACTTTTGCTATAATTATTGACCATTTGGATATTTCCTTTTATGGAGTACTTATTCAAACATTGAGTCACTTTAAAAATTGGATTCCCTCTCTTTTTCTTATTAATTTGTGGGATTTCTTTATATTTCTGGATATGAATCCATTGCTTATCATGAAATTGTATTCAATTTTATTAAATCCTTTTTCTGAATCTCTTGAGTTGATTAATTTTTCCTTATTATGCAACTACTGTGGTGAATTATGTGAGTTTTTAATGCTAAACTAATATTGAATTCTTGAAATGAACTCTAGTTGTGATGTATTATCTTTTTCATATATCACTGAATTTGATTTACTTAAGATTTTTGCAGTTATGCTCATGTGAGAAATTGGATAATTATTTTATTTTTTAATGTTTTTTTTTTTTATTTTTGAGAGAGAATGAGTGAGCAAAGGTAGGGCACAGAGAGAGGGAGAGAGAGAATCGCAAGCAGGCTCCACTCTGTCAACACAGAGCCCAGTGAGGGTCTCAGTCTTACCAATCATGGGATCATGACCTGAGCCAAAATCAAGAGCTGGATGCTCAACTGACTGAGCCACCCAAGTGCCCCAATAACTTTATTTTATTGTAATCTCCATGTCATGTGTTGGTATCAAGAATATACTGACTTAATAAAATAAGTTTTTCTGTTCCCTGGAAGATGTTATAATTTTGTGCTATTTTTTCCTTAGTGGATTATAAAAATCTATTTACACATTTATGTGTAAAGCCATGTAGCCTGGAGTTTTTTCCTTCTCTCTTTTCCTATGAGTTACTAAGAGATATGTTATCCCTTTATGTTTTGATTTTGTATTATTAGGTGCATATAAATTTAGAATTCTTCCATTTTCCCTTTGAATCAAATTTTTAGTGAAATATCTTTTTCTCTAGTAATACTTCTTGATTTCAAAATTACTTTATTTGCAATTAGTATAGGTTTATTAACTAACTGTATCTTTATATTTAAGACTTGTCTCATAATGTATAGTTGATTTTATAACTGAATGTTTAATTGTAATATTTAGTACACTTATATTTAATATAATCACTGATATATCTGAGTCAAAATATACTATTTCCTTTTAGCTTGTGTCCATGATTTTAAAAAATTTTCATCTTACTCATCATTTTAAAAATTACTGTATTTGCCTTCTCTTTGCATATATATATACACTTTCTTTTATTAATTTTTATCAGTTTTCCTGCTGATTAATGTTTCCTTTAGATTAACTTTTATCATTTCTTAAACAATACAAAGATTGTACCAGGGGCACGTGGGTGGCTCAGTAGGTTAAGCATCCAACTTCAGCTCAGGTCATGATCTCATAGTTCATGAGTTCAAGCCCCATGTTGGGTTCTGTGCTGACAGCTCAGAGCCTGGAGCCTGTTTTAGATTCTCTGTCTCCCTCTCTCTCTGCCCCTCTCTTGCTCATCCTCTCTCTCTCTCTCAAAAATAAATAAACGTTTAAAAAAATAATGATTGTACCAAACTTTAGCTCCATTTTTACCTCCTGATGTTTATGCTATTGTCAAACACTTTACTCATGTCTCTTTTCATTGTTCCTGAATTACCTACTTCCATCTGGAATAACATTTCTTCTGCCTGAAGAGCTCTCTTTAGTATTTCTTTTACATAATTTGGCTGGTGATAAATTCTTCTAATATTATTTTCTCTGAAAATATCTTTATTTCACCTTAATTATTAAGGAATATTTTTACTGGACATAGAATTTTAGATTGGTATTTATTATCTTTTAGCTCATTAAAAATTCTGTTCCGTTGCCTTCAGCTTTCCATCATTTCTGCTAAAAAGTTAACTGTAAGTCTTATTGTTGATCCTTTGAAAACAATATGCCTATGCACCCAAATTGCCATCCATTTTCTATTTGTTTCTTTGGTTTCCAGCAGTTTTTCAATGATGTGTCTAGGTATGTTTTCTTTGTGTTTATCTTCAGGTTCATAGAACTTTTGAATGTGTGACTTGCTATCGTTTATCAGTTTTGGGAAATTCAGCTAAAAATTCTCAGCTAATATCTCTTCAAATATTATTTTTGCTCATTTTCTCTTTTCTATCCATTTAGGCCTCCACTTACAAGCATATATTACATCTCTCAGCATACCCCAAAAATCTCTTATGCTAGTCCCGTGTCTTCTGTTTGTCTGTGCTTCAATCTGCATATTTGTATATTTTGTGCTTCATTCTGTGTATTTTGTACTAGCCTATGCACAGGCTTAGTAAGCTCTCTTTGGCTGTGTCTTATGTTAAGTTAAAGCAATCTTATTTTATTTTCAGTCTTTGAATTTTCATTTGCTTATCTTTGTAGATTACAGACTCTTGGGACACCTGTGTGGCTCGGCTGGTTAAGTGCCTGACTTTTGATTTTAGCTCAAGTCATGATCTCATGATTTCATGAGTCTTAGCCCCATATTAGGCTCTGTGCTTGGGATTCATTCTCTCTCTCTCTCTCTCCCTCCCTCCCTGTCTCCCACCCTCTCTCCCTCCCCCCTCCCTCCTTCTCTCTTCCCTTCACAGCTCATACTCTCAAAATAAATAGGTAAACTTAAAAAAAAAGAATTTTCCACCTTTTAATCTATTTTGTAAAACATAGTAAGCATACTTACATTAAATCCATGTTTGATAATTCCAATAGCTAAAATACTTGCAGGTTTCTTACTATTGTTTATTTTTTTTCTTTGGGTCATTTGGTCCCAATTTGGCATACCTCAGAATTTTGGAATAAATGTTGGACATTTTGTTTGAAATATTGTGGAGGCATTGGATGATCTTATTTTCCTCCAGAAATAACCTTGCTTCTTTGACTATGGACAGATTATTTCAGTCCCATCAGGGCATAAGATGACTTGAAGTTGCAGATGGTCTACCAGGACCCCTTCTCCTTGAAGCTAATTTTCATTTTGCCAGCTCCATGAAACTAATGAAATCTCTGCTTAGCTTTCTAGCCCCTTCAAGCTGTTTTAAACTTATATATACTACTTTGACATTGGCAAATACCTCTAGAAGAAATTGCACTCAGAATGTTGGGTTAAGTTTTCTCTTTCTACCAGAATCTTGTGTCAATTGCTGGCTGCATTGGTCTACTTGAACTTGTTTTCTTTCTCCAGTCCATAGTACTGCCATAATATTTATTCTTCCATTTTCTTTTTTTTTTAAATATTTTTATTTATTTCTAGGAGAGAGAGAGACAGCTTGAGCAGGGGAGGGTCAGAGAGAGAGGGAGACACAGACTCTGAAATAGGCTCCAGGCTCTGAGCTGGCAGTCAGCACAGAGCCCGACGCGGGGCTTGAACCCACGAACCGCGAGATCATGACCCAAGCGAAAGTCAGACACTTAACCGAATAAGCCACCCAGGTGCCCCTTCCATTTTCTTTTTTAATCCTATGTCTTCATGATGCAAATTGGCAAATGGTCCAAGGGGAAAAGTAGTAACAAGTATATATACAGTTTGCCTAAATTCTTTTTCTTTCTCTCTGGGATCTTGGTCTCTCAAGTCCTAGATTCTTTGGTTGCTCTCCCTCAAACAGCTGTTTTTTTTAATATGTCATATACCTTTTATAGTTGTTCGTCATAAGAGGGCTAATCTGATATAAGCTACCCCTTTATAGCTAGAAGTACAAGTTTTGCATTTAATTTTATAATGCACACGTTGTACCAAATGATATATTTGGAATATTTTTCTATGTTATTGAAAAAAATTTATGGTAACATTCAGGGGTTATATGGTATGCCATTGTAATGTATGTATCACAATTTACTATACCAGTTCCCTGATACTGAGAACCTTCAGACTATTCCCAATTTTTCATTATTTCTGTTTATTACAGGGGGACCTTTCATGTTTCCCTAGATATGATGTTTATGTTTTCTGGGTGCAAAACCGCACTTTGTGCATGATGTAACATGTGTATCAATGAGCAACTGCTAAAAATTGTGTGCCAAGGAAATAAACAGGAAGATTATGTGAGATAAACAAATTCTACATGACGTTATTTAAAAGATTATTCTGTTATTCAGAAGAGATGAGTGAACTCACTATGGGTGAAATAGTTATGAATTTAAATATGAATTCTATCAATTTACTAGCTGAATAACCCCAGGAAAAATTACTTAACTTTGTTGAGTCTGTTTCCTTACTTCCTGAAGACAGATAACAATATCCATCTGACAGAGTTGCTGTAATTTTTAAAAGAAAATAATTATCTATTTATGTGTCTGTATACACTAGAAACTCACCCAAGAACAGGGTTCAAACATTCATTTATTCACTCATTCAGAAAAAAATTATTGCACACTTATGGCACAAGTCATTGGGGATACAGCTGTGGACAAATCAAATAAATTCATGCTCATTTTACATTACAGAAGGGTTGAGATGGACAATAAGAAAATAAATAATAACATAATTTTAGGTAGTTACTAGTGCTGTGAAGAAAAATAAAGTGATGGTGGTAATGGTACTAATTTGAAATGGTTGCAGGAAAATTCTCTGAGAAGATAATGTTTAGCTGAGATGTATGAAAATGAAAAAGTAAGCCACTTAGAAATGTGAGGAAGAGATTTCCAGATAGAAGAAATAGTAAGTGCAAATGTCTGGAGTAGAAGAGCTCAATAGGTTCATGAAGCAGGTAGAAAGTCCATGGGATGGAAATGGAATGAATGAGAATACCAGGAGGGAAGACGCAGAGGTAGGTAGGGGCTAATTCAAGTAGGGCCATACAGGCCATGATTGATGGAAACTATTAGAAAGTTTGATCAGGGAAGACCTGTGACTGTATTAGTTCATTCAAACACTCACTTTGGCTGCTGTATGAAGAACAGTCTTTAACGACCAACATGGAAACAAGGGCTATTGCCATCATCTTTATCATAAATCCCATATAGTCAACACACTGTCTGATGCATACTATGAGGAATTAATTGTGGTTGTTATATATATTTTTTCCAATAAAGAGTATTTTGGCTAGGGAATGTACAGCAGTCTCAAATGTCTGCTTTTGAATTAGGAGCTTACCAGTGAGTATAGCACAAAGCCAAGACAAACTATTTTTCTAGTTAATTGAAGTTTGTTCAATGGTATTTTGAGTTCACAGGTAGACAGTACAGTGTCAGAGTTTACAAATGATTTTAAAAATGAACATCAATCAGTATCCATCCATTATGGCTTTAACATTGACTGCCTGGTGAACCAACTGCAACATATGGCAACAGTTTCTCATCCTTGTGTCAAAGCAAGACAATGAGGGCTGGTAGTAAACCCTGACCCAGATTTCTAGCTGTGAAGAAATATTAGAACACTTTTATGTTTTTAAATTGTCAAACTCCTATTTATAAAAGCACTTTTTGTGAACTAAAACAAGAAAGTTTTTTTCTTTTAAATCTGGAAAACATAGGCAATATCAAACTTAAGAGCCTCTTTTTAAGTCATGCTGTGTTTGGGGACACTAAATATTGAGTATCTTTGATCTCCAGGGGATCAGGTTGGATACCATATGTATCTGTTCTTAAGTGACTTTTGTAAAATGTCAGAGGGCTAAGAAACAGGTATTCAAGTGAAGGAATGAATCTATACTCAGAGGTATTAGGAATAATCCTCCTAATAGACTTTCTAATTCTCATCAATGGAAGGTTTTTGGCTTCTCTAGTATCTCCCACAGCATTAGTCAGTGCATAATAATTATTGGCTGAGTAAAATTCCAATCAGTAATAGAGCAGAAAGGCACTAGGATCTACTCCAGAATATTTACTTATTTGTTCACAAACAATTTCAGTATATCAGACACTGTGTTAGACAGTAGGAATATAAGCATGAGAACAATTAACGTAGTGAGGGAATCAGCCATTTAAAAAATTAATTGTGGGGGCATTTAGGTGACTTAGTCATTTAAGCATCTGACTCTTGATTTTGGCTCAGGTCATTATCTCACAGTTCATGGGATTCTCTCTCTGTTTCTGTCTCATCTCTGTCTCTGTCTCTCCCTGTCCCTCCCCTGCTTATGCTCTCTCTGTCTCTCTCAAAATAAGTAAACATTAAAAGAAAAAACAAATTAATTGTAAAAACAATTGGATAGTGCTGGAATGAAAGATTCTACTATAACAGAGCATTGGTACACAATTAAATGGAAATTCTGGAATTGGCCATGGGTACTTATCAGGATGGGTAGGAAATACTAGGCACCTACACAGAGGATAGCTATCCTTGTGAAAAAAAAGAGTTTATCTTATCCTGACATGCCTGAGTTTACCTTGGTCAACAGACTCCTCTCTTACCCTCTCACCCTTCCTTGCCTACTTGCTAGTTATTCTCACACATGTATTATTCAAGATAAACTTTTGAATGATTTCATCAAGTTCCAAAAGTAAATTCCATTGTAACTTTGATTGACATTTTCTTAGTTCTATGAACTAATTTTAAGAATTTATAGTCTTAAAATATTTGACTTTCTCAAGAGGAACACAATCTGCCTCCCCACTTATTCAACTTGTAATTTGTATTTCTCGGTATAGTTTTATAGGTTTTCTTTATTTTTATCCTAAACGTTTCCCATTCAGATTATTGTTAGGATTTTTTATGACAAATTGAGTACTTTTTGTATTTATGTTTCCAATGGATACTTTTTGGTATATAGGGAAGCTATAAAATAACTATCTTATGTTCAGCCACTTCATTAAACTTTCTAACAGATCTTAATTTTTTTTCAGTTGATGCTCAGATTGTAGCAGAAATAAAAAATAAATTTCCTCCCACATTGTTCTGTTTAATTTCATATTTCATCAGTTGGAATTTCCAGAACAATCTTATCCAAGGAGGAGATGCTCTTTTGCCTTGATATTCCTTGGAGCTAGTCCGAGACCTGGCTAAAGTCCTTTTTTTTTTTTTTTTTTTCTTCCTACTATTGACCTTGACCTGCCTTATTGCTCTTTCTCAATTGAGAATGACTGGATCATCATCCATGGAAGATCTAGTATATGCTGGGATAATGGCTACCTCCTTGATCTACAGATTCTAGTCAAGTACTCTTCCCTTTATTCCTTTTTTCCTAAACTTCTAGATTCAAAAGACATTTACTCAGTCCTTGTCAGTGTAATGAGCTAAATACTAAGGCTTTAGAGATGTTGGATACCAACAATGAAAGACAGCCAGTGATATTTCTCTTGTGAATCCTAGATAGCATGTCCATCCAACCACCTGATAACATCTTCTCTTGCATTTCTCACAGAAATATCAAACTTATTAAGCCTAAAACAAATATACTGATTCTTTACTCAAACCCACTATCTATCTTAACCAATGCTGCCAACGTTCACTATGTTGCCCAAGTAAGAAATCCAGAAATTATTGATTCCTCTATTTCCCTCACCAACCTCTCACTTTTATCCCATCCATCTGCATATCTGTTGAATTTATATCAAACATGCTTTTGAAATCTGTTTACCTCTCTTTATCTATATAGTTACATTAGTGTATGCTGCCATCATCTCTTGCCTGTATTACTATGACAGCCTCCTAACTCGTTGCTTCACTTCCGTGCCTACCCAGCATGATTCCCTTATCCAAACACAGCTAAAGGAATTTTCCTAAAACTTTTACTCTATTTCATCATTCCACTGCTTTAACCACTTAGTCTGTGATAATGTTACTATAATAAAATATAAATTCTACCACAGTCTCTAAGATCCTCAGTGACCCTGCCCTTGCACCTCTCTCTGACCATGTCTCACATCTATATATATCTCAGTAGATCTATGGCATAGCATTTTGTCTGTGGGTTCCCACACTGGAGACCACTTCTTTATCAGCTTAAATGTCACCTTTTTCTAAACTCTTTCCATGGCCACCTACCTGAAGCAGGTCTCACTACCCCTGCCCCATGTGCTTCCTTTATAATTATTATATTTATATGTATATTTTTGTATAAATATAATGTATATTTGTATTTATATATTTACAATTATTTTCACATAAATTGTAATTAATTTTCACATGTACAATTACTTATTACTATGTTACCTTGATTTGGAAACTTCACGAGGACAGAAACAACTATCTATCTTTTTTCACCATTTATCTTCAGCCATCTGTACAGTTCTGGGCTCTGTAAATATATATAAAAGTATGAAAGTTCAGCAATTCTCAACTGCAATTCGATGATTCATTGATGTGATGTGAATAATTATGAAGCAAATGGCAAATAATTGGTTATTAATATAATGAAAGTAAATTTAATTGCAGATGGCTTTTAATTTAAATTAAGAGGAACCAAATGTATTCCTATAATAATATAACTTTGAGTTGCATTTGCTTATAATTTTTATTTTGAGAGAGAGAGAGAGAGAGGGAGAGGTGAATGGGGGAGGGGCAGAGAAAGAGGGAGAGAGAGACTCCCAAATAGGCTCTAAGCTGTCAGCATGGAGCCAACACAGGGCTTGTACTCACAAGCTGTGAGATCATGACCGGAACCAAAATCAAGAGTCTACACTTAACCAAAATAGCCACCCAGAAACCCCTATAATTTTTTTAAATGGAGGAAAATAAGTGGAATTTCTCCTGTTTCTGAGAGAACTGTGCATAATCACAGCCTATCTTGTGTATGCCCTGTCTCATTCTTACTCATCAAAGTGAACTTCATCTTTCCTGCACATCATGGGCCACTGTGGGTTAAGAACTGGTGATGTATGGGGGCGCCTGGGTGGCTTAGTCGGTTAAGCGTCCGACTTTCGCTTAGGTCATGATCTTGCGGTTCATGGGTTCGAGCCCCGCGTCGGGCTCTGGGCTGACTGCCAGCTCAGAGCCTGGAGCCTGTTTCAGTCTGTGACTCCCTCTCTCTCTGACCCTCCCCTGCTCACGCTGTCTCTCTCTCTCTCTCTCTCCTAGAAATAAATAAAACATTAAAAAAAATTTAAAAAAAAAAAGAACTGGTGATGTATGGGTATGGGAGGAGAAACATACAAAGATATACAACATGGTGCATGATCTGATACAGGAATCGAGCCAGTGCTATGGAAAAGACAGAAGTGTGCCCTGAATGCTTTTTGCGTCAATAAATCTCAATGAGAACAAGGCCTGAGAAATAGACCTTAATTCCAGTCTTGCCTCTATGATTTTCTAGTGGTATGTATAATTTACATATAACTTTTGCACTGGGAACCATCCAATGGGAGAGACAGGCACTTGCACAGGTAAATATACAGAACGCATTTCATGTAATAATAAACATAGCTTGTTATAATCCAGAAGAAAAAGCACAGAAATAGGACTGGTGAACTCTGTTGTGTTGGGGGAGGGTATTGTTTGTGAGGGAAATCAAGCCTCAGGAGAAGTTCATAGGGGATGAAGTCTGAGTGGTGTTCAATGACGCTTGGGAATAGGAAAGGGCTTTGCAGTGGAAATAGTATGTGTGAAGGTATAGAGCCCTGTATTGTCTCCTCTCATTGTGTGTGTGTTGGGGTGGGGGGGTGTATTTGTATATGACGACAGGAGAATGATGGAGAAGGTGGCTGGAGACCCTAAGTAGTTCTCTGTGGTTTGAGAGTAAAATTAGGGAAAGAGGGGCCATAGATGGAGCAAGAGTGATAGGACAAGTTTAGTTTGAGAGATCTTGAAATATACTAAGTTATACATAATGTGTATTTACTCTGTAACAGGCTTTTCCACGCACTTCGTCACCAAATATGGTCCTTTTTATTATTAACTCATTCTACAAATGAGGAAACAGATTGAGTAGGTTAAATGACTAGCCCACGACCACATCCCTAGTAAATTGAGGATCCTGGATTCACACCCGGCTCTGGGACTGTAGAGCCCAGGAGCTGATTGTCGAGAGGACTTGGGTTAAACTGAGGCCAGCCTGTAGTACTTGCTTTGGTATGTGGTGAAAGTCATGTGACCACCCCACAAATTGTAAACAAAGCAGAGTTCATTTTCACCTCCACCATGACAACTTCCGGAAGTATTTTCCCACCTTGATCCCTGAGCATGGACCTCTTAACCCTGCATTACAAGGGCATGTTTCTTTGTTCAATTCCAAGTGGAGCTAGAGCCTTTCAGCCAAAGAGGTGATACCGAGTTTCTTTCCTGCAACGATATGCCCACAAACCAACTTGCCAAAAGCTCCTTTCTCCTTCCTGTTACTTAATTTGACTGACTAGGGAACATTCTATGGAGACTGAATTTATAAACCTCACTTCCTGTAGCACTCCCCACCCCACCCCCATTGCCTTGGAGGAATCAGCCTGGAGCTTGGAGCCCCTCCCCTTGGAATCCAGGCAGCCTGAACTGCAGAGACCTATACAGAGCTCCTTCTCAATCTTGTCTCTGCACAATAGCAACCTCATTGGGTTGCAGCCCTGCCTGCAAAGGTCACTGTGTGATGAACCCATGATTAACCTTATTCTCCAATCAGAATTTTGATCTAATCTCTGGGACAGCATGGTTAACACACATGGTCTTTTTGTTTCTGTAGAACTGGAGACCTGAAATGTGACAGCCTCAGCTATGCCAAGCGCCAGAGGAAACCACAGAGTTCATATTACATATATTAGGCTTTTTTTTTTTTTTTTTTTTTTTTGTGTTTTTTCA
>NW_027530971.1:1566701-1844961 GCF_008692635.1 Crocuta crocuta
TTTTGAGCTGTGATTCTCAACGGGCTCAAGCAGACCTTGGGTGGTGGAATAGCTTCCTCCAAAGGAGGCTCTCCCCTTCTGTGGCCTTGCCATGCAGAGGACACTGACACAGCAGTGTGTATTTTGCTTGGCTGTAATGTAGCACAATTGCATTTTGTAGGCAGGCTGGAAGTGGCCACCCTGGAGCAGAGAGCTATGGAGAACATTCATTTCTGCCACCGCAGACAGCTCAGCCACAGACATGGATGATGAAAGGGAAATTGGCATTGACCTTATTGCTTTGCAAGGAGCAGATGGGACCTGGAGTCTGGTTAGCAAAGAAAAATGAACTAAGCCTCTTTGGTAGTTTTTGAAAAGGTTGGGCTCAGCAGAATTCTTGGGTGTCTTCCTCACTGCTGTGTGCATCTAGTTGTGTGTGTGTGTTTGTATTTGCATACATATGCATACATGCCGTGTCTGACATGAACAGGAAAGACACAAGTACCCTTGTTCGTGCTGGAGCTCCCTTTTGCACATTTGCCGTTTGACTGACAAGTAAAACTCGCATGGACATCACTAGGACAGTAGTTCAGAATGCGTAAGAGGTTTTTTGCCGTTTGATAAGAAGACAGTTGAAAAGGAGAATGTTACTGAGACTGCTTTCCAAACCTTCCAGGGGTCCTCCTTCAGAGTGGGTGTCTCTTAAGAGAGTGATGTAAGAGGGGTACCTGGGGGGCTCAGTCAGTTAAGCGTCTGACTCTTGATTTCAGCTCAGGTCAGAAGAAGGGAGAGAAGGGAAGCTCTGTCCGACACGTACATACGGGAGCACAGACGTGGGCTCACACAGTGAGCCCAGTACGTGGGCCCAGTACGTGGAGCATGTACTGTGAGGAGCACAGACCTGGAAGTAGTGGGCCCTGAATTCAAACCTGGCTCTCTCACGGTGGAGCTATGAGACTGTGGGCATAACCTCTCCAGGCCTGTTTCCTTATCTGTAAGCATGGATGAAAATAACCCCTCCATGGGATGAATGGGAGTATTTAATGAGATAGTATGTATAAAGAGCCTAGCACATAGTAGGTAATTCAGTACATGGGCTTCCTTTGCCCAGACACTGGGTCTGATATCTCTTTGTATTGTATTTCGTACAACTCTTGACACATTTTAAGCATGAAATAAATCTTGATTAATTAAAGTAAGTAGAATATTTTTTCTTCTTAAGTATTCTAAGGCATTGATATCAAATAATAAAAATAGTACTATTAAGAAAAATAATAGCCAGCATTAGTACACAAAAGCTTTATCTTTGCATATGTTATTTTATCTATTAAAAACTGGAGGTAGACATAATATTCCCCCTTTGCAGATGAAAAAACCAAGACTACACAGCTGATAGTGATAGAATAAGATTTCAAGCATAAACTTAGTGCTTAGCTCTCACTTAGTGGTCCACAACCATTATTACACAAGAGTATATCATCTGTGGAACTTTGAAAAATGCCAATGCTCAGTCACTTAAGCATCTGACTCTTGATTTTGGCCCAGGTCATGCTCTCACTGTGCACTGACAGCACCAAGTCTGCTTGGGATCTTCTCTCTCTCTCTCTCAGAATAAATAAATAAAAGAAAAATGTAAGTGCCTGGACCATACCCTCAGATTTAGACTCATTTGATCTGAAGTGGAACCTAGGGGTTGTTTTTAAAAGTCCAGGTAGTTCCATGTGCAAACAGGGAAGAGAGCTTCTGACTTCAGACAATGCTGCAGTGCAAGTAAAAATTTGTATCTTAACATAGCTCATGCAATCCAGCCTTATCTTGCCCAGAATAAGTGGCCATCCCCAGTCCAATTTGAGGACAGAATATCCCAGCTTCATGAAATTACTCAGAGGAGATAATTCTGTGACCTCTCTCCAGCAGGTCTGGATTTCTGAAGTGGGTATGCCTGCTATAACATTCACTTCCAATCATAACTTTTGAATGGTTCATTCATTCACTCATTTATTCATTCAGTTGGTCATTCTTTCAATCAACAAGCACTTTGAGCTCCTATCAAAAACAAGGGCCCAAGCTTCGTACTGGGAAATCAGAAGCAGGTAAGTCAGGGGAGCAGTGCTGACCTCTAAGGTGCTCAAAGTCTGATGAAAAAGAAAGAAATAAAACCAATGGACTAGGGTTCAATGCATTTGGTATTGGGAGAGAGTCATGGTAGTTGTGGAAGTTTATAAAGAACTGTGAAAAGCTTCCTCTCCATCCTCTTCTCTTGAACTTCCTCTCTTACTTAAGCCCCTAAATCCTGTCTATGATAAGTTTGTAGCCAGCCATCAGAGCTGCAGAGTGGTAGATGTCCCAGCTATTCCACAGAGCTGATTATGGGCCTGAGTCCCTTTCTGGGGCCCCACTTTGAAGGAATAGAGGAGCCCCCAGGATGTAGGCCATCACTTACCTGGGGGGATGTGAAGGAAAGGAAAGGAAATGAACTTGTGGGGTGCTTGAGGCATATGGGAAAATTCTTTGGGACTTTCATTCTCCCTTAGTGTTGGGGACTTCAGCCAAGTGTGCAGGTCCTGGGTTGAGTTCTGTAGCCTAGTGCTGGAGTGTGCTATTTATTATCCTGAAAAGGCAAACATGAATGGACAGAGGGTGAGGGAAAGCCATGTCACACACAAAAAAAAGAGCACAGAGGTCAAAATCAGAGGTGCTGCATCCTTCATTGTCTGCAGGGGGAGCAAATATGACCTAAGGTATTAATGGAACTAGGGTTAGGAGCCAGGACCAAGGAGAAATGGAGCCAGGTGCTAGGAACAAAGCAAGAATGAAGAAGTTCTCCCAGAACTCAGATTGCAATGTCCAAAGCTTATTATGGCGGTCATTGTCTCTGCCATATCGGAGGGGAGCAACCCAAGCAGAGGCAGCAGCATGAACTAGGGCTAGGATTCACTTTCAAGGTAGACAGTAGAATGTCAAGCCATTTCACCATCAGGGATTTGAGCTTCTTAGGGTTATTAGTTATCTCTATTAGTCTTAGAACATGGAACTCAAAACTGCTAACAGTACCCTGGGTGTATTTGAATCAAGCACAGATGGGCAGGCTGGTCCCTTCTTTCCACAGGCTAGTCTTAGCACCCAGGTGGTGCCCCTTTGTCAATTAATCTTCAGCTGCATTCACAAGATTAGACTATTGTAAGGCCAGGTAAGTCCTGAGCCCCAACTAATTGTCATGTTGTTATATGTCTCAATGATACTATTACATCTGGACTCCATTAGATGCCACTACTTCTGAATCCGCACAATATTCATGTGGCATTGGTAGGACAGGTACAGTATCCCCAGAGAGGCTCAGAGAGATCATGACTGCTCCAAAGCCCCAAAGCTAGACCTTGGTCTCAGATCTCTGACCTTATGTTCTAGTACCCTTTTCATCACTATGTTTATTTTTTTCAAGAGAGGTGGCCTATTAGCTTTAGATTTCATTCTTTGATTTGATTTCTGGAGTGGCTGGTCTTGTTAGGTGGTATGTGAGATTTCCTCAGAAGACAAACAGGATGTAGTTGAGGCTTGCAGGGTGAAGTCTACATGACTTCAGGTATGTTGGGGAGTAAGTGTGGGTCCCAGTGAAGGGGCAGGAAGAGGATGAGTTGGGATGTATGAGTGTCAAAGCTCAGGGAGTGGTGGAATTAAGCATGAGGAGCTACAGCCGTGACCATACTTCCTAGAGGAAGTCCAATCTGGAAGGATCTTGGGAGATCTTTGAGGAAACAGGGGAATTCTGGGATGAGAAAGATCTGGGCACCCTCCTGTTGAAGGCCCCTCCTCCAAAACTTCTCTGTAAGGCTAACATCACCTATCACACAATCTCTAATGCTCATGGAGTCCACAACCCTGCCCCAATCAGAGTCACAACACAGGTGCTTTGTCCCAGAGAACTGGCCAGATGTAGAGCAATGCACTCTGGCCTAAATGCTATGCATAGGAGGGATTGCAAGGAGCCATAGATGGAGTAAACTCTGGCCTCCAAGGAGCCCAAAGGGTCTGGAACAATGACACTGGTTTCTGACCAAAACCTGGAATGATGTGTGGACAGGTCCAAACTTTCTCACATATTTTCTGGTCATCAGTGGTTCAAACAAGGTAGAATGTTTTTTGTGCAGTACCTGAATAGGCAGTTGGTATAAGTGAAAAAGTAATGTTATGTTATAACCAGAGTTTGTTCCTTGGTGAGTCAGAAACTGCAGTAGGTTATGTTACTTATTTATTTGCAGTAAATAAGTAAATAAGATGACTCCCAAAGCCTCGACTTCTCGAGTAAGGATGAATGGGTTCCCTTTATTTAGGGTTAGAATGAATATTTAGCTAGGGAAGACTTGTCATCGTATGTGAACATGGGCATAGGTGATGTATGTGCCTTAAGCAAACATGCCTATATATATATATATATATATATATATATATATATAATGTAAACAAAACTTGTGCTCCTCTTTGGGTGGAGATTTTAGTATTATAATGAGGTAAAGGTAATTGTCTGTCATTCTAGAGGCCACTTGCTGGTCCTTCTGTGTAGTCATGAGTCTGGAGTTATACTGGAACTGGTCTGGGGGGTCTGGGCTCACTGGAGGTCTTTTCAGGGCAGTTGCTATTGCTTGAGTGGTGGTTTTGGTTTCCATCTGCCGGAGTTAAGAGATGAGTTGGAAAGAAGAACTTAAGGAAGAATGTGAGACAAAGGTCAGTGAATACAAGCAGGTAGGCAGAGGTCCGTTCTTGGGGTCTAGCTGAATGACATTGTGACATGAGTTTGGTGACTATCCAAATAATCCCAGGAGAGCAATGAGGGTACTAGGATTAGAACCATAAATTTGCACTTGAGTCCTAATTCTGCTGTATTCATTATAGGACCTTGGGCAAGTCTTCTAACTTTCCTAAATCTCACTTGCCTTAACTATAAAGTAGACTAAAATCTCTTAGGTATAATTTTCAAAGCTAGTGTGCTGGAAAGGGTTGTATAAGCTTTTGATAACTATACAAATGTGAAGACTTATATTGCAGACTCTAAAGCCAGTCTGGATTAGAATCCTGACCTCGCTTAGGCAAGTTCTTTAATGCCTCTATATTTCAGTTTTTTCATCTTTTCATCTGTAAAGTGAAGATAATAATGCATGTTCACAATCATGGACTTGAAATCTTTAGTTTGGAGTATAATTTTGAATGTAGAATATTTTAAATTTTATACAAGTAATAAATTATGTCTACTGTCTAATACATAAAACCCTTAGAAAGTTCTGGGACAACACCTTATCATTAAACACATAAAAAATTTTTTCAGTGAAACTTGACTGTTCATAAGTAAGATAAATAAAGACTATGAATAGCCTCATGTCAGATCAGATGAGATTTTGCTACCAAAGGAGATTATACCAAATTTACCAAAACATTCCTTTTTTCAGGGCTTTTTAGACTATGGAACTGTAGGTAAGGGATTATGGACCTGTAGTACCTGCCATTTAGGGTAGTCATGAGGATAAAATAAGTTAATATGTATAAAGAGCTTAGACCAATGCCTGGCATATAGTAAGCGCTGAATAAATATTAGCTATTATTACTTTTATTATCTTAAAGAGTAAAATCAAGAGAGAATGAGGCTTCGTGGTCCTTCACTGACATTTCTCAGATTTCTAATAATTAATGAATTAATAGATTTGCTGGAGAAGTAATCTCCTGTCCCTTTGCCTGCTGAGAAAATATATTTCCAAGTCTGAGCTGTAGTCAGCACTTAAAGGGACAGTATTGTACTCTGAGGACATGTGAATGTATATGCAAGTCAGAGAAAGAAAAAATTAAGGCCCAGCAAAATGCTAACAGGTTGCAAATATGAAGTATTTTAATTTTCTTCTACTACTTTCATGAATTTTCTAAATTTCATGTTTTGAACTTGAATTACTTTTTTATTTTTAAAAATTTTTTTTATTGTTTTATTTATTTCTGAGAGAGAGAGAGAGAGACAGCGTGAGTAGGGGAGGGTCAGAGAGAGAGGGAGACACAGAATCTGAAACAGGTTCCAGGCTCAGAGCTGACAGCACAGAGCCCGACACAGGGCTTAAACCCACGAACTGTGAGATCATGACCTGAGTCGAAGTCAGACACTTCCCCTACTGAGCCACCCAGGTGCCCTGAGCTTGAATTACTTTTATAATGAGAAAAAAATTCTCTTTTAATCGTTATCCTATTTCCTTTCTTTAGAGAACTGATTCCGACATTAGGCTCCCATTTATAAGACAGCCATCAAGCAACAGACTTTTATTGTTTTCCAACTATATGCCACACTGTAGAAAGTGCTAAGAAACAAAAGGAAAACCCAGAGACATTTGAAAAGTCTTCAGCAAAATCACTTCCTATTTGTATAGCGACTTATAGTTCATACCATACTTCAACATAAATTCAATTGGTCCTTCTCTCTAGATTGGGGAAAGTAATATTTTGGTCAATATTTTATGAATGAAGAAACTTCCCTGAGGTCACTCAATCCATTAAGGATGAGGTTGAACTCAAACTTTGGAATCATGTGAGTGGTACAACAGGGTGGAAGCAGCATTCCTAAAAATTTGGAAATCAGTGACCCTTTAAGAAGGTAAATATTAGTAAATCAAGTTGTAAGTGACTGACCAACTGTATGTAGAATATTCATGTTGGCAACAAATGATAATGGAAGCTAAAATAATGTAGGGGCATCAAATGATATCCTTAGAGTGTCTTCAGAATAGTTTAACTTTCTGAAGCTGGGCATTACCAGATATAAGGAAAAATCTTCAACCAAAGACAGCTGTTTGGAAGAGAGTAGTGGAAAGGGAAGGAAGAAGAGCAGATGTGATCTTTATATATTTGACACAATCAAAAGGGCAAACATGAGGAAGAGGTATTGATTAGGGGATCAGTGAGAGAAAAGTCCCTTTGTTAAGATTGTACTCCTAGACAACCTTTGGGACTATCTTTTGACTTCCCAAAGAATCAGAGTGTAGGCTAGGATGCTGCTACCAACACCCTTAACTGCTTAAGAATTCTTGTTTGGAATTTGTTTCTTTTGACTTTAGTTGGTAGTTGGTCCCTGAATGGCTGATTGGCATTAAACTGCACTGCCCAAGACAAATTCGGGAACCCAGAAAACAACCATCACATCCTGTCCAAGCAAGATCCTATTAGCTCAGACCCTGCCCACCTTCTTGAGGACAACATGACTCCATGCTCTAGCCCCCCAGAATCCAAGTCAGTGTTCCATCTGTGTCTTCAAATCAGATCTTCTAATCTCATACAGCTTTTGCTGGGCAAAAGGGGGTGGGTCTGCCTGCCCTAGTTAAAAGGAAGGGAATCATTCAACATTTTGTTCTGCATTCTTCTACCCCAGATAACCCTCTCTAATTTGAGGTTGGCTAGAAATCTGGAAACCCTTATTCTTATCAGAAGAATTTCCATTGCTAAAGGGGAGGGCGCACTAGGCCACATCCTGTGTTCTGGGAGAGGCTCAAAGGAGTCAGTTGCAATGCTTTGGACTCAAACAAAGTCAGAGACTTTCTTAAGTTGATTCAAAAAACAAGCTGGGACAACAGGCTCACTGTGATTTTTCTTGTTCCTTCCTCCTTCTCTTGCCGGAGTCCCATTGCCCCAGGCGTCATAGTGGACAAATTATCCATTTGCAAAGTTCCTTCCATGGACTAGCAAAACTCCTTGCCTGGCTCCTGACTTAAAAGTCTTTGGAGCCTCAGGTGATCAAACTAATACTTTATAGACCTGGAGTCCTCAGTGTCTACAGAGCACAGCCGCGGGGGCCTGGGAGATACTTGCTTGTGTTTCGGAATGTGTAGAGGTAGACTGCACTCAGGGGATTTGTTCATTTTAGCAAACTTGGCAGAACTTCCCTGCGTGACCTAAATAGAATATCTTCCTCTACATAAAGCATGCATCAGGGTATTTCCTGATTTATTCATGAAAGGTTTGCTTTACAAAGGCCTCAGGAACTGTGCAATCTCAAAATACATGATACATAGAGCTGGATACTAGAGTGGCATTTGCACAAATTGCTGTGATAGATGGGCTGTGCAGTATGGCAGCAGAGGTGGATTAATTTAAATACTCACTGTTGGAGGTTGCTCTTTCAGGGGAGGAAGTGAGACCCAACCTGCAGATTGTTAGTAATAACATTGGAAAGTGTTCTTTCTCTGCAACAGAGAGTAATTGATCAAGGAATAGAAAAAGAAGCGAATAAAATTCATGTGCACTAAGTGGGGAAATAGAACCTTTATCTGCTAATCGTTCACAGGTTCATTCATTTATTCCCAACTATGGGACCAACCTGTCAGCAGCAGATAGGCTGAGTTCCATTGAGAGTACACAGTAATAGACATATATGGGCGCATAAGGACAATAGGATGCAATATTTGAAATATGGTCAGTCTTGGGAATTTGGGGTTCTTTGGTTACCTTGGGGGTGGAGAGTAATCTATCTCCCACCTAAGAAAGAAAGATGGATTTCTCTGGGTCAAAGGCAGGCATTTTCAGGTGAGTTCACTATGATATCTCTGATCATGGATTTTCATGCCGGGGTATTTTTAACAGAGCAGCAGATGGACTTTGGTTGTTTGCAAAGAAGTTTTATTTTCGAGCTTGTGAAGAGATTGGGGTTAATGTACAATAAAGTGAAAGTGACATTTGTAAAGATGGTGCGAGCAGAATGCCAGGATCCATTACCCTGATAACCCCACAAACAGACCGGCAGCCTCCATTGGAGAACTGCTGTTCAAATCCCATCAGTGTTACCTGCAGGACGCATCACCACTTTGTGGCAAATTTCCAGAGCTTTTCACATGCCAGGCAACTTGTCCTAACTAGGACAAGGAGACACTGCTTGACAAACTTTGCTTTGGAGCCCAGAACTTTCATGAGAGCCAGACCTGGTTCCTTCTTGTTTTGTAATCATGGACATTCACTAGCAATGATGAGATGGAAAGCCCAGATGCAGGCTCTTGAATTCAATGCCCCTCATCAGAATGAGGTGGTCTGATGATGCAGAGTGCAATGAGTGTGGGCTGTGCTATGTGAGCTGATGTTTCTTTTTAGAGGAGGGCGGGCATTACCCAAGACAGTTTGGATCTGATGAGAAAGTAAAGACTTTCTGGAAAGTATCTTCCAGGAAAGGAAAGCAACTGGAGGACAATATTTGAATGAATTAACCTTCAGTGATTTCCCATGACCCACAGGATCAAGTCCAAATCCTTAGTGCAGCTTCTGGTTCCTTCCCCATCTGGTCTCTGACTAACCTTGGGTCTTTCCATTGTCCCCAGACAGCATGTGTTTCAACCATTCCAAACTGCCCTTTGTTCCCTGATAGTTATGATAGCCAACATTTATCCAGGACTTTAAAATGCCAGGAACTGAGCTAAGTGCTAGCATGCCTTGCATCATTTACTCTTCAGAGCAATCTCAAAGGTAGACACCATGGCAGTTCTTAGTTTACAGACAAGTTAAAAAGCAAAGGTCCTAAAACCAGGTCACAAACTACTGAGAAGGATGAGGTTAGAAGGCAGTATGATTCCCCCACTTTGCCATTCCTGCCTCCTTTTCTATGTGAGAAAATACCTCTAGACCTTGCACACACACTGCTTCCTCTCTTCTTACCAGCCTGATTTAAAAAGCATTTCTTCATCAAGACCTTCAAGGTCAAATGTCCTTTTTTCTGGATGCCATTCCTGGGGCCACCAGGCAGAATTAGTGGTTTTCTCCTTGAAGCTCCCATACTCCTTCCACAAACTCACAGTACACACTGCAGTACGTTGCCCTCCCCCCATGCATTCATTTCATGCCTGGTCTGTGTAGCATCCTTAGACAATTCTCCCAGATGAATCAAACCTCCAAGAGAGTAAGCAGGAAGCCAGGAGCAGCCAGTTCCATGAATCCAGAGGTCGCCCAGCCTCCAAGAGATGAGTACAAATGCCATGTGACATTTCATGAGCAGCTCTGTAGACAGGTCTAGACGAGTGCCTGCCTGCCACATTCCTGCCTTTATCATTAACCACACCCCACGGTGACTTCCTTCAACATGTGAGGCAGCGCCTGCCTGTCTGATAACCCAGCCTCCTTCTGGAAAGGATTTCCTTTGGCCTGGGTGCATACCTGGCCCTGCAAGAGTTAACCACAAGGCAGCCCAGATCAGGAGAACATGAGGTTTCCATTAACTGGTGGTATGCGGACAAGTGGCACGAGCGTGGATTATGCAGCAATAAAAACACTGCACAGTATTTATGTCAGAGGCCTCACTTCTCTCCTTCCTTGCCTCCCGTCCCAGCACAGACACACCGGGCCCTTGCAGCTATGGTGTGACATTATAGCAAAAGTTGGTATCTGACTTCTCTCCCAACTTGTTTTAATCCTGCTGGGAGTGTTCCTCATGTCTCCAAAAGACACAGATGGGAAGAAAGAGTGCCAGAGGAATTCAGACCTTTCTCTAGGATGAATCCTAAGTGAACCAGCTGTGAGACAGAGTAAAAAAACTGAGGAGACAGAAAAAAGGAAAAGAAAAAGGGAGAGGGAAGAAGGGAAGGAAGGACAGAAGGAAGGTAAAAGGGATGGGGAGGGGATTTTGAGAATGAAGTTCACTTGGGAGCAGACAGTTGGATGGAACATTGTGGGGTTCTGAAACTGTATCTTCTGGAAGGAAGGGAATTCACATGTATGGTATTTGCTATATGGCAGGTATGATTGTTAATTCTATGTGTCAACTGGACTGGGCCATGGGGTTCTTAGACATATGGTCAGATGTTATTCTGAGTGTGTCTGTGAGAATGTTTCTGAATGAGATTAACATTTGAATCAATGGACTGAGTAAAGCAGATTGTTTTCCCTCATGTGGGTAGGCCTCATCCAATCGGTTAAAGACCTGAATAGAACAAAAGGCTGAAGAAGAGAGATCTCTTCCTGCCTGACTGACCGATTCACTGAGTGCTTGACTCATTCTTTTCTTGCCTTTGGACTCAAACTGAAATATCGGCCCTTCTTGGGTCTGGAGACTGCTTACTTTCAGACTTGATCTTAACACCACTGGCTTTACTGGGTGTCCAGCTTGCCAACTACAGATCTGGGGACTTCTTAGTCTCCACAATCACATGAGCCAGTTCCTTACAATATAGTAAATCTTTCCTTCTCTTCCTAGTGCTGTCCTCTCCCCCTCTCTATACAATTCATTCTGTTTTTCTGGAGAATCTTGACTAGTATAGCAGGCAATGTGCTGAACTCTATGTATTATTTCAGAGAGGCCGAGACACTTTCAGTAACTTGTCACATAGGTCATACATTTAGTAAGAGGAGTAAGTTTCCAACCCAAGGCCTCTCTGCGTCTCAATAATCTCATCTCCCTTTTTTTTAGTTATAGAGTTTCCCAGCCATGTAAAGGCAAAATTAGCCTCACTTCCAGGTGCAGGGAAGTAGAGGTTCTTTGACCATTTCCCTTTCTTGGGGACATTGTGAAGGTTACTAGAACACAGCACCCAAGAGATCTCTTAGAAGCTCTGCTCCATGACTCAACACCCTAGGAGTATGGGTGGCTTTCTGAACAGAGGTCATTCTGGTGTTTGTGAATTCTCACTCAGACCACAGTTATTTGCTAAACACCTGCTATGTCAGGTCCTGCATTTTTGGCAATGAAGAAACCTAAATAGAACTGTCTCCCTTGTGAAGAGTAAGTCTTTTTAGGGTGCCCAAAAGACATGTAAGTTAAAGAGTATAAATGTTATGATGGCAATGTGTGCAGAGGTCCAAAGCAAATGAAGAGATTCATCTTGGCAGTTTGGAGGGAGAGTCAGGTGGAAAATTAGGGACAAGGCAGAGTAAGGAATCCCTCCACAAAGCCTTGGAGAGAACAAGGCAGATTTGGGTAACAGAAAGTAATTAGCCGCAGGTGAATAGTGGTTCTTCACTCCTGTTGCTCATTAGAGTTGCATGGGGAGATTTAAAATGTACAAATGCCTGGGGTCCACGCCCCACCTCAAATCTCTGGAGGTACAGTGTCAGCTCTCCAGGTGATTCTAATATTTTACTGAGCTTGAGACCCACGGGTGGGCTTCCCAGAATATGTCTGGGCTTGAGAGATGAGTCTGGAGACTAAGGAACTACACCAATGTAAAGGCCCTGGATGCTACCCTCAGCAGTTTGAGCTTCCCCTGCAGGCATGCAAGGTTTTTCAATGGGGAAGTGACCTTACTTATAGGAAATGAGTCAGCATAATAGTCAAGCCTTAGGAGGCTGAGCCTCAGGGGAAATTCTGGCTTCATCTTCTCAGAGAGCTTGACCACCTGTGCTTACTAAGACACAGTTGATTTCACTTTTCCTTCTGCACACATAGCCAGAGGCCTTCTATCACTCTCGGGAAGTTGCCTGGCAGTCAGGAGACCCAGCTTCTCACCCTGCTAGAGGTACTAACTTGCTGAGGGACTTCAGCCAGAGGATCCTTCACCTCCTCTTGTCCTTAGCTTCCCACATCAAACACGTGGGAAATTAACAAATCAGCCCCTTTCTATGAGGTTGGTAATATCTGTTTGCTTTGATTTGTTTTTAGTCAAAATGCTACATGCATTTTTACACTTAACGGCAATAAAGGATACAGCAAGGTTTCTGTTAATCAAACAAAACGGGTCTAGGTTAGGAGAGGTGGGAAGGGTGAGTCAGTGAATTTCAAACAGTCAGTACTTTTCTTGTTTCCTTTGGTCTCTGACAGGATGTCAGTTGTTTCCCTGATATATTCCATCTGTAGGGATATTGCTTAGGTCAAGGTGTTCCCATTATAATCTGCTTGTCCCTTATCAGGATCTCCATAAGTCAGTGACCCAACCTGCTCTGTTGAGATGGAGAACACAGATTTGGAAGTGCCCTGTTCATTCCTGCTGGCCTTGAGCCAAGAGTGGCACCAGCCTGGAGAAGGTCCTCTAAAAGGCTTCCCTACCTAGGGCATTTCCTTCCCCAGTCCATCCATGTCAAGCCTGGAAGAATCTTTCAAAAGTCACTATAATTAATTGTCAACAGTTCCTCACTGCTACAGATCAAACACAGGTCCTCTGACATGGCACTGAAGTCCACTTACAGTCCACCCTCCATTGGATTCTCCAAGCTCATCTCCTTTAGGTCTTAATAGTGCCCTACATGCCAGGCACACAGAACTGCAGACTCTTCCCCAGGATGGCTAATCTCTTTCATGCTTACAGGTCTTAACCCATACAGTTCCCTCTGTTTGGAATCCTTTCCTCTTACCTTTTACTCATTCTATAGGCCCACCTAACACATCATCTCATTCATTTATTGAGAACCTAACCTGTGCATTTTAGGAAGAATGCCAGATACTTGGAGGATGAACAAAATAGAATCCTTTAGTAATGATTCTGGTGTCTATACTCCTCTTCACTCTGCTCCTAAATTTGCCTCCATATGGTGATTATCCATTTACGTTTCTGGATCTCTCTCTAGATTATAAACTCCTTAAAAGTAAAAATGTCTCTTAATTATCTCTGTATCCATAGCACAGAACATAGGGCCTATCACAGAGTAGGGGCTTAGTGGATGTTTACTGAATGAATGAATGAGTGAATGAATGAATGAATGAATGACTTGATAAATGAAAAGTATGTGTAACACATGTTCCAAATGGAGTGAGGATTGCATTAGCTCTTGGGACCACCACAGGCTATAACAATGAAGAGGCCCCTTGGATCCCTTAGTCTGGATTAGAAGAGCCTAGAAGGAGGCATCAGCAATCACTGACACCTCATAGAAGGGAAACTGAGATGAGACAGGAAAGGGGCTTGTGTAAATGACCAAATGGCCAGCAGCTTGTCCTCACCTTTTCCCACACCAGCTGAACAGACAGCCCCAATGGGCTATAACCCTGTCATCCTAGCACTCTGGGACCCCCTTAGTTCTCTCTAGCTCACTCACCAATAGCATGCAGCCCCGGAATCATCACCTTGGAATCTGATCACCAGTTTGGTTGCTTTCTTCCTCTGTCTATTTGATATGACCAGCCATGAAGACAGTGCTGACGAGGCACTCTTAAGCCCTGCACTGACAGAAATCAGGTGTCCTCGCTTCATAAAAGAAACATTAACCGATCTGATGGGAGCTGGAAGCAGAAGTGCTGACAAGGATGTAACTCCCAAGGATTCTATGGGGGCAAGGAGAAAGCATCGTTCTCTCCTGATTTAGAGGCATTCTGGGGTTTACAGACAAGACAGAGAAGAATGGGAGATGCCAGAGAGGAAGGCCACTGGGGAGGAAGTCTCAGTTGCCTGGCTAAGGGAATCAAGAGAGAAGGAGTGATAAGGAAGGCCACTGTCCCATCCTCTCCATCCCCACTGCATCATCCAAGTCCTGATGAGCTCTCTCCTGGACCCAGGTCTCTCCATTGGTTCCCCACTGTCTGCTGTCTTTAGCCTCAATCTGTCCCTAGCTCAGCCTCTGTCCCTAACCCAGTCCCTACACTGCTGTCTGATGGTCTTTCTAAAGTACCGGAATCTTTTCTTTGCCAGAGGTTCTCAGACCCCCCATGATGAGTAAACACAGAGATAAAGAAAAGGTTCAGGAGAAAGAGATGGTAGTTTGGTGGCAGGAATGAGTCCTTTTTCTAGAAGAACCACCTTCCTTCCTATAGCCACACATGCATCCCCATTCCTCTCATTGTAAAATCAATTCTAAGGAGACTCAGTGACTGAGACACTCCACTCTGTGCCCGACTCTATCTGAGGCACCACTGGGAACTTGGAGATCAGACACAGACCCTTTGCTCAAGGAGTACATAGTCTGATGGAAGAAAGGGAAGTAGAAACAAATACTTGTGGCAAGGAGGACAGTGCTATACTGAACGTCTGTTCACAGTGATCTGAGAGGGGATGGGGCTGGAGATGAACTTTATGTGGTGGGATTGGGGAGCTTTTTGGGCTAGTCCTTGGAGGATGATTAGGCATTTCCCAGGAACAAAAACAGGGAAGAAATGAAAAAGCTTTTCCTAGGTTAGAAATCATGTTGTGCAAAGACTTATAGAAGACAGTTGTGTCATGGTTGGATTGGAAAGCAAGGCATAGTTAGAGAGTGGATGGGGCAAGGTAAGAGATTTGAGTGGATGTAAGACCTCACATCGTGTCATCAGACCTGTCCCTCTCTCTGTCCCTATCTCTCTCCTCCACCCCTTGTCTCTTCCTCCCTGACATTGGTCTCATTCTCCCTTATTTGAAAGAGCATCTTCTATATAAAGTGGTAGGGAAGAAGGTGGCATTACATACTGCAGCTTTAGACTTACATTATCCCAGCTGAAGGAGCTCAGAGAGAAAAGCTTTTTCAAGCTTCAGTGTATGCTGATCCCAAGGAAAAACCCAGATTGACCACCTCCGAGACTAACCCCTGGTCACCACTATGAAAGATATATTTGAGCAGGCCTGGGTGATGTGACTAGCACCGGGCTCTAGGATTTTGGATTTCTGCAAAATCACATGCTTAGAGTAAGCGAGGAGCAGTTCCCCCCAGAAGGTTGGTTGCTGTAACCAGAAGACAGGAGAAGGCTTTAGACAGATAAACCTGTGGTTGTCTGCTTCATTTGTGAATTCCCCTCCTGCAGGGATACCTTGGTGACTCTCTGGGAATACCAGGGACTTCCTGACCTTCTCTTTATCCGGTGGGGACTTGTACATAATATCTCCTCAAGGAAAGTTTATTGATAATTACTTTGGCACATCTAAAAAGGAAAAATTAAAAAATATAGAGATGAAAGAAAACGAATATAACCTGGCAAGCTGGGAATTCAGACACTGTATCAGCTTTGAAACAACTCATTTGGATGTAATGTCTTGCTGCCCTTGTGAATCTGAAGAAAGAATAAGAAGACACTCAAAGAACATGTGGAGTGTGTGCAGCTGCGTTTGCACCAGGAAGCAGAGCTCAGCTGAAGAGCTGCAGTCAGCATCCGAGATAGGAGGAGCCTGTCCTGGCTTTGATGCTGTTGGGATAATGGAGCCACAGTGCAAGCACAGGGCCTTTTATTGACAGGGTAAAAGGAAGCCAGCTGGGGTTTGTCTATAGCTGAGCTTCTGATTCTATCCCATACTCCTGAAGAATACCCTCTTTGTTACTTTGCTGCAGGTGGCACCTGTCAGTATAGGACGTGGAAATAGGATAAACAGCCCTGAGCCCCTTAAGAGATGCCCCTTCCTCAAATGAGTCTCAAACGGCTCTCCAAGTTCATCTCTTGTGTGCTCTCTTACTCTGTCTCTTTCTCTCAATCAGAGGATTCAACTGAATGAGGAGGATGGTGGTGACCACGGAACTCTGTGTTCCAATAAAGTAGCACTAATTTTCGTTACAAGATGACAGTCTCAATGTTGCCACAGCTCCTCTCCCATAACAAATCCCTAAAAAATATAGGAAATAAAATAAAAATAAATTCAAAATGAGGCCCCAAGTCAAGGATTGGTATGAAAAGAGAAACTATCATGCAAGGGGCACAGAGGAAGTTCTACTGAAAAATACCTACTGGTCTGCAGGGGGTAGAAACAGAAGATGAGGAGATTCAGGGTAACTGAGCAGGCGCCATCGGGTTCATTGGTGTGACTCCAGTTCCCTCCCCTACGGGCAGCCAGCCTTTACTGGGGTTATTACTTCCAGGAAAAAGTGATGTTGTAAGAATCTGGAATAGAGAAATAGGCCGGACACAGGTGGCTGAAAACAACCAGGAGGAAGGAGAGCATCCATTCCCAGAAGGCAATTACCTACCTCACAAAGTTATCCAGAGGCAAGTCCCATCACATCTCCAACCTCCTTTAAAAGGGAAGATCAGTCCAGGAAGTAGGTACCACTCCTCTTCTAAGACAGACTGTGTGAATAAATAGAGTGGAGCCAAATGCAGAAACTCAGCTGCACAATCCACTCCCACCCGTGACTCGAGGAAAGCCAGCACCATGAAAGAGAAACAGCAAACTTAAATCCAGAACCTATCCTTGGTGACTCAGAGAGATGAGAACAGAACTTTAGAATAAGGAAAATTAAAATCACACAGAGGTAAAAGGACTTATATTGGTAAAATGCCAGCTAGAGATCATGAAAATTAGAAATTTAGTGAACAAAAAGAAAAAACCCAATAGATCAGTCAGATGGTACAATGCACACAATTGAAAATGGAATTAGTTAGCTGGAAGATTGAGCCCAAGAATTCTCTGAGAATGCAGCAAAACAAAGAGGTAAGATAAGTTGGACAGAGGAAGACAACTACTGTATGATCTCACTTATATATGGGATCCAAAAAAAAGGAACTCATAGAATCAAAGAGAAGACTGGTGGTTGTGGGGACAGAGAGCAGTGGGGGAAGGGGAATGGGTGAAGGTGGTCAAACTCCCAGTTGTAAGATAAATAAATCCTGGAGACTCATAGTCAAACAGTCCTGTACTATTCATTTGAAAGTTGACAAAAGAGTAGATCTTAAATGTTCTCATCGCAAGAATTTTGTAACAGTGTGAGGCAGTGAATGTTAACTAGAATTATTATGATGATCATTTCACAATATATACAGATATGAAATCATTATGTTTTTAAAAAATCATGGGAAACAGATAAGAAATCTTTAACATCCGTTTAAAAGGTATTCCCAAAGAAAGGAATATTTAAAGAAATAGAAAACCCCAGAACCAAAGAAAGATAAGACTCTGCATATTTTAAACTGTTCAGGAAAAATCAAATAACACAACACATCAAAATTACAGAACATCAAGAGGGAAAGAAAATCAGAAAAGCATCCAGAAAGGAATAGGAAATCCATCTATAAAGTGAAAAGAGTCAGAATGCCATCAGACATCACTTTAACTGCAAGAAAAATTAGAAAAAAATTACCGCAAGTCTAAAATTCGGCAGCCAGGAAAAATTTCACTCAAGAGTGAAGACAAAATCTCCAACTGTAGATTGGAGCATGGAGGGAACAGGAAGTATAATCATACTAATACTCTTGTTTTCAAACAGACAGGATATAAATATTCATATGTGTAATAATTCTTTAGAAAAATGTTGGTTTATGTTTTAAAATATCTTTAAAATATAATGCCTAACACTAAAACTAGGGAGAAACATCATGAAAGAACTACAGACCTATATCCCTCATGAATATACGTACAAAACTCCTCCAAAAAAGGTACTAGCACACTGAATACAGCAACATTTAAAAATTTTTTTTTTAATTTTGAGAGGGAAGGAGAGGGCAAAAGGGAGGGGGAGGGGGAGAGAGAGAGAGAGGGAGAGAGAGAGAGAGAGAGAGAGAGAGAGAGAATCTTAAGCAGGCTCGACACAAGGCTCGATCTCACAACAGCGAGATCACAACCTGAGCCAAAATCAAGAGTTGGATACTTAACCAACTGAGCCATTCACACACCCTATGAATACAGGGTTTCATTTAAAACTGATTATGCACATTGACCAAGTGAGATTTATCCCCACAATGTAAAATTGGTTTAATATCCCCAAATTAATATAATGCACTATATTAATAAAATTAATGACACAAATTTTGTAACAATATCAATAAATGCAGAAAAAGTATTTGAAAAAATCTAACACTCTTTCATGATCAAAAAAATACTCTGAAAACTTAGAAGAGAAACTTCCTTAATCTGGTAGAATATCCATAAAAAAACCAACAGCTGACATCATACTTAATGTGAGAGACTAAATTCTTTATCCCTAAGATCAGAAATAAGACAAGGATGGCCTCTCTTGCCATTTCTATTTAGTATTGTACTAGATATTTATTATAGTAAATATTTAGAAGAGACAAATCTATAGAGAAAGAAGGTAGATTAGTGGCTGCCTAGGGCTGGGAAGGGAGAGAGAGATTGCCATTGAGTACAAAGTTTCTTTTGGTGGCAGTATAAATATTCTGAAATTAGATTATGATAGTAGTTGCACAACTCCATAAATAGAGTAAAAGCCATTGAAGTATACACAGTAAATGGATAGCGTTTGGAGTGTGCAAATTATATGTCAATAAGGCTATTAAAATGTAATGATGACAACTAGAAGACAAATAGATGAACTAATTCAAACAAATAGAACATATTTTTTAAAAACACAGGAGTAAAGAAAACTTGATGATGACAAAAGAGGGCAAGAATTGGAGAGAGGGAGGGGCACCTGGGTGGCTCAGTCGGTTAAGTGTCCAACTTTGGCTCAGGTCATGATTCACGGTTTGTGGGTTCGAGCCCCGTGTCAGGCTCTGTGCTGACAGCTCAGAGCCTGGAGCCTGCTTCAGATTCTGTGTCTCCATCTCTCTCTGACCCTCCCCTGTTCATGCTGTCTCTCTCTCAGAAATAAACATTAAAAAAATTTTTTTCAATAAAAATTTTAAAAAAAGAATTGGAGAGAGGAAAAAGCAATTATAAATCACAATGAATTGAAAATGCAAACCATGAAATAGGAACAAATCCAAATTTAGTATTCACCATTAATATTAATGCATTAAGTTCACCTACAAGAGACAGACTTAGATTATATTTTAAAAATCTAGCCACTTGTTAGTTTCCAGAAGCAGACAAAACAAAGCAGTGAAAACAAAGCAGTGGTGGGTGCCTGGGTGGCTCAGTCACTTGAGTCTCCGACTCTTGATCTCAGGTCATGATCTCATAGTTCCTCAGTTCGAGCCCCCACTGGGTCCTGATGGTGCAGAACCTGCCTAGGATTCTCTCCACCCCCACTGCCCCTCACCCATTCTCTCATTCTGTCTCTCAAACTAAATAAACTTAAAAAAAAAGAAAAGAAAGCAGTGGAAAATACTTGTTTAGGAGTGGCTAACAAACTAAAAGATATAATTGTGTAAAATAAAATTCCAGGTGAAAACCACTGAAAGAAAGATGTACGTACACTTCATAGTGATAAATGCAGCTGAGAAAAAGTTAACTTTTCTTAGTTGTGTACCTAATATATAGGTACAAAATAGTTGAAGCAAAAATCAACAGAATTACAAGAGAGAACTTAAAGATAAAAAAAATCACTGTTGAAAACTTGAACAGACCTCTCCAGAAAACAAAATCAAGCAGACAAAAACCAAATAAGGAGATAAAGAATCTTAGTAGTAATATATAAGGAGAGGCTTGATATAGTATTTAGAGAATTTTGTACCCAATAAACAGAGACTCTACATCATTTTGTTATACATGTACAATAGTAAAATTTGTCTTAGACAAGGCCACCAATGAAATACCAACAAATTCCAAAAAGTTAACTTTATAAGCAAAATTCCCTAACCATTATGCAATAAAATTAGAAGTTAACTAGGAGATAGATGTTCAGAAACAAAGAAACAAATTAAAGCAAAAGACATGCAAATATAAACATACACACTTATTTCTGTATCATTTTTTTTGACTAAAGGGGAATCAAAATGGAAACTTTTTAATCTGTTTAATGAAGTGCAAAAAGAAATAAGACAAATAACACAAACTCAAAGAAAAAATATTTTAAATTTATTATTAAATAGTTTACATACAATGGTAACTAGTTTTGGTATGTTACCATATTGATTTGACAATTCTGTACATTACTCAGTGCCCACCACAGAAGGTATAGTCACCATCTGTCCCCATACAAAGTTATTATAATATTATTGACTATATTCTCTACTCTGTACCTTACATGTGTGTGATTTAGTTATTTTGTAACTGAAGCTTGGTATCTCTTAATTCCCTTCACCTATTTCATCCATCCCTTTCTACCTTCCCTCTGGCAACCACCAGCTTGTTCTCTGTATTTAAGAGTTTGTTTGTTCATTTGTTTTGGTCTTCATTTTTATTTTAATGTTTATTTTTATTTTTGAGAGGGAAAGAGACAGAGCATGAACAGAGGAGGGGTAGAGAGAGAGGGAGGCACAAAATTCAAAGCAGGTTCCAGGCTCTGAGCTGTCAGCACAGAGCCCAATATGGGACTCGAACCCACAAACCGTGAGATCATGACCTGAGCCAAAGTCAGATGCTCAACCAACTGAGCCACCCAGGTGCCCCTATTTGTTTTGTTTTTTTTTTTAGATTCTACATATAAGTGAAACCAAATGGTATTTCTCTGTCTGACTTATTTCACTTAGTGTAATACCCTCTAGGTCCATCCATGTTGTAGCAAATGGCAAGATTTCATTCATTCTCTTTATGGTGGAGTTATATTCCATACACACACATATACATACCACATCTTCCTTATCCATTTATTTATCATTGGACATTTGGGTTGCTTTCACATCATGGCTATTGTAAATAGTGCTGCAATAAACATAGAAGTGCACATATCTTTCCAAATTAGTGTTTTCATTTTCTTTAGATAAATACCCAGTAGTAGAATTACGGAATCATATGGTTCAATTTTTAATTTTTGGTGGGAAACTCCATACTGTTTTCCACAGTTGTTACCCCAATTTACATTCCCACTAAACAGTGCACAGGGGTTCTGTTTTTTCCACATCCTCATCAACTCTTGCTATTTCTTGTCTTTTCGATACTAGCCATTCTGACTAATGTGAAGTCATATCTCATTGTGGTTTTGATTTGCATTTCCCTGTTAATAAGTGATACTGAGCATCTTTTCATTTGTCTGTCTGTCATCTGTATGTCTTCTTTGGAAAAATGTCCTCTGCTCATTTTTTAATTGGATTGCTTTCTTGGTAGAGGGTTGTATAAGTTCTTTATATACATTGGATATTAACCTCTTACTGGATATGTTATTTCCAAGTATCATCTTACATTTAGTAGGTTGTTTTGTTGATGATTTCATTTTTTCTGCAAAAGCTTTTATTTTGGTGTAGTCCCAATATTTTACTTTTGCTTTTGTTTCTTGTGCCTGAGAAGACATATTCATAAATATGTTACTAAGGCCAATGTCCAAGAGATTAATGCCTATGTTTTATTTTAGGAGTTTTTTGGTTTCAGGTCTCACATTTAAGTCTTTAATCTATTTTGAGTTTTGTTTTTATGTATGATAAGAGAATGATCCAGTTTCATTCTTTTCCATGTTGTTCTCCAGTTTTCTCAATACTATTTATTGTAAGACTGCCTTTATCCCCATTGTATATTCTTGCCTCTTTAGTCACAGTTTATTTGACCATATAGGCATGAGTTTATTTCTGTGCTCTGTATTCTGTTCCTTGATCTATTTGTTTTTGTGTCAGAACCATACTGTTTTGATTACCTTAGCTTTGTAGTGTATCTTGAAATATGGGATTGTAATACCTCCAGCTGTATTCTTCTTTTTAATGATTGCTTTGACTATTTAAGGTCTTTTGTGGTTTCATATAAATTTTAGGATTATTTGTTTTAGTTATGTAAAAAATGTTATTCATATTTTGATAGGGATTGCACTGTATCTGTAGATTGCTTTGGGTAGTATGGAATTTAAAAAAATGTTAATTCTTCCAATCCATGAGCATGGTATAGTTTTCCATTTGTTTGTGTCATTTCAAGTTCTTTAATCAATGTCATATAGCTTTCAGAGTATAGGTCTTTCACTTAGTTGGTTAAATTTATCCCTAGGTATTTTATTCTTCTTGGTGCAGTTGTAAATGAGATTGTTCTTAATTTTTCTTTCTGCTACTTCATTATTAGTATATAAAAATGCAGCAGATTTCTGTTTATTAATTTTGTATCCTGCAACTTTACTGAATTCATTTATTAGTCCTAATGGTTATTTTGGTGGAATCTATAAGGTTATTTTGGTGGAATCTCTGGGTTTTTTATGTATAATATGTCATCTGCAAATAGTGACAGTTTTCCTTATTCCTTACCAACCTGGGTCTTTTTATTATTTTTCTTTAACCTGACTTTTTAAAATGTGTATGAAAGAATTTTTTAAAACAAAAGCAGAAATTAAGGAAATAGAAAACCTGTTCCATACCACTGGTGGTTGCCCTGGCTAGTCGTGCTTTTGTGATTTGGTATTGAGAAAATGGCATATTTTTAAATGAACACCGTTCTTGATCAGCAAAACTAGAGACCCCGTATTTCTAAGGATAGCTCAAGCAGGCCAGACTTTTACCATAATTCCTGAAGTATAAGAAGTATAGTGTCTCCTTTTGGGCAATTCTGTAGATTGTCTTCTGACCTTGAGTTGACCTTCCCCTTAAAATAGACATCAGAATATCTCTCATTCTAAATGTACTATCTGGCTTTCCTTTCTTTTAAATTGCCTTTGTGGAGTAAGATATTTCATGACCTTTTCCACCACTAGTGGTAGATTAAAACGATTTGAAAGTATTAGAAGCAGAATATGTGTGAAGGAATGCCCTCCTTTCTGAAAAATGGTTTTCAGATAATGAGTTCTATGCAATATATTAGAATATGTAGATTGTTTAATCACATTTTGCTCATGTTTGTTATTATAAGAAATTAAGCCAGTTCTTCCTACTGGGGCTTGTTATGATTGCTGAAAGTATGTGAAATTGTATGACAAATATTGAGTGCCCACTACATGCCTGGCACTGTGCGAGGTATATAATGCATATACAGCTTCTAATCTTCTTGAGCTTCTAGTTCTGTTTCCTAGAGCATGCCTACCTTTTAAAAAAGTACTATTTCCTTGTGGATTGGAGAGCTGAGAGGTTCCACTAAGACTAAAAGTGTGGCCTCTTGAAGTCTGAATACAGTGAAGAGGCATAGTATACGATGAAGCAGAAGCAGTGGTCCTGAGGCAAGGCAGACAATGAACCCCCAGAGGAGTGTCATTTTCACAAATTCACCATGGTCTAGAGGCTTTGGAAGTCCTGAAGTCCAGAAAATGATCTTATCAGTATGCCTAGAAACAAGAGATTCTCAGTGACATGCTGATAGTAATTTCACATAAGATTGATTTTAAAATGCCAATTTACCACTTTCCTGTGGCCAGAGTCATCCTGTTCTATATCTGCCACACCGGTTTCCCAGTACTAAGGTACCTGGAAAGTTGAATTAGTCCTCAGAAGATTGCTTGGAGGGCACAGAAACATAGTGAAGAGAGATGACTAATTTTGACATTTTCATCTGTGGAGAAATTACTACACGACAATGAATGCTCTTGACAAAATAAAATTTAGTTTGTGTCTGCTATAAGCCATTTCATTTTTTTCTGTTTTATCAGTGTACAAATATGTCTTTTTTAATTACTACTTCTGTATCTTCTTTTCCTGGTACTCATATTATAGCTAGCAGATACAAGAGTTAATGCTATTCGGTCACTGTAGTAATAACTTTCTATATATGAGCTTATGTAATCCTCAAAAACTCCTTATGAGGTATATACTTTTATTGTTTCCCTCAGTTTTCAGTTGAGGAAAATGAGGCAGGAAAAGTTAATGTAAATTGCTCCAAGTTACCCACTGTTAAGTGGCAGAACAAGATTTCAGATCCAAGATGTCTGGCTCCAGATTTTGATTATTCTGCCTTCTCTGATGGTCTCTCTCATAGTCATCTTTCAGGACAAATTCAATCAATAACTTTTTATGTGAGTTGTTAGACTTAGTAGATCAGAGACAACTAAGAAGAACAGGGTGAAAAAAAGCCAGCTTTTTTTTTTTTTAATGTTTTATTTATTTCTAGGAGAGAGAGAGAGACAGCATGAGCAGGGAAGGGTCAGAGAGAGAGGGAGTGACAGACTCTGAAACAAACTCCAGGCTCTAAGCTGGCAGTCAGCACAGAGCCCGACGCGGGGCTCGAACCCAGGAACCGCGAGATCATGACCCGAGCAAAAGTCGGACGCTTAACTGACTAAGCCACCCGGGCGCCCCAAAAGCCAACTTTTTAAAGCAGTGGTTCTTTCCTTGTTAATCTCTAGAACCTCTAATGGGGGTGGGGAAAGTAAAAAATATATATATACACACACATTGAACCAAATGCAAAGAGTAACTGAAATGCTTTCTGCAGGTCGAAGTCTAATACAAAAGGTGATTTCACGGTATTCATAGGTCTTATTCCAAAGGTAATAAGGGGCCCATTAAACATATGAAGAACTTTCCAGAATCTAGGCCACTTGTAAATTAGAGAAGTCAGGAATCTAAACCTTCTAACACCATGGGAAGGCACTGCAGATACAAAGCCCTTGAAGAACTCATGGCAGCAGGTCTTGGGGTTGTGGGAGGTGGGAAAATCACAGGTAAACTAACAAATGCAATAAAATATTACAACAGACTACCTGGTACACAACTGACAATATATGGTCATTGAAAGAATGATACTAAGTCATTCTAGGAGATGACTCTTGTCTGGGGACCTTCTCTAGGTGATAATTCAAAAGCTTACACAGGGTCTGCTTCAGATAACCACACCTATTCTCTACATTTGCTGACTCAGGAAACAAGAAATATTTCAATATATTTCAACTCTGGAACAAGTCAGATTATGATTCATCATCATGCATTTACCATCTTCAAAATTAATTATTGCATCTCAAACGCCTTTTGAATTCAAAGTTCTAACCTGAAATGTAAAGAGAAGTGGGGGTCCTAACATCTGAGAGAGGAGCTGAGAATGAAGTGCAGTCACCTTTGAAAGGCAAGGCCGCTGGGAGACTTGTGTAGGGTGCCCTTTGATGGAGTCGGGGCATGAGGTGATGGTGAAAAGGTATCCCCATACAAATAAACAGGCATTAGTTGAGCTCTATGTGGCAGGTCAATGGAGGTGTTGAAGATACAAATGTATCCCTTATTTCACTAACCTCTAATTGCAAAAGATTCTGCCACGATTCCTTCTGGGCAGCCCAGGTAGCATCTCACTGGGGCTCATGAAGGCGTCTTATTCCAGGCCAGATCAGTGAAATGTCTTGACAATGTCTCTTCCACTTGATACCTTGTGAGAAGTATCTTTTCTTCCAGTGCCCACCACTGAGTGATCCCACAAGACTTGGGCATGACTGCTCATCTCCTTTGTGGTATGTGATGTCTCTTGAATTATATAAGGGGCCAACATTCTCCTCAGCCTTCAGCATACCAAAGCCATTGCTTTCCACAGAAAAGGGAAGACAGTGACCCACTGCAAAGTCATATTTTGCCACATCTTATAACCTAGGACTGAAAGAAGTCTTATGAAGTCGTAACTGAAAGTGGCTTCTTCACCTCCTGCTTGTGGTGTGCTCTAGAAATTGTCCATGGGGGGTGTTAGTGAACCAGTCTCTGGGACAAGCTTTATGCTCTTTTGATTGCCCTTTTCACTCACACATGTTCTTCTCTGTCCTTCCTTTAAACTGCTTGTGCAAATTGTCACTAACCCATTACAAATGGCTTGACTTGTCTAAATTCTATAAGAGACCTCTTTGGTCCCATTTAGAATTCCTCAATACAAAGATAAATAAGACCTGGTCCCATCTCTCAAAGCACTGGTACACCCTAGATAAATTTCTGTTGTGTCACTACTTGTCTGAGGGTCAGGGCTGCTGACCAAAAAGAGGCAACAATTCAGTGAAATAGAGACACCATTACGCCAGACATCCAAAGAGCCCCTTTGCACTCCTTGGATCTGTTTCTTACCAGCCACATGGCCTTCAGAAAATTACTTAACTTTTCATGTTCAGTTTCTTGATTTAAGAGAAGAAACAAACAAAACCTGTTCTCTACCTCATGGGAGGGCAGTGACAATCAAGAGGTGATGCATGTGAAAGAGTTTGGTAAACAGCAGACTCCATATGCTGCTCACCTGGGCAGTTAGTGCCTTCTCCTCCCCTCCCAAAGCACTTGGAGCTGCTCTCTAATACAATGTTTATCACACTGCAGGGTATCTCTTTATACGACTTATCCCCACAGTATACTGTCAGCCACTAGAAGGCAAGAGTGTCCTCCGATTCATTTTTGGATTACCTGCCCCTGGTGTGGTGTCAGTCATAACACATTCACAAAATACATGTTGCCTGACTGCATGAATTAATGTATTGGATGCAAAAATGTTAATTATACTCTGGTGTTCTGAATAATTTTGGACAAATCACATCGCCTTCAGAACTTGAGTTTTCCTAATTGCTAGTAGGAAGAATATGTTAATGAGGGTTAGGAAGATATATGACTTCCACATCATATAAATTTAACCCAGAGATTCCCTGTAGTGTTCAGCTAAAAATTCTTCCATTGTTCAGACGAGGACATCAAATCTAAGAAAATGTGTGTGATGTGTTGAAGGGCACATGGTGGCCATCGGAACCAGAATCCAGATCTCTTGACTACCAGGTCAGTGTTCTTTATAGCACATTTTGAGATCCTCAAACAACAGTGACACAGTTACCACAGGATGATTTTATCATCCAGAACATCATGTTGTGTTCCGGATAATAGATCTGTTTCTGGCAGAAAATAGATACTCTGGTCAATGGGGAGATATTCCTTGGTGAGAAGGAGCCTTGAATTGAGAATAAAACTGCATAGTATTGGTCAAGGTGGGTATTAGTTACTCTGAACGAATCAAACTTGAAGAGTGACACATGGACTCCCATGCACCACAGCCCCACAGTGAAATTAAATTACTTTGTTCAGCAGACAAATACTTAAGAAACTTAACAAACCTGGGTGTCCTGGTAAAGCACTGCATTGCAAAGAGAAGAGGCTAAGTTAAAGCAATGTCTCGAAGTAGGTGTCAATTCCAAAATCAGTCATCCACTCAGTGTTCATTCTTCAAGCTCTTACTGTAATCCCTGCTGCTTGGTGCTGGACTGCCAAGGGGTTTAGGTATGGTCTCTGTTCCCCACCTTCCTCAGCCCAGTGTGTACCATTTAGTTGAAAAGAAGTGAGATGGTTGAACAGATAAGCACATGGAAAGGTTGGACTAGCTGACAGACTGTGTGCATAATGCCCTGAGGGCAGGAAGGGAGGAGTGGCCTATCATACATGTGGGGTGGGCAGGAAGACAGTAAGAAGTTGGTTGGGGAAAGAGCAGACTTTTAAAATGAGTCTGCAGGGGTGTGTGGGTGGCTCCGTTGGTTAAGCATCTGACTCCTATTTTGGCTCGGGTCATGATCTCCCTGTTCAGTTTATGGGTTTGAGCCCTGCAACGGGCTCTGTGCTGAAGCAGGGAGCCTGCTTGAGATTCTCTCTCTCTGCTCCTCCCCTACTCTTGAGTACATGTGTGTGCTCTCTCTAAACAAACAAACAAACTTAAAAAAATAAAACTAAAAAATAAAATAAGTCTGCAAAAATGAATAGCTGTTTACCTGACAGGCAATGAGAGTGGAAGGGGAGAATTGTGGCAGCAGATGAATAACATGGAGGCTTAACTTGGCTTGTCATATTTGGGCAACTGAAAGGAGTTTGGTGTGCCAAAGGGCATGATGAGAGTTGAGAAGGATATGAGGAAGACGTAGGCAAAATCCTTCTCATTTCAGAAAAAGGATTTGTATTTTGTCTTTACAAACATAGACATCCTTAAAAACCAGCAGTCTGGATTGCCTGGGTGGCTCAGTCAGTTAAGCATCTGACTCTTGGTTTCAGCTCAGGTCATGGTCTCCCAGTTTGTGGATTCGAGCCCCACATCAGGCTCTGCACTGACAGTGTGGAGCCTGCTTGGGAGTCTCCCTCTCTCCTGCTCTATCTGCCCACCTCTCTGTCTCTCTCAAATATAAATAACTAAGGGGCGCCTGGGTAGCTTAATCGGTTAAGGGTCCGACTTTCGCTTAGGTCATGATCTCACGGTTCGTGGGTTCGAGCCCCGCGTCGGGCTCTGTGCTGACTGCCAGTCCAGAGCCTGGAGCCTGTTTCAGAGTCTGTGACTCCCTCTCTCTCTGACCCTCCCTGCTCACGCTGTCTCTCTCTCTCTCCTAGAAATAAATAAAACATTAAAAAAATTTTTTAAATAAATAAATAAGTAAACTTCTAAAATATACAGCAGTCTAGGAGATGACAAATTAGTGAAGAGTTTTCAGACGGTTGTTGTGAGATCAGAAGCATGTTTAAGACTGAGATTTCTGGTACCAGTGTGGAGAGTATACAGGTGAGTGAGGCTGGAGGCAGGGAGATGATGGGGAGAGTGCTGTAATGGTCCAGGTGAGAGACAATGAAGCCTAAACTGTTATGGTGCCAATGGGTTGGAAGCAGGCCCATTAATAGTTGACTTTTAAAATAGCTTATTTTCGGGACCCCTGGGTGGCTCAGTCAGTTAAGCATCCGACTTCCGCTCAGGTCATGATCTAACGGTTTGTGGGTTCAAGCCCTGCATCAGGCTCTGTGCTGACAGCTAGCTCAGAGCCTAGAGCCTGTTTCAGATTCTGTGTCTCCCTCTCTCTCTGACCCTCCCCTGCTCATGCTGTTTCTCTCTCTCTCGGAAATAAATAAAAAACATTTTTTAAAAATTAAAAAAAATAAAATAGCTGATTTTCTTTCAGCTACCCTCTATATCCTACAACATCATGAATAAAATATAATCCTACATTTAAAAATAAAATATAATCCTATATTTAAAATTAAAATAGCTTATTTAGTATTATTTTCAGACTCAAAGATGGTGCATGAATTTTCTATTGCCACTGTAACAAATTACCACAAACTGAGTGGTTTAAAACAACACAGATTTATTCAGAAGTCCAACATGAGTATCAATGGGCTAAGATAAACATGTCAGCAAGGCTGCCTTCCTTTCTAAAAGCTCTAGAGGAGAATTATTTATGTGTCTTTTCCTGCTTCTAGGGGTTACTTACATTCCTTCGCTTGTGGCCCCTTTCCACTGTCTTCAAAGCCAACGACACCACATCTGTATGACCATTCTTCCACAGTCACATCTCTGATGACAACCAAGAAAGATTCTCTTTAAGGGCCCATGTGATTATGTTGGGTTTGGCTGTGTAATCTTTCCATCTCTTAATCATATCTGCAAAAATCTCTTTTGTTATATAAAATAACTATCCACATATTGTGGACATTTTGGTAGGGGTATGCATTATTCTGCCTACCTCAGATGGACACTCATAACCAGAAAGGTGGAGGGGAGGGTGTTGCCTGAGGCCTGAAAACATGTAAGCAGTGGAGTTGGGATGAGGACTCAGATCTCTTGAGCCTCAGTACTGAGCATATTCCAACTCCTGGTGCAATTAGGCCATGTGTGAATTAGTTGTCACCACACTCTGTAGGGGGTGACTGAGTAGATGGCACTTGCCTAGGTCCTCTCCACTAGATGATGTCTAAGGGATGTGCTGGTTCCCACTGGTTGGGTAGGGTCGCTGTGATATGGCCCATAGAGGGGAAAAAGTCACCACTTCTAAGTTGCCTGGTTTTAGTTAGCACTGACCAAATCTCCCAGTCCTTATCCTGGGACAGCTTTCATCTATGTGTCACATTTTAGTGATCAGAACTCATCCATGGTGAGGCTGTTTTAGGCACATGGCATGGTGCAAGGGAAGATTTACAGAGGTGGAGTTGGGAGCCCAGGGTGCCGTCCTCCTTCTATTCACCTGAAATACGTGATTTCCCCTCATTTGAAACTCATTATTCTCCTTTGTGAAATGAGATGGTTTGAGTTAGATATAAAAGTCCCTCTCATAGTCCCAAAGTGTAGAATATGGAGGTGATTTCTTCATTGATTGACAAGTAAAGTAAAATGTTAGTAAGAGATCGTTCCCTTCTTTGACTCTCAGTCCTTGATGCAGCCTTGGAATTTGGCATTCAATAGTTCTCCTGCACTGGACTGTAGCAGCCAGAAATACTGGATTTCTGTAGAGAAGACGGTCTGTACAGGCTCTGAACAAGCATTGAAACCACAGGCTGTGATGGATTCTACACATCATCATGTCAGCTCACCAAGAATCTCTGCTTAAACTATTTCTAGAATCGCTATACTACTAGAACAGATTTATGCCTCTCTCTGTGTTTCTGGGTAGCAAACATGAACACAATTTCAAAAATCTAAAAATAGCATCTGCAGCTTCTCTAACAGTAGCCCATCAATCTCAAGAACTAATCACAAGGGAAGTAGAAGGAACAGGAAGGGACTGGAATAAACTCTTTGGGCTCTGGCTTTGCAGTAGCTGAGAGGACATTCAAGAATTTGGAAAAGTAGGGATTAACAAAAAGTGGGATGGGATTAAAGAGAGGGAGAGCTTTAAGACTGTCAAAAACCTATAGGTTTTGAGTGAACCTATAGCTTGACTGAGTGAACTCCAAACAGGATCAAATGAAAGAAATTCATCCCCAACTCACCATCATCATCATCAAACTTCTAAAAACCAAAGACAAAAAAAGTTTTCAAGCAACAAGAGAAAATAGCACCTTACCTTTCAGGAGAAAGAAAGATTTACATGCAAGCATATTTATGATCGGAAACCATAGTGACAAGAAGGAAATAGCACATTTTCTTTACAGAGAGAAAGGAACTTTCAATACAGAATCCAATATCCCAAGAAAATATCCTCCAGGAATGGAGGATAAATCAAGACATTATCAGATAAAGAAAAACTAAGAGAATTTGAACATTATTATCTCTTTTAAGAAGAAGAAACTAGGGACTCCTGGGTAGCTTAGTCAGTTAAGTGACTCTTGATTTCAGCTCAGATCATGATCTCATGTTTTTTGAGTTCAAGCCCTGTGTCATGTTCTGTGCTAACAGCATAGAGCCTGCTTGGGATTCTCTCTGTCTCTCTCTGCCCCTCCCCTCTGTACATTTTCTTTCTCCCTCCCTCCCTTTCTCTCTCTCTCAATAAAATAAATAAACTTTAAAAAAAGAAGAAACTAAATATCAGAGTTACTTTGTACCAAGGATACACACCCATAAAGCAGTGAAAGTGAAATTTGAACCCAAATTTGATTCCAGAATTTGCATTCTTTTCAAGATACTGTTTCTCAAAACTTCCATATGTGAAAATAGTCATTATTGAATTTGAAGGTTATCCTTTCATTTTAACACTGACCATGTATAAGTTTTATCTTCAGTATTTGTTTCATTCCAGAATGTAGGGTATTCATTCATTCTTTTCTTCATTTAGTATGGATTAAGGACTGTCTCTATGCCTATCATTTATAGAGGTGAATCAAAGCATAGAGCCAGAATGTACATGACACATGTCCCATCAGCTTTCAGTACACAGTAGTGCCAGACAACACAAGTCAGTGTAGCACTCATCCTTCTCAACCTAGATACCTAAGCAGGAAATTACAATCTGTAAGAGCTGCCGTGTCAGGTAGTATTATTTGCCATTCCCAACCTAATCCTGCCCTCCAGGAAACTACAGTCCAGTGAAAGAAACAGTTTTCCTACCTTCCAATTCCAAGATTTTTCTATAATGGAGTACAGGCAAATGCATGAAACTAAATATTGAATAATAGAGAAATAATATAAGTTATTGCACATTCACTCTTTATCAATACTATGTTAGGTACTTTACATTTATTACTTTAACCATCACAACTACTTTATGGTATAAGCTATTTTTTAACAGCTAATGGTGCTAAGAAGCTCAGAAGTGTGGTAAAGATAGTCCATGACAGAAAAGCAATTTTGATCAAAATCTGCTTGAATTAATAATCCATGTTTTTTCTTTTATACTTACTATGCTGCTTCTCTTTGAAAGGATCAGATTCATAAACTAGTTATATTTAAACCATTTTCATACTATTAAGAATGTATCTAATTATAAAGCTAGAAATCTCAGGAATGTCTCCTGAAATATTCAAAGTAAAAAATAGAATTTAGAACCAAGATAAATATTCAAAATCAACAGCTCTTTTCCTGACAGCCAGTGAGAGAATATAATGAATAAAAAGATGATATGCATAAGAATAGCATAAAACATAAAATGCTTAGAAGTTTCCTTAATGACAAATTTGTAAGGTCTCTATAAGGAAAATGACAAAATATTACCAGGAAGTAATATCTATATCAATATTTATCTTTCCATCTATCTATCCATCCATCCATCTACATATCTATCTAGTGGAGGAGAGTACATGTTTCCAAATACTGTTAAGATTTTATATTTTCCATGTTAAGTTATAAGATTAATACTATACTTCTCAAATTCTTAAAGATGATGATGACAATGATGATATGTATGTGTGTTATGTATAAAGACTTACCAAAAAAATCTAAAACTAAGTAAATATTTAATGGACAGAAAGTTACAAAAGGGTTTTTTGATCATTAAACAACCAGCAAAAACCATAAAGAAAAAGAGATCATACCACAATACTTAAAGGATTTTCCACACTCACAGTGTGGAAAAATAAATCCCATCTATTGAGTAACTAATATCCTTAATGTATAAAGAGTGTTTACAACTTGATTAAAGTGTTAAATTGACACCAGCAAGGTCTGATAAGTTATGTGTGTAAATTGTCATACCTAGATCAGAAAATTTTACAAAACAATAGTATTCAAAATCATATGGATAAATCAAAATGGAATCCTAAAAAGCTGTTCATTGAGTCCATAGGAACAAAAGAAAAGAGAAACAAGAAAACCAGAAAGAGAGAAAACATACAACAAATAGTAAAATGGCATACTTAAGCCCTAATGTAACAATAATTATCTTAAATATAAATGATCTAAATACACAAACTAAAATGCAGAGATTGGCAGAATGAATAAAAAAAACATGATCCAACTATGTGGTTTTTAAAAGAAACTCATTCCAAATACAGTGACTTAAACAGGCTGAAAATAAAAGGATAGACAAAGTTATATGCAAGCAATTTTATTTTATGTTATTTTATTTTTTCACTATTTTACCATTTTATTTAAAATTTATTATACAAAAATGCCCTGTTAAAATTACCTGACTAGCCTGTTGTTTTTGTTTGTTTTTACCTTCTATGTAAATTTTAAAAAGTTCTGTTTGATCTTTAGTGTCCATTAATATGTAGTGAATCCACTCTAAGTCTGATCCAGTAAATCCTGAGACCCATCTCCAAATTATTTAATTTTTTTCCTGCTTAATTTTAATTAATTTATTTTTTAAAATTTACATCCCAATTAGTTAACATATAGTGCAATAAAAATTTCAGGAGTAGAATCCGGTGATTCATCACCTACATATAATACCCAGTGCTCATCCCAATAAGTGTCCTCCTCAATGCCCCTTGCCCAATTAGCCCATTCCCCCACCTCAAACCCCTCCAGCAACCCTCCGTTTGTTCTCTATATTTAAGGGTCTCTTATGGTTTGTCCCCCTCCCTGTTTTTATATTATTTTTACTTCCCTTCCCTTATGTTCATCTGTTTTGTATCTTAAATTCCACGTATGAGTGAAGTCATATGGTATTTGTCTTTCTCTGACTGACTCATTTCACTTAGCATAATACACTCTAGTTCCATCCATGTTGTTGTAAAGGGCAAGATGGCCAAGTAATATCCCATCATGTGTATATATATTTACACACATATGTCTATGTATACACACACACACACACACACACACACCACGTCTTCTTTATTCACTGATCAGTCATTGGACATTTGGGCTGTTTCCGTACTTTGGCTATTGTCAATAGCTTATCATGCAGACAATTTTAAAAAACACATACATTGCCATATTAATGTCAAATAGAGTATACTTCAGAAAAAAACCATTGCTATAAACAAATAGGGACTTTATTTAATTATAAAAGAATCGAATCAATCCATTAGAAGGAAAACAATTCACAATTCTAAATGTTGATGTACTAAGGAACTGAACCTGAAATACACAAAACAAAAATTGGTTGAGCCAAAAGAACAACTTCACAATTAAAGTTGGAGACTTCAACTCCTCACTGGCAACAATTGATAGAACTAAGAGTAAATCAGCAAGGATATAGAACTTAGCAACACAGTCAACTCATAGGATCTAACTGACATCTGTAGAACATTCAACTGACAATAACAGAATACGAATTTTCTTCAAGCACACATAGAATAGTCACCAAGATAGAACACATCTTAGAGCATAAAACAAACCTCAAGAAATTTAAAAGAATTGAAATCATACAGATGGTATTTTCTGAACACATTGGAATCAAATAAGAAATCAACAGAAAGTTAACAGGAAAACCTCCAAGCACTGGAAAACTAAACAATACACTTGTAAATAATTCATGAATCAAAGAGCAAGTTCAGTGGAGAATAAAAGAAATATATTAAACTGCATGAAAATTAAATTGTGATACATTAAAAATCATGAAGCACAGCTAAAGCAGTGCTGAGAGGAAAATGTATAGCATAAATACATTAGAAAAGAGGAAATGTCTTCAATCAATTATTTAGGCTCTCACCTCAAGAACCTAGGGAAAGAAGAGTAAAATAAACCTGGAGCCAGCAGAAGGAAGGAAATGGTAAAGGTAAGGGCAGAAATGAATGAAAATGATAACAGAAAAACAATAGAGAAAATAGTGAAACAAATGGCTGTTTCTTTGAAAGGAGCAATAAAATCAACAACTCCCTAGCAGAATCGACAAAGAAGACAAACTTTTTAAAAATTTGTTTAATGTTTTTTATTTATTTCTGAGAGACAACGTGAGCAGAGGAGGGTCAGAGAGAGAGGGAGACACAGAATCTGAAACAGGCTCCAGGCTCTGAGCTGGCTGTCAGCACAGAGCCCGATGCGGGGCTCGAACCCACAAACCATGAGATCATGACCTGATCTGAAGTTAGACGCTTAACTGACTGAGCCACCCAGGCGCCCCAAGAGAAGACAAACTTAACAATAGAAGAAATGAACCTGTATATCACTATAAACACTTCCCATATCCAAAGAAACATAAGGAAATATGAAGAACAAGTCTACATACATACATTTGACAATTTGGATGAAAGACTACATCACAAACTACCACAACTCACTCAGTATAAAATACATAATTGGAATGGCTTTCTGACTCAAGAAAATTGAAGTTGGAATTTAAAAACTCTCCCCTCAAAATCTCTAAGCCTAGTTGGTTTCACCGAGGAATTAATTTTCAAGAAGAATTAATATGAATTCTACACAACCTCTTCCAGATAGTAAAAGAAGGAAAACTACCCAAACCATTTGGTGGAGATAGTATTACCCTGACACCAAAACTAGCTAACAATAATATAGGGAAGGAAGGGAGGGAGGGAGGGAGGAAGGAAGGAAGGAAGGAAGGAAGGAAGGAAGGAAGGAAGGTAGGAAACCACAGACCACTATACCTCATGAGTATACACATAAAAATCCTTAGCAAAATATTGGTAAATAGAAGTCAGCCACATAAATTTATTCCTAAATACCTTGTTACCATTTTATGTGTTTTTTTTAAAACCTTATTTATTTTTCAGAGAGAGAGAGAGACAGAGCGTGAGGAGGGGAGAGGCAGAGAGAGAGAGACACAGAATCTGAAGCAGGATCCAGGCCCCAAGCTGTCAGCACAGAGCCCAATGTGGAGCTCGAACTCATGAACTGTGAGATCATGAACCTGAGCTGATGTCGGACATTCAACCAACTGAGCTACCCAGGCACCCCTGCCATTTTACGTTTTTATATTATATTTCATATTTTATTGTTTCTGGTGGATCAGAATGAGATTTTTTTCATATTCATCTTTAATCCAGACACATTTGCTAAATTTTAATTAGTTCTAAAAATTTGTGGATTCCTTACATTTTCAAAAGATGACTATCATTTTCAGGTAACCTCTTCCCGCCCCTCTCTCTCTCTCTGTCTCTGTCTCTCCTTGTCAGGTCTGCCTGATCCTGTGATAGCAACATTCAATCCATACATCCAAAGGAAAGGCAGATTTGTAGTGTATATCCTATTCTGAACAGTGTTAGGGACCATTACAGGTAGAATAAGACAGAAAGCACCTAAACTTTGATTCAGGGTCCTAAGTTTGAATACCATTCTTACTGCTTACTGGCTGGCTATATTAGTTTGCTCTGGTTGCCAAAGCAAATACTACAAAGTGGCTTAAACAAAAATTTATTTTCTCATTGTTCTGGAGGCTACACCCCAAATCAGGGTGTCAGCAGGCTAGGTTTCTCCTGAGGCCTTTCTCCTGACTTGCCAATGGCCACCTTCTTACTGTGCCTTCACATGGTCTTGCCTCTGTGTGCACATGTGTCTGTGTCCAAATGTCTTTCTATAGAGACATCAGATTGGATGGGGGCCCATGCTAAAGACCTCATCTCAACTTAATTATTTCTTTAAAAACCTTGTGTAAGTACAGTCACATTCTGGGATATGGGGTAAGGACATCAACACATGAATTGTCAAGAGGACACAATTCAGCCCCAAACAACGGGTAATCATTAGCATTCTGCTTAGCTCTCTGCATCTCTCTGTACTCTTACTTAAAGTGAGTGGGTAAATTATATGACCGCTGCATTTCTTTCCAGCTCCAGTTTTCCAAGCTTTCATCATTTTCAGCTTGCTTGTAAGCACCCGCTCTTCACAAATCTCTTTGTTTCTCCATGGACTAGCATGGCTTATACTATGTATAATTGTTAAGTGAATAGCTACATTTTCCTGGTTCAAAGGTAGAAGTCTGGTCATAGTCATGAAACTAGTTTTCTGGAGGTTCTGGGACTAGGAGTCGTTAATTTGACTGAAACTCCTCACTGAGAGAGAAGAAAATAATTGAAGTTGCAGGGAAGTACAAAGAACACATAAGGGGAATTCATTGAAGAGGGGCTTGAAGGCGGGAGGGAGACATGTATAGAAGAACCTCGAAGGCAAAAAGAAGGAAAATCTGCTCCACTGTGCCCACAACCACTGTCAAGTGAGTGATGTAAGTCAGTTCTCCTCTTTCATACTTTTTTTAAATGTAAAAGATGTGTGCTTGGTGTTCAGGGACCATCCTGATTTCATGTAACCTGATTCTTTTCAATAAAGAAGGTGATTCATTAAATGTGTAACTAAATGTGATTCCATTTTTATAACCTTGCTAGGCTTATATAAAAATAGTCACAGCTCAGGGAAAAAAAATCTTTTGTCAGATCGAGTATATACATTCTTGGTTCATCAACCACAATCAGCTGTAGAAAGGCTTGTGGAAAGACATCTGAGGGCAGCAGAAAGAATGGAGAATTTGCTCCCTGGAGACTAGGTTTGTGTGTCTGTTCTGAGATTTCCTCCTAAGCAGGTCCCCCTCTGTACACATCATCTGAAATGAGTTTAAAAGGACCTCCAACCTGACCAGTAGGGCATCCCTCCTGGTGGAACTGCTATTAGAAGGGAATTTCAAAACCAAAGTGCAGCTCATTCTTCTGGAAACAAAATCAGAGTGGTTGGTGAAGGTGAACAGTATCTGGAGCATAGAGCAGTAGAGACCAATGTGTGGTGTTTGCATTACCAACCCCCTCTCCCTCCCAGCCTATCAGACATCACTCAGCAAGCGTGGCAGGCTCTACCTCTGAGTACGAATGCACCTCACCAGGGGCGCCTGGGTGGATTAGTCGGTTAAGCGTCCGACTTTCGCTTAGGTCATGATCTCGCGGTTCGTGGGTTCGAGCCCCGCGTCGGGCTCTGTGCTGACTGCCAGCTCAGAGCCTGGAGCCAATTTCAGAGTCTGTGTCTCCCTCTCTGACCCTCCCCTGCTCACGCTGTCTCTCTGTCTCTCCTAGAAATAAATAAAAATAAAAAAATAAAATAAAATAAAAAACGAATGCACCTCACCATCCTTCCAGCCACTGTGCTCCGGGCTGGCACTATCAATTGATTAGAGAGAACATTTGAGGTGAAAACAGTTTGCTATCCCCGGCCTAGAGCTTAGTCAGAATGATGGAACCAGTTGCACTGAATTTTATTGAAATAAATGTCAGAAAAATTAGCAGGGTGGACTCAGAAAAGATAGCTGGCTGCTGAAAAGCAAGGAAAAGGTCAGGTCAGATGTAAAGGATTACTGGCATCATAGCCCCATGGTAAGAGAAAACAGTGGATGAAGTGGGTCACAGATAGCATGAAATCTCAGAAAGAGTGAACAAAGTGGGAGTGGGGTGGGGAGGTATCTTGGAATTATGACCCAGTCTCAGGGACTTAGGTTTGGCCATCGCTGCCTAAAGGAGGCAGTGATTGGACCTGCTGGTTGGCTGCATGCGTGCAGTGTCTGGGAGTCCCAGGTCTGGCCGGCACCATTGGTCCAATGGCCACTGCTGTCCCGCCTGCAGTATACGCAAGGGCAGCGGGAAATTGGCAAGACAGAAGATGCTGATACTCCAAAGCCACCAATGAGTCAAATCTGATTTCTATCATGTACCACGTTCATGGCCTTGGGCAAGTTATTTCACTCTCCAAGACTGTTTTCTTGATAGATCTTTGGGATTATCATGCTATGTCTTTCATGGTGTAGTAGTAAGAATCTGATACATAGTAAATGCTTACTAAATAGCAGGTATCACTGTTATTTTTCTTACCTTAGCTCTGCCCCTGGAGCAGGCACAGCTCTAGGATCCAAGGAAAGAAATAATAGGAGTCTAAACTAATATTAGTTAGACTACTGGGAATGCACTTTATTACAATCAGACATTAAGCTGACTCGGTGCCGGTTTCAGGCATTGAGATGGTTGATTTATTTCTGGTTTACTCCTACCTCCAGCCCTTCTGCCATCCCACTAGAAAATCCACTGTGTTTACGAGCCCTCAAACTCTGACTTTCTGTCTCATCGGCCTGGGAGACTGCTGGTTCTGATCGACGCCTGCCACCTGTGAATGGGTAAGTCCCTCAAGGGGAAAATTGTCACAGAATGTCTCTGTGCTCCTCTTTTCTTTAGGATCCTGGACCCATAAAAAAATGATATTTTTATCTGGGCTGCTAGTTACTCTCAATAGCAGAATTAGTCCATAAAACCTAGTTTGTCATAATTTAAAGTAGAGAAAAATCCCTTACTTATTTAATGTGAATAGGAAATAATTAACTAGCACAATAAAAACGATGACAGATATTTTTTATTTAAAAAGAAAGCAATTTAAAGAAAAAAAGTATTGAGTAAAAATGTTACACCTGGTATGATCTGCTGTTTTCAGATCACTGCTTTAGTACATAGTAGGTTTCCAACATTTATGTTCAAGTCTTTATTACTTGTGCTTTGATTACTGCAAGTTTCCTTCCTTGTCCTTCTGCCTTCCATCTCTCTCTCATTCAAAACATATGTCATACCCTAATCTAAAATATTTAAAACACAAAACCGGTCATATTTACCTTTTGGTTGAAACCCTTCAATGGATCCTACATCGGTAAAACTTCTTTCAGAGTAAAAGTGGCTTGAATATGAATATACTTACGTTCTCACAAACAACAGATGTAAAATTAACCAGTTATAAAGGTGGTAAGTTAGTTTAGTAATGTCAGAGCCCTGGGTTGGTTTCTCTGCAATTCTTTTGGGTTTCTATTCTTGGACTCAAGAAGGCTGCCACGGCTCCTGAAATCACATTTGCATGGACTGGCAAAAGCACAGAAGAATCAAGGAGGTGGCATAGCTCTCCTTTTATCAATGGAGCAAAATCTTTCCCAGAAGTCCTCTAAAACTTTCCCTTAGGTCTCAGTGTTCAGACCCGAGTCATGTGTGACCTTACCCTTACTGACTTATTTCTGGTTTACTCTGGGTTACTAAGACTGGGACAAGCGAGTATCTGGGAGATAGACTGTGGCTACAAAGTTGCAGCAAAGAAGAATGGCTGTTTTTAAGTGAATGTTAGTATGTGCACAAGCTAGCCATTTTTTATATGATAAGGTCAAAACCTTTTATCAGGGTGTGTTAGTAATTCTTTCATGTTCCAAGATACCCACATCGTATCCGAGCATGGTTAGTATTTATTGAAGAGCTGCACTGAGGACTAGGGAAGCCCAAGAAACCAATTCAGCAAGTCTTCAGGATAATTAGACATCATCAGCCTGTCCCACAGCAGCTCTGGGCTTATCCAGCACAGAGGAACAGGAGTGAGAGTGTCACGACCATGCTCAGGTGCATTAGTCATGACACCCCTCAATGTCTCAACCATTTCTTTACCTCCCTACCATTCCTGACCATTGATGGTGTGGATTTTACATTCATACCTACAGTGACACATTTGGGCAAGTATTTGTCTTTCCTAATGAGGCCGTGTCCCATGCAATCTTCTGGATTTGGCTCCAGCACCATGGGAAGTGTCTGTTGACCCTTCAGCAGTTCTTGTTTATGCTTCCTGGCCCCTTGGCTTGCCATAGATATCTATTAAAGTTGCTGTGCCCTGAGAGACTTATCAAGAGATAGATTTTTGGGTCCTGTCCCCCGAGATTCTGATTTCATAAGTCAGGAATGGGCCTAGAGATGTGCATTTTCATTTACATGATTCTGTATGAGGAGCTATGGACCTCATTTTAAAATATCAATCCTATGTATTAGCCCCTTTACATAGCAAATTTTATGAATCCCCTCAAAGAGTACTGTGTGGTTATTATTAAAATCCTGATTTCACAACTGGGGAACCGGAAGCTCAAAGAGCACAAAAGCCCACAGTGAAGAATAATGAAGCCACGCTTATTCCAGAGCACCTGCTCTTGAGTCATATCCAGCCGCCTCGTTAGAGTTCAGCACCCTGGCACCCCCAAGGCTTCCTCCTTTCTCGTTAGCAAAGCTGGGCCAGGGCTGGGTCTCAAAATGGCTGCTAAGGAGAGAAGCACGTGGCTCCTCCATGAGAAGGGATTGATGGAGCCCCAGTGGCCCTTCTCTGATGAGTACAGGTTGTGCTAGGAAAGCGGTGGGACCCAGTCCACTGAGGTTTCCAGAGTGGTTAGTCTGAGGAAAGGAAATTTTAAAGAATGGTGCTGATTTCCCTTTAGCAGCTGCCCTTTCTACAGCCACAGGAAGTCCTTTGAAGACCTGTCAGTACTGTACGTGGGATCTGGGCTTTTTTCTGACTCATTCAAATTGATGGCATGGTGGAAAAGCGGGGCCTAGGCGGCTGCGGGCTAGAGCAAGAAGGAAGAACTGCAGGCATGGAGGAAGAGTGATGAGGAAAAGCCCTGAGTCGGGGCTGGCGGTTTCACGTCAATGGTAGTCACATTGTAGGATTCATAAGATATGAGTTCAAATCCAGACCCTGCCACTCAGCAGAGTGAGGTTGGGGAACTTCTTTCATTTATCTGGGCTGTAGTTTGCTCTTCTCCAAAGTGGACATATACTACAGCCTCAAATTGTGTTGTTGGGATTAATGGAGGTTCCTGACTTGGGTGTGATGCTCTTTTTGGTGTGACTAGGAGACAACTCTTCCTTGAAGATGGAGAGGGCCCTGGAACAGCCACATGCTCACATGCATTCACCAAACCCCACAACCCCATGCCCATCCTGGCTGAGAACCCAGGACCTTTTAAAGGTTGGAGTCCAAGGGAGAAAAAAGTTGTTAACCTTCTCCCTCCTCAATTCCCACACCTTACACACACTTGGTGTAACAAAAGGAAGCCGGGATACATCTAGGTCCCAGGGGATCCCAGAAGAGGCAGAGCCAGAGCAATTAGCTGAGACTTCTACAAAGGTCCTCAAAATGTTACTCTTGAATTCAATATTTAGGCCTTCCTCCTGCACCTCTGCCACATCTGTGCCTCCTCATTGCTCACTTGGAAAACCCCCAAAACAAAGAAAGGGGGACCTGTCCTGTTCTGTAGCCAATGTTGATGGAGCAGAATTTCAAGGCTCAGATAGAGTGGTGGGAACATAATCGAGAAAATGTAACAAACACTACCAGCTGACATGTGTGTTTGTTCAGTGCTTTTGTTTGGGGGAAGAGTCTGCAACTATTGCTATTTTTTAAAATTTGTATATACAAATATGGAACCACATCCAAAGAAGTGCGCCCTCATTAGCATAAAGCTTGGTGATTTCAGAGTGAGCACCAGTCAAAAGATCAGGAACTGGGCAGTAGAAGCCTCTAGAAGCCCCTCTCAAACTCTCTCCAGTCACTAACTGCTATCCCAGCTCCTGCAGCAGGGATCTGTTTTTCCTACCTTTTCTCATCTGGAATCATCCATGCCATTCTTCAATGTCCAGCAGCTGCTGGACTTGACCTTGTATCCCATAAGATGCATCCGTGTTGCTGCATGTAGTTACAGATTTCCTCTTTATTCCATTATGTTAATATCCCACCAGGTTTTGATGCAATGTAATGTTGGCAGTAGATTCCTATCCTGAACAGTGCTGTCATGCACATTCCTGAACGCGCATATCTTTCGGTGGACATCTACAATCTTTTTGTTTGAGCATGTGCTCAAGAGATGAAATGCTGGGTCAAAGTATGTGTATGTTGGTTTTCCAGACCGGTTACACTGTTTGCATTTCCACCAGCCATCTATGAGGATTTCAGCTGCACATCTTTGACAACACTTGGCTTTTTTTCCTCTTTCTTCCTCTCCATTTTAGTCCTTTTGGTGGACATACAGTCAGCCTGGCGACTTTTAACAAATAGGGCTTGATGTCTTCAGAAGCCTTCTCCAGGTTTCACAGTCCCTGTCAGTCCCTGCAGTTTTACGTGAGGCCAGTGCACACGTTTATGCCTCCTGCCATGTTCCAAAAGGCATCTGAGTTTGAAAGCCCTGACATGTACTCTCTCATCCAATTCCAAAATTAACTATATTATTATTCCCATTTTACTGAAGCAGAAACTGAATCACTGGCCAAAGGTCATACAGCAAGGAAGCGACAAAAGCACAGGCCATCAAAGGCTGGACCTGTGCTCTTGTGTGCCTTTGCCAAGCAACGTAATTAGCAGGAGACAAGGAAAGGTGGTAGGAAAGCTGCGTGCTCTTTTATAAAAACTGGATTCATTTCTAACTAGCTGTAAAAACTTAAATCAATAGACTCTACTGAACCTCAGTTTGTTGGCCTATAAAATGGGGATGATGATATAATATCTTAAAGGGATCTTTGGTGGATTAAATGTGACCACTAAGAGAAAGTGACCGACACAATGCCTAAAAAACAATAAATACAAGTTAAAGACTTAAGTGGAAGATGGTGACTTGAACACAGGTCTCTCTTTTCCCTACTGGTATGACCAAAGGAATATAAAATTACCAATAATTCTGCACTGGCATTGAGAACTCAGGAAAGTTTTTGGCCACACTCCTCAAACTGTGTGGGCTTTCTCATGGGAAAAGTAGAGTTGGACAGAGCAAGGGGAGTTGTTGAGCCCGATGGGAAACCCTGGCGGAAGCTTTCATGAGGAGACGCGGGAGGACCAAGGATACAGGCAGTTGCTGGTGCAGAGATGAAATGCTTCGGTGGCTGCCCCGTCCACAGTGGCAGACTGATGGCCTTCCGAAGGAGGTCTGCAGAGGTGCTTCTGGGGAGAAAAGTCACCCCAGTGAGGCTTCGCTTTCACGCGTAGACAGTAGTACAAGGCGAGAGGCAAGGTGGGCACATGTGCCCCTGTAGTGGCCAAGAGAGGGAAAGCCGGAGCAGAGCTCTGGGGATGGCAGGAGCGTCAAGCATAGAGGAAGTTCCCTAAGGAATGGCCTATGCTAAGGTCCCCATCTTCCCCACTCCGGGAGCCACCACACGGAAGTAGAAAGTAGACAGCTCTCTAGTCTAGGATTGGAGATGGGGCTTCTAAAGGAGAAAACGGATGAGAAGAAATCAACAAGGACCCACCCATTCTGTTTATAAGGAAATGTCAGTCTTGTGTACAATGTGTCCTCTTTCTACTTGACTGAACACAGAGAGAACCAAGATGGAAGCAGTGAAAAGATGCTTCAGAATAAAAAAAAGGGGGGGGAGGGGAGGAAACCTATCACTCAAGTTTCAGGAAAAGAATTTATTTTTGGAAAAACTTTCTGAAAACATACAGTGAAAAATTAGGAAGAACCTGCTTGGAATTTAAAATGTTAACTAACAGCTTTTTCTGACATACCCATAAAGACAATTAAAACAACAACAACAACGACTCTCCAAACAGCCTTAAAAGCTGAAACTGAGAAATAGTGTATCAAAATATGAAAGATGTTGAAGCTGTAAGACACAAAGAGATGGATTGAGGAAAATGTATCTAGGTTTAAGTGCACAGATGCTGCATTGCACAACCCAGAATTACTTCTTGTTTTAAAAAAAAAAAAGGTCTAAAAATAAGCAGGGAGATACTTTGTGTCTTTTCCGTAGTCTTATGTAGAATAAGCCACTCAAGATCAAAAGCAAACAGGAAATAGCAGGGGTGTCTCTCTGCTGTGTAGTATATTAAGAATCACACAGCATTATATTCCTTCTTCTGTGTTGATTCATACACTCATCTCGACCATGTCTGTCCACTCAGGGAAGACAGAATGGTCAAGAACAGGGCAGGGATAGCAACACTGTGGGCTGGAAATGCAATACCTGTAAGTAAAGCACTGAAGTCAAGGGTAGGTGCAGGACAAACTGCACAGGTGGGAATACAGGTGTGAGGCAGGGAAAGAGGGAGCTCAGTGTGGTGCCTGGAAAAGTGCACGCAGCAATCAGACTGCCCTGAATCTGCCACTAACCACTTGGGTGTTCTTCAGGGTCTCTCTGGGCCCCAGTTTTTCCACCTATAAAATGGGGATAATAATAGTTCCTACCTACTTAGTAGAGTTATTGGGAGGACTCTAAGGACTTTATATGTGTCATGTGCTTAGGAGGACCTGGAATATAATTTTAATAATAATGATGGTGTCTGTCTACTTTCTTTCTTTCTTTCTATCTATCTATCTATCTATCTATCTATCTATCTATCTATCTATCTATTTTTGCAAAGAGAAAGGTTGTTGGGAAAGTAAAAAATAGCACTGCTAGAACATAGTGTTTTGTGTCTGGACTTCTGGGTTTCATACATAAATAACATTTCAAATAAAAGTTTGGAAATCAACATTGGGTTGCCATTTATTTTATCTTACAACCAACATTTTAAAAATAAGAGCATGGGTGCCTGGGTGGCTCAGTTGGTTAACCGCCCAACTCTTGATTTTGGCTCAGGTCATGATCTCATGGTTTCATGAGTTCAAACCCCATGTCAGGCACTGCTCTGGCAGCACAGATCCTGCTTGGGATTTTCTCTCTCTCCCTCTCTCTCTCTGTTCCTCCCCACTTGTGGTATCTTTGTCTCTCTCAAAATAAATAAACTTTTAAAAAGATTTTAAAAATAAGAGCGAAGGAGGTTAGTTAGCAAAAACATCAAAAAATTAATCTCAAATAAAGAAGTATCTCTTAAATTATTCTCAATACATCGCCTGCATTTTCCTCCATTCACAGCAGACCAGTGAACACTTCATCTGAAATGTGCATTGGTCTAAAGGCTATAATTTGGAAAATATTCCAATAAGTGATACACTGCTAATAATGAGACGTAGACTAGGAATTGTGCCCGTCAACTTGCCCACCAGTTGTAGATATGAGATACACACCACACAGAGGCAGAAAGGGAACCAAAGGCAAGTCACAACCAAAGGCTGATGTCCATAAGGCTTACCTCTGCCAAAGATTCCTAGTAGCCAAGAAAAGCGAACATACACCCTAGGGAAGAAAGGGACATAAACTAAAGTGAGCTGATTAGTCTGAATACACACGTAAAGTAAAAGAAAGCAAACAAAAAGAACTTCAGAGTAAAAAACTGAGAGAAGTCAGAGAAGGAGAATATTTCTAAAAATAAACCCTCAAAAATAGCCAAGAACTACTTTAATGCAATGAGTGGAGACCAGCCTATCAAGATTATATATAATGTATATATATACACATACATATATGTGTACACACACACACACACACACACACACATACTGTTGTACCTACACATACACACACACACAGTCAACCCTCATTATTTGCAGATCATATATTTGCAAATTTTCACACTCACTAAAGTTTATTTGTAACCCAAATCAGTGCTCACAGTCATTCACATGAGTTGCCCAATTTGCATGTTCCCAAGCAAGTTCAAATGAGGCACCACTCTGTCTTTTGTTGTCTTTCTCATGCTATAAACTAAGTGTATTTAATGTCACTTTTCAAGTATTTTGTGCTTTTTGTTGTTGGTTTCACTATTTAAAATGGCCCTGAGTGTCATAGTGCTAATATGTGGTCTGGTGTTCCTAAGTACAAGATGAGTCCAATATTAATTAATGTGATTGTTTATTAGATCATATTAGAAATATATATATATGTGAGAAATGTGTGTGTGTGTGTTTAAACAGAAATGCACATAAAAAAAGTGTAAACTGATAAATTGGTAAAAGCATTGTGACCAGAGTCTTACAGGAACCTAATCCTATATTTCTTTTAGGAACACATTTTCAATATTTGCTAATCCAGTGTTTGCAGTGACTTTATAGAACATAACTGCTGTGAATAACAAGAATCTAATAATGTGCCTGTGTACATGTATGTATATGCACACACACACACGCACACACATATAAGCACATGTACACGTGTGTGTGTGTGTGTGTGTGTGTATGCACATATCACAATGGTACTGAAATAGTATTTGAGGACAAATCAAAGGTATGAAATAGGAAATCCAGAAACAGACCTTAGCATAGCTTAGTATTGTTTAGTGTGATGCTATTTTGTTTACTATTATTAGGTTTACTGTGATCTCACTTTATTACTATTTAGTTTACTTTAATGTGATATAATGCAATATAATACTTAGGCACAGGAAAGCACAGATGAAAATAATGTATATGATAAAGATGGTGAATCTAATTGATGTTATGTAATGTAACTAAAGATTTGGAAGGGTGCCTGGGTGGCTCATTCAGTTGAGCATCCAGCTCATGATTCCAACTCAGGTCATGATTTCTTGGTTCATGGGTTGGAGCCCCATGTCAGGCTCTATGCTGACAGTGTGGAACCTGACTGGGACTGTTTCTCTCCCTTTCTCTCTGCCCTACTTGCCCTTTCTCTCAAAATAAGTAAATTAGCATTTAAAAAAAGAACTGGAAAAATATTTGATTCTTATCTCACACTGACAAAATTATTACCCCTTCTTTATATTTTTAAGTAATAGAAGGTTGAGTATATTTATCTGTATTTTCTAACTTTTACCATAAATATAAATTATTTGTATACTAAATAAGAAATAATAACTTTAAATGAGTATTAAAACCCATAGTAGGACACCTTCATGGCTCAGTCAGTTAAGCATCCAACTTCAGCTCAGGTCATGATCTTGTGGTTCATAGGTTTGAGCCCCGAGTCAGTCTCTGTGCTGACAGCTCAGAGCCTGGAGCCTGTTTCAGATTCTGTGTCTCCCTCTCTCTGCCGCTCCCAGCTCATGCTCTGTCTCTCTCTGTCACAAAAGTAAATAAATATTTAAAAAATTTAATCCCATAGTCAAATTGGAATAATAATAATCTAGGTCTAAAATTCTAGGTAATATCAACTAAATTGAAAAAAGTGGTGAGGAAGATGGGAGAAGAAATTAAAAAGTTATTCACTTCCTTGTTTGATAGAGTAGAAATTCAAGAAATACTATTTCATTTTTTTACTTTGAAAACTAGAACATATAAGTTCAGGCTTCAAAAGTAATTTTAAAAAATAGACACAGATGTTTTCAAGTGTTTCCAAGTAAGTACCCCTAACATCAGAGAAAGTGAACACATGCCCCAGGGGTCTGTGAACATAGCCTAGAATGGTCTGATCCCAGACAGAGGTTTCAAAAGTGTCCTGTGAATTTTGCATTTTATCACATAATATATCAGTATCTATATTAATAATAAAACTTTTTTATTTCTTTACCATTTAATACAAGTGATACTTCAAGAGCATGCATTTATCCTATATCATGACACATCCTAAATGCATTGCTGTCTACCCCCAGGGGTGCATGATCTAGTGGAATAAAGACTATGCTCTAAAACTTCCAAGTTATTAGAGAAAAATCAAATATGTATACACATGTGCATAAGTATTATTAAAAATATAAGACAAATCCAGATAACAGACAAGACAAAACAGAGCAACTATGATTATAACTGTAAATAGGATGATTTTCTTATCAAGAGATAATTCTCTTCAACATGAACAACAACATAAAAACCCAATTCCAACTACAACCATTGGATGTGCATAAAGAAAAGTAGTTTTGATTGGTATTTAAAGGATAGTCCAATATCAGACCAATCCAAGTTAAAAAAAAATCCTAAGGATAGGATATTAAAATAAAGTAGAAATCCAAGGCAAAATTATTTAAAAGATAGAAAAAAATTTTTAGGTTGATAAAGTACATAAGTGAAGATAAAGTAAAGAAGCCATGAGTCTTTGAATAATAAGGTATTAAGATATATAAAGCAGTAATAGTTAAAAACTTAAGAATTAATTAATAGAATTGTTAATGGGATATAGGCTATCTAGTCTATGGGATTAAAGTTTCCCATATAGGCACATATTGACACTAAGTCTCCAAATAGAAAATGCAACTCTTTTCATAGACTTATAAAACATATAAAGATGTTAATTATAATCCTCCAAGAGGAGCTTAATAAACTATAGAGGCTTTACAGGTCAATTCTAATTTAAGAGTACAATAAAACTGGAAATCAGTAGCAAGGGAATATCATTAAACCCAATCACCTGAAAAGTGGAAGATAGTCTTGTAAATAATTATTAATACAAAGAGAAAGAAACTTAAACATTATTTGAAGTATTTTTTAAAATACCCAAATAGAAGCATTAAATATAAAAGTTAAATTCACAGGATCCAGCAAAGTTGTACAGAAGATAAGTTATGACTTTTCATGTTTTTATCATTGCACAAGAAAGAATGGAAATTAATTATTTAACTCAAGAAACCAGAAAAAGAACCTATGCATCAATAGAGAAATCTCAATGAAAATTAGAAAATATTTTTGAAGTACATGATAATAAAACTACTACATGGAAGAAATTACAGGGTGCAGCGTAAGCTGTTATTGGAAGGATACTTATTGCCTTAAATGCATAAAGTAGAAAAGAAGAAAGGCTTAAAAACAATCATTTAAGTGACCATCTCAAGAAGTTAGGGAAAGAAAACTAAAATCAGAAAGTAAGATGAAGTAAATTATTTTGAAGAACACAAATTAATAAAATAGAAAACAAGCAAGCAGTTGATAATCAAGAAAAAAATGCTGATTATTTGAAAAAACTAGTATTTACAGTCTTGACAAGATTAATGAAGTAAAAACGAGGAAAAGAAAATATTGCCAAAAGTGGAAATTAAAAAAGGAAATAATTATAGACTCTACAAACCTTAAAAAGAAATAAGAGATTACTTTGAAAGAGTTGGTCAATAAATTTGAAAATCAGATGAAATTGACAAATATCTAGAACAACACAGCTTGCCAAAGCTGACTCAAGGAGAATTTTAAGAACTTAATAACCTATATACCTTAGAGAAATTGAATATGTAAATGAGTTCTTCCTACAGGTTGCTCTCTAGACCCAAGTGCCTTCACAGCGCAGAATTCATACCTGCATGTTTTTATAAATATTTAAGGAAGAACCATCTTATTTTTTAAAAATTCAGAGACTAGAAAAAGAGGAAATACTTCCAAGTCATGTATCCCTTTGAATTACTATTTTTGTATTTTTTTGGTAAATACCTAGTGCATCCCAGTGTTTATAGTAGTGCTATCAACAATAGCCAAATTACAGAAAGAGCCCAAATGCCCACCAACTGATGAATGGATAAAGAAATGGTGTATACATACTACATATATACAATGAAATATTATTCAGCTATAAAAAAGAATGAAACCTTGCCACTTGCAACAACATGGATGGACCTAGAGAGTATAATGCTAAGTGAAATAAGTCAGAGAAAGATAAATGTCATATGGTTTCACTCATATGTGCAATTTCAGGAACAGAACAAATGAACATGAGGCGGGAAGAGAGGAAAAGCAAGAACAAACTGTTAACCTTGGAGAACAAACTGGTAGTTACTAGAGGGGAGGTGGTGGGGGGGGATGGGTTAAATAGGTGATGGGGATTAAGGAGGAAACTTGTGGGGAGCACTGGGTGTGGTACGGAAGTGTTGAATCACTAAACTGTACACCTGAAACTAATATCACACTGTATGTTAACTAACTGGAATTGAAATAAAAACTTGGAGAAGAAAAATACTTCCAAGTCATTATGAGCGCAGCATAATTCTGACACAAAATCTGACATCAGAAGACAATAAAATCATGGGCCACTTCCTCTTATGAGTATATATGCAAAAATATTAAACAAAATATTTGCAAATCAATATAAAAAGAATAGTTCATCATGATCAAACTGGGTTTGTTGTAGGAATTTCCTTTCAAACACCAACAACTTCCAAATACCAGTCTACGCAGTTTGCCACCGGGAGACTAACCATATCATTATCTCAATATAATGCAGGAAAAGCATTTGCTAAAATTCAAAACCTGCTCATGAGTTTAAAGCAAAAACAAAAACTAACTAGTTTTTAGCAAAATCCCCACAAACCCTGAAGAAATTGACAAAACCTATCTAAAATTTCTTTGGAAATGAAAGTAGCTTAGAATAGCAAAAAATAATCATGAAACAGACAAACTGTAAAGGACTTATTCTGCTAAATATCAAGATTTCTTTAAAAACCTAGAATAAGACAATATGCTATTGGTATTAAGGGCAGAAAATTAGGGGCGTCTGGGTGTCTCAGTTGGTAAGCATTCTACTTCAGCTCAGGTCACGATCTCACAGTTTGTGGGTTTGAGCCCTGCATCGGGCTCTGTGCTGACAGCTAGCTCAGAACCTGGAGCCTGTCTTCGGATTCTGTATCTCTCTCTCTCTCACCCTCCCCTGCTTGCATTGTCTCTCTCTGAGTCTCAAAAATAATAAAAAACATAAAAAATAAAATAAAGTACTTTTTTTTTTAAAAAAGTAGAATATTAGATGAAAAGAATTGAATAAAAAGTCTAGAAGCAATGCCACACATACAATCTCCTGATTTATGAGGATGGTCTTCTCAATAAATGGCGCTGGTCATTTGAATATTCATAAGGATAAAAAAATAAAAACTTGACCTCCACCTTGTACCATACATAAAAATTCTAGATAGATCATAGGCTTAATAGGAAAGTGAAAGCATTCTGTTTTTTAAATCTTGCCATTTACAACAATGTGGATGTAACTAGAATGTATCATGCTAAGGGAAAGAAGTCCATCAGAAAAAGACACATATCATATAATTCACTTGTATGTGGAATTTAAGAAATAAAACAGATGAACATAGGGGAAGGGAAGGAAAAATAAGTTAAAAACAAAGGGTGGCATATCATAAGAGACTGTTAAATACAGAGCACAAACTGAGGGCTGCTGGAGGAGAAGTGCATATGGGTAAGGACTAAATGGGTGATGGCCATTGAGGAGGGCACTTGTTGGGATGAGCACTGGATATTATATGTAAGTGATAAATCACTAAATTCTATTACTGAAAGCATTATTACAGTAAATATTAACTAACTTGGATTTAAATAAAATTTAAGAAAAAAGAAATGAAAAGCAGCAAACTTTTAGACAATAATGTAGAGTATTCTCATGGAATAGGTAAAGACTTTTTAAACTGGACACAAATAACATTAGCCATAAAAGAAAAGATTGATAAATTGACTGTAGTAAGATTTATGACTTTTCTGCTCATGAAAAGAAGTTTCAGGATGGGAAAAGATAATTGCAATACATCTTTATGAGATACAAAACATATATGCAACACAAATGATATATAAAACATATGCCTATGATAAAGGACTCATATGCAGAATACACAAAGAACTTTTACTAAACACTAGGCAAAAGATGATAAGGAACTTCCCAAAGGAAAACATTCAAATGGTGAATAAACGTGAAAAGCTCACCACAGGAAATCATAAGGGAAATGGAAACTAATGCCATCAAACAGCACCCACCAGTAGGGTGAAGTTAACCGACACTACCAAATATTGACAAGAATGTGTATGTGAGGATACGAACCCCACTCAGTGAGCATGCTAATTGGTGCAAGCACTGAAGAAAACTCTCTGGCACTGATCTTCTAACATATGATCTTCTAACATATGTACTCCATGACCAGAAATTCCACTCCAGGTATACAGTAGACAAAAGACGTAAAACTTTGGTGGACTTACCCTACCAGATATACAAGTGTCAATATATGGTGTCCACATGAGCACATAAGAACAAGACTATTCATAGCAGCATTGCTTTAATATCCCAAACACCCATCAATAATAAGATCAGTTCATTATTTTTTGTGTATTCTTACAATGGAAACGTAGGCAAATGAAAGAACAAATACTTTACATAACTAAATGGGTCAGTTTCCCAGAATGTGAGGAAAATATGCCAAACATGAAAAGTGTAATCTGATTGCCTTTATATATAGCTCAAAAATAGGCTGGAACTAGTAATTATTATATCTGGTAGAAGAAGCATGAGAGAGCCTTCTAGGGTATTGGTAATGTTCCGTGTCATGGCCTGGGTGCCGGGTACAAGGGTGTGTAACTTTCTAAAATTACATCACTGTGTACTTTTCTTCTATGTGTAGTTCTCTGATAAACACACAGATGTGGCACAATGTTTACAGTATTTATAACTGAATTGTGTCATAGTGATACTTCATTTTCTTTACATTATTCCTTCATATACTTTTCAAATAGGTAATATTTAAGCTTCTGGGGGTGATTTGCATTTTCTAATTGCTTTGATGAAACCTCCTCTTCATCCCCATTGCCCTTTCCCTAGTACATGCCTTAAAACCATCTTCTCTCAACTGTTTCATTAGTCTCCTGACCAGTCTTCTTGCCTCTAGTTTTGTAAATAGGAGGCAAGATTATCTGCTAATATCAATACCTGGTATTGGTCAGTTTTGTGGGCCAGAGGAGAATCCCTTAATTTAGAAGCAGTTGTTCTTGGTAGCTTTTTTGACCTCTCTCTCTCTCTCTCTCTCTCTCTCTCTCTCTCTCTTTTTTTAACCACAGTACGTCTGAGTAATGATATTCCTCTGAGCCACACACTCCCATAAAAATGAAAATGTTATGCTAAGTAAAAGAAGCCAGACACAAAAGGTCACATATTGTATGGTTTGATTTATATGAAGCATCCAGAGTAGGTAAATTCTTAGAGACAGAATGCAGATTGTTGGTTGCCAGGGCCTGCAGGGAGAGAGAGAAACTGCCCAATGGGTACAGATGGTTACAGCGGAACTGTGACTCCCCCCGCCCCAATTCAAATACCAAAAGTCTAACCTCCAGTACTTTAGAACCTAACCATATTTGGAGATAGGGTCTTGAACGACGAAATTGTTAAGATGAGATTGTTAGGGTGGGTCCTAATCCACTATGACTGATGGCTTTCCGGGAGATTTGAACACAGATGCATATAGAGGGGAGACCATGTAAAGACACAGGACAAAGCCATCGGGAAGCTAAGGAGAGAAGCCCAGAACAGAACCTTCCCTCACAGCCCTTAGAAGAAACCAATGCTGCTATCATCTTGATCTCAGACTTGTAGCTTCCAGAACTGTGAAGAAGTGCATTTCTGTCCTTTAAGCCACCCTGACTCTCATACTTTGTGACTGCAGCTCTAAGAAACAGACGCAGGGTTTTAGTTGGGAGTGACAGAAATATTTTACAGTGAGATAGAGGAGGTGGTTGTACAACATTACGGATGTACTAAGTGCCACTGAATTGTTCACTTTAAAGTGATTAATTTTATGTTTATGTGAATTTCACCTCCATAAATTAAAACAATCAGATCCCCAGATCCCCTGCCATATACCAATCAGCCAGGCAATTTTCATTCTCAAAAGACAAAAGGTTTATTCTCCAGAGAAGATAAAACAGAAGCTCTGAGAAAGAAAAAAAGAAAGAAAAATTTCTGTGAGCCAGTTGTTAAACTGAGCCATTATTAAAGATTAAATAAAGTAAATTAAGAATAAAGAGAAGGGCTCAAAATTCTTATTATTTTTCCATTTTTTACTATTATCTATGCTCTTAAGGTTATTTGTATTTCTTCTATATCAAGGGTAGAAATGCTATGTAAGGATGTGTTAAGGCCCGTCTCTTTTCAACTTCACATTCAGTGAGACATGGGTACCTTGAAATTTTCTGCAGTGGAGTTTTTATACACAGAGGTTGGCAAAAACAACAAATAAGGGCTTTACTTTTCCTTCCTTCCCTCTTTCCATCCATCCTTCCTTCCCGCCTTCCTTCCCAGAGCTGGTTGTTAAACCTCTGCTGACACACACCTTTCACAAATGCTCACGATCAGAGAAACAAGGCTCGATCCTGGACAGACAAGAAGCCCCAGCAGAATCTGCCTTTAGAAACATTCTGCCCTGTTTCTCAGTATATCTTGGCTTCCTCCTTGTTCACCATGGCACTGTGGGCACTGTCACCCCCGGACGGCACCCGGCATCAGCCAGGAAGAACCCGGCCCTGTGAGACAGCCCTGCTCCTTCAGGTGAGCTCCTGGGAGAAGCTGCGCCCGCAGCTGTGAGGCTCGCCACGAAGGAGACACCCCCCACCCCCCGCAGCTAGAAGGCAGCCTGTCTCCTCCTCAGGGCCCCGCTAGCTCCCGTCTGCCACGCTGGCAGCATCCTCTTGGCTGCGACTCCCCGGCCCGACTCTCAGCTTCCTGTGTGTCAGGGCAGGAGCAGTGGGCACAGAGCCACTGTAAATGTTTGCTGGAGATGGGGCAACCTGGCCTGCTTGCAGCTGCAGTCATGCTCCCTGCCAGCGCTTCTCAGAGGCTCCAAGGCAGCGGGTTCATTGGTGGCATGGGAAGACCAGACCATGAACAGGCTTCCCAAGGTGAACCTGCCTCCACCAGCCAAGCAAGGACTATCTGTGCTCCTTACCTGGGAAACAGAACATAGAGGTCAAAGGGTAGGTTTAATTGTTGCCACTGTCATTATTCCTGCTGGGAGCCATCAAACCTGCCTCTATTCCTGGAATAAAATATTTACCTCTTTCTGGGTAGGGAGTCAAAGCCCTGTGGTCTCTTTATTACAGATACAATCACTGTCAACCACTTGATGCCAGCAAGTAGCAAGTGCTTAATACACCACCTTTAATCGTCCCATCCACCCTCAGAGGTATATTGTTAGTATCCTTGTTTTACAGATGAGGAGAATAAGGGTGAAGAAATTACATGGAGAAGTTCTGAATCAGACTTTGCAATAAAGGCTGGATTCAAACTCAAGTTCCTTGGGCTCTAAATGTCGACATAGACAAAGGTGGGTGGAGATGTGGATGTAGGTATACACCTAGGTGTAGGCTTAAACCTAGGTATAGGTACAGGCATAGGCACAGACATAGATATAATTTAATGGAAGACTCAAGAGATCAGGAAACATGCCTGACTGATTTTATGTCTCTAGATCCTGTCAAAGTATCTGGTTGAGAGCAAGGGTCCAGAAAATACTGGTAGAATTAAAATGAATGGACTTTCATTTGCCCCAATCAAAATTTCAGTGACTCCTACCGAAAAACAGAAGTAGGTGCTAAGTCGTCATGTCAACCTCTTCACCATCTGACTCCACCTGACCTTTCTAGTCTTAACTATGCCCAGCCTATCTATGCATACCTGATGCCTCTATGGTCCGTAAACTCCCTTAGCTTTCCTACCTCCATGCCATTGTCTATGCTCTTCCCTCCATCTGAAATGTTCTCACCAGCCTTTCTATGCCTTCTGAAATGTCATGGCCCATTTTAAATACCACTTCCTCCTTGAAGTGTCTCTTTTACCCCTTCTATGAAACGTGATGTTTCCTTCCTCTGGACCTCTTAGAGCTTCATACGGTTCTGTGGCCTAACCTTTTTATGCTTTGTATTTTTTTAATCACTGAAGTAATAACTCCCCCTGCCTGGAATGCCCTTTATCTCTTTTCTTTCTCATGTTCATGATCCAATTTAATATCATCTTCTGTGTGAGGCCTTCCCAGCTCTCCCAAACAGTTACTCATTCCTTCCCCAGCACTTCTGGAGCATATGAATCGCTCCATTAAAACACTAGCAGTTGTTGTTACTAACTGCCCTCCTTCAACTGTCAAAGTCTGTTAAAGGTGCAGATGATACCTCTCTGAGCTTTCTTTCTGGCTCTTACACAGTGTCAGCTATGGAGCAGGAACTTTGTGCTTGTTGAATGAATAAGTGCAAGATGATTGTTGAATGAATAAATGCAAGATGAGAAACATGCTGCCCTCTCTTTGTGTGTTCCTACCTTCTTTCTCTGCCACTCTACTTGTTTTGATTTCTGTTATCAGTATGCCATGTCTAGGGTCACAAACATAGTCATGGGAAACCAGGAAAGGAAAGCTAACCTGCATTCAAAACTATAGAAAAACAGGACAATAGACTATCTGGTCTAAGACTCCATATCTCAGTTAGGATGAGAATAAATTATCTCCACCAACTGAGTCAATGAGAATAATATTGCTGATTTATTTGAAGAGATACTTTAAGTTTTTATTTCACTTTCAGTTAGTTAACATACAGTGTGATATTAGTTTCAGATGTATAATAGAGTGATTCAACTCTTGTGTACATCACCCAGTGCTTGTCACAACAAGTGCACTCCTCAATCTCCATCACCTATTTAACCCATCCCCCCAACCTCCTTGAAGGGATACTTTTAATGTTGCTCTCAAAAAAAAAGAATGCTATATAGGCCTATAATGTGGCAATAAAAACAATGAAGATATTCCAAACCTATGTTCTAGATCAGAAGTACACTCATTCTGAGGCATGTCTTAGCTGATTTCAGTCATGTGGCCAAAGAAGTGTGTATTTTTACCAGGAAGTCATCCCTGGGCAAAAACGGATAAGAAATAATCAAATGAATCAATGAGAAAGAAATACAAAGGCCTTACTTGCAGATATTTCTGCATCTTACCTCACACCACTTTGGACAGTTTATTTTCTTGACCCATTGTAGAGATAGGCAGTTCTATATCCAGATAGTTCAGTAACAAATTCAAACACCCAACAGTTCAAGTAACAAAATCAAATTTGTGGTTATTGCCTCTGGTTTTCTATAGAAGAATCTGAAGTTTCAGTTAAACTGGCCTTATAACCAGTGTTCAAGTATGTCTTTCTTCCTCTAACTTCTATGCCTTTGCCCTGAGCCATATCTTTTGCTAGGATTCCCTGCTTAATATAACTTAATGAGCACTTTGGCCAATATAAGCTAAATCCTCCCCAAAATCTTTGAGGTTGGTGTCACCATACCCATCTTACAGATGAGGCTCATCATTAAGAACTCACAGTCATGTAGCTCTTGAGCCAAGATCAAAAGCCTTGACGCACTCTCTCTCCCAAAGCTGTCTCTACCACCTTCTTTGTGAAACCCATTCCCAAGACACAACTCAAGGGCCTCCTGAAAGCCTCTTGATCACCCCTGGAAGAAGATCCTTCATTCCTCAAAATGTCTGTACACTGTGATTGCAACACTCTAATCACAAGCATTATTAATTGGTTTCTTGCTCCTTGTCCCACATGTCCCTGGAGTGGTGGCTTCTTATAGGCAGGGCCATGTGCCTTTCTATCTTTTATCTACTAATTCAGTGGTATTTTCCCTGAGAACTTCATATCAAGTATTCAAGCAAGTCCAGAAAATCTAGGGTCATCATCAGCATTTAAAGCCCTGGTCATAATTTGATTACTTAAAACTACATGAAAGCAGAAGACACTAAAACTGCTTTACCTGGGTGATGCACTAATTATTGCCAAAAAAGAAAATCTAGCTTTCATGCAAAGTTACAGTTGATATTAAACTCATGGAGGAAATTTGAAGACCCCAACATTGCTAAACTATGTAAATCTGTGGCCCACATTGGACAGGAAGCAAAAGCCAAAAGGTTTTCCTGTCCCTATAATTTAACTTATCTCAGTCCTTGGCACACAGTCATGCTTAAGAAACCTGCATGTGATGGGTGGGTGGGTTGATAAGTGGACATATAAACACATGAAGGATATACAAATGAGTGTATGAACAAATAAAACAATAATGCTTCTTTTCCATAATGATTTTTGACGAATATTAATAATACATTTTTAAGCCAAAAAAAAAAATACTATGAACAGTGTCACCCCTGTTCAAGTTGTCTACAAACAAAGCATAGTTCTCATGATCTCTGTAATTCTGTTTTGACAGTATGGCTGCTATGTCTGAAATATCTATAATACCTTTGTTTATAGTAGAACCTTAACTGGATGATTTAAATGAGTGGAGATTGCTTTTAAATTTTTCTACAATTTATTTAAATGCACATTTCAATTTTCCTGAATTGTGCAAAAGTAATTTGGAAGATTAATTTCTGAAAATACCTGGTGGAATTTGCATACGCCAAGCATAATTATTACTGATATTTGCATACTTCTCCCTGCCCACATGCATGCACTATTACCAACTGCTACATAACCCATGAAATTATTGAAGAAGTTGCTTTCAGTACAATATGGGTTCATCAATAGATGTTTGGCTTCACAGAAGAAAAACAAATTATGGTGTTCAGCTATAGAAGTGTGGCATTCCATTTTATTTATTTGGGGCAAAATTCAGAAAGATAAATCCATATTGAAAGAATTTGGCAGTCTTTTGCAATAAAGATAAATGTTATTGCAAAGAATCTCTGAGGTTCAAGAGAGATTAAAACCACCACTAAAAAAGCTAGAAGAGGGGGCATCTGGGTGGCTCTGTCGGTTAAGTGACCAACTTTTGATTTCAGCTCAGGTCATGTTCTTACAGTCATGAGATCGAGCCTCATGTTGGGACACACTCAGTGCAGAGCTTACTTGGAATTCACTCTTTCTCTCTCTTTGCCTCTCTTTCTTTGCCTTTCTCTCTCTCTCTTATTATTATTATAATAATTTTTAAAAATGTAGAAGAGCGAAAGAGATTGGGGGATAATGGTGGGAAAAGAAAGTATACCCATGTTACAGATGGGACATCAAAATGTACTCCAAGAACTCTACCACACATAATTATGAAGAAAATTAGCAGAAATGTGGACTGTGTGGATCTCAAATGCTTGATGAATGTTTAAATAAGTTGACTGAGTGCTTTATGTTAGGTTTTCTGAAAAAATGTGAAAGATCGAAGACGTGTTTCTTTCCTTTAATCTACTTGAATGACAAAACCAACTGGAAGGAAGTATTGAAAGAAATTATGCAGAAGAAGAATAATAGAATATAGTTATGTAACACCTATTACACGTTGGGCACTCTTCAAGGACTTTATGCATATTAACTTATGTAATTCTGATAATGAGTAATCACTCATTCGTTCCATTAGCTCACCAACAACCTTTGAACCATTTCTTGTATCTGGCACGTGATTAAGAGTTGTGAGGAACTACAGAGATATAAAGATCAAGTCTTACCTTCAAGGAGTTCACAGTCTATGGCATGAAACCGACACATCAGACATACTTTTTATTATGACATTAAACATATATATATTCGGTATATCTTTGACATAGGGGAAATAACAATGAACTCTGCTGGGTACTGGAAGCAAGTTCTTAGGGGACACAATAGCAAGGTTTGGAAGGATAAAAGTATTTTCCAGATCAATAAGAAAGAAAGAGAATTTGGTGTAGTGGGCATGAAAAACAGGTTACTGTGAAATAGCAAGAGTTGTTTATGTCACCATAAATATCTCATTGTAGCCATCAGTGGAAAAGAGGAAAAGATACAGATGACCAGGGCTTCTAGTGCCATTTGGGCAATATGCAGCCATTGAAAGATTTTAAACAATGAAATGACATGGGTGGATACCATTTTTTAAAACATGTCTCTGGAAACTCAATAAAAAGTGGACTTTCAGGGTTAATTCTATAAAAAGTTAAGTTGTTCAAATTAGTAAAATGTGGCCAGGGATTGAAATAACATACAAGGAGTGAGAATTAAAAGATTCACCAGTGTTGAATATATGTAACTAATGGGTCTACTGACAAACACTAGAACACAAACTGTGTATAAGTGGAGCATGTAGCCAAGAAGACTACACATCACAAAATATTGTCTGTATAATGTAGGCAATAGTTCATTGTTGAATATACTTTTTATTCTTTTAATCTTTTATTTTTTTTAATATTGATATTAAATTTAATATTGTACATATATGTACAACCATTAGTGGCTGGTATCTCAAGGAAAGATGCATCATTAATGGCAATGGATGTAAATTCATATTTCAAAAGATTTCTTTGATCAATATATGATTTCTAGGCTCAACAGCTTGTCTAAAACAGAGCTACCATCTTTTCTTCCTAGGCTCCTCCTCCTCTCAGGAGAAGGCATGACCAGTGACAGTCCTCTAAACTTGACATCTAAGAGTCTTCACTGACAGCTCATCCCCTAAATCTAGTCAATCATCATTTCCACCTTCTAAATAACTTGCTTATCAGCCAGCTGTTTTTCTTCCTACTACAATTGCCCTAATATCAGCTGCCATTTCTTCCTTGGGCTGTGAACTATGACAGCCTTGGTTGAAATGCTGGTCACTCCCTTGGTGTAATGTGGCTTCATACAAATTATGTGACCTTAGTATCCCCATCTGTGAAATGGATAATAATACATTTTTCAAAGTTGTGGGAATTGAATGAGTAATGCATATAATATTTTTGTACTGTGCTGTCACATAGCAAGCGACAATTTTATGTAACTATTATTATACTTTAGTCTCCCTACTGTTTGACCTCACCTCAACCTCACCACAGTATTAATCTATCCACCATAGGTATGTAGAGGTAACTTTCCAAAACACAAATTTGACCAACTCACTGTTAAGTTCAAACCAGAGATTTTCCATGTCCCTCCATCAACTACAAGATCAATCGAGACATTTTGTGAGAGAAAAGGCTCTTAATGTGGTAGCCTGACTTTGCATTTCCAATCCTATTTCTGTCACTCCTTAGTATGCTATGCCCTTTCTGCTACAGACGTACTAAAATATTTGCACCACTTCATATCGGCCACGTTCTCTCTCTCCTCTGAGTCTTTGTATTTGATGTTCCCATGTACAAAATACCTTCCCCCTTCTGCTGTCACCATTCCTCCAAATATTATGTGGTAGCTCATTCTTTAACATTCAATTCACATGACTCTGATATGAATCCTTTGTTGTCTCCCAATGGAGAGGATTATTCTTGTCATCTGTGCTTCCAAGGCCCTTTCTCTATTCCTCAGTCACAGTACTCTAAACACTGTACTGTAGTCACCTTCTCTGTCACAGTCTGCAGCATCCTGTATTATCATTACCTAGGAAGATGTTCGCCTGACTAGATGGTGTGCTCCCTGAAGAAAGGGCCTGTGACTCACTCACCTCTATGGCCTCAGGATCTAGAACAGCACACCTAGTAAGGGTTCAAAGAAGGCTTAGACCTTTTCATGGGTTACTCTATTTTCAGTACTTGTATACGTATACATAATATATTAGTGCATGTGTGTGTGTATGAGCGTGTGTGTAGGGAGGGTTCCTGGGAAACATGCCAATATCCCAATGCCCCTCCTTTATGGAAAGCCTTTGACTTTGCCTTTTAAAACCTTTTGGAATCAGCCATGCACTGGCAGGAGGGTGGAAAGCCCCTTCCCATTTAAGAACAGCTATGTGATTAGAAGACAAGTTGTAGAGTAGAAAGAACATGGATTGGGACTCTGATGACCCTGCCCATGACTTCCAGTTCTGCTCCTTTCCAGTTGTTTGATTTTGAGCAAGTTACATACTCTTCTGAGTTTTAGTTTTCCCTTCTGTAAAGCAGAGATAACAACAAACCACATAGGATCGTCTTGAAGATTCAGTGAGATCATTTGTGCTAAATATTTAATACGTGGTATGAATTTAATAAATGATCACTCTTGCAGTGCTCATTTTTATCACCCTCAAAATTTAATAAACACACCTCATACTAATTAGGATGGCTATTAGAAACAAAACAAAACAAACCAGAAAGTAATGCTACAGCTGCTGTGGAGAACAGCATGGTGGCTTCTTAAAACATTAAAAATAAAATTACCATATGATCCAGCGATTCCACTTGTAGGTATATACCGAAACAAATTGGAAGCAGTTGACCCAAATGGATATTTGTTCACAAATGTATATAGCAATATTGTTTACAATAGACGAAAGATCAAAACAACATAAATGTCCACCAGCAAGTAAATGGATAAACAATATGTAGCATATCCATACAATGGAATATTATTCCACAAATACTGTATCATTCCCCTTCTATGAAGTACCTAGAAAAGTCAGGTTCATAAGACAGGAAGTAGAATGGTGATTTCCTAGGGCTAGCAGGAGGAAAGAATGGGGTTAGTGTTTAATGGGTATAGAGTTTCAGTTTAGGAAGATGAGAAAGTTCTGGAGATGGATGTTGGTGATGGTTGGGTAACACTGTGTAGGTACTGAATGGTACTGAACTGTCCACTTAAAAATGATTAAAATGGTTTATGTTATGTATATTTTGCCACAATAAAAAAAACCACTCAACAAGATTTAATCATTTGTCAAGAATAATTAAACAGCTATTAAAAGCTATAAAAGTGAAGTAATAGAAGACTCCATGTTCCTTCATCTCTAATCCTTTATCCCCAAATGATCCTGAGACCTGAAAGTCTTTATTTTCCGTGGTCAAGGGAACACACACACACACACACACACACACACACACACACACACACACACAGAGTCTCTGGGGCCCGTGGAGGCCCAACCTGGAAACAGGACTTGCCAGGATTAGAGAGCCAGGGCCAGCTCATGTATCATTCACCCAGAAGACAGCCCTCCATGGAGAAAAAGAACCTCATAGTCCCCTAACAAAGAGGATAATAAATTCCGATTAGCCAAGGAAGCTCTGAGTCTAAATACCAGCAAAGCTCAGCCCCTGCAAGTGGGGACGAATTATCTGAAAGGTCATCCTGGAGACACTGAACAAAGGGCCTCAAACAGCTGGGTCCCTTAATTTGAGGAAACACTGAAGCCTTTAAAGAAGCCAGAGGCAGAGCTGGAGAGATGGGAAAGTGGAACGGCCTTCTGAGCACAGAGAGGATTTAATAGGAAGGGAAACACAACCCCACAGGAGGCACTGGGCCTGGCAGCCATCACTTCTAGGCCAGGCTGAGGGTCTCGGGAAGGAGTTGCCATCATCCAAGATAGGCTGGGGTGGCCCTTTTTGGCACTGTAATAAAACAGGATGGCTCTGATCTCAGCGATTAAAGCTTTAAAACCACAAGCCTCGGAGAGGGAGCAGGCTCAGAGTAACAGCCTGCCATGTACCCTGTTCACTCTTTTCCAGTCTGTGGGCTGCTGACAGAGCCCTATCTGTCTCCAGAAAATTCCAGAGGCCTCTCAGGAATTTAAGGCCAGGCCTTGGCCAGTGGCTTCTTGCCTGGGTCCTGTTGTCACAGTCCCAGAGGTTGTAAGATGGAAGGCTCCGTGGGAGGGCCAGGTGGTAAGCAGGAAGTGGCCTGCTGGCTTGGAGCTATTCCCAGCTTCCAGTAACCCCTCTGTCTGAAAAATTGAGGGAAGTAGAATGAGAGTAAGGAAGAGGTCATCTTACTTAGGTGAAAAACTGAGCAATTTTCCTTCTTTGGCAGAGGGCACCTGAAGGGTAGAGCTGAATAAAATCGCTGAGTCCCTCAAGGAGCAAGGGACTAGAGCAGGAATGTACCACACCAAGGTCTTTGCCAACAACCAAAAAAAAAACAACAACACAGTGCTTAACAGAGATTTTCTCATGGACTTCAATCCTCAATTTAGTGCCATAGATATTGTTGCTCCCACTTTAGATAAAAAGAAATAGCAGAGCCAAAATTTGAACTTACATCTGGATGACTCGAAAATCATCTCCATTGTACCACGATGCCCCTAAATTAGGCCTTTCACAAATAGCAACTTCCTACACCTTACAAATTAATTCTAATTCATACATCTGAGGCTTGGAGGAGTTAGTAGCTTGCCAAATATCACACTGTTAGGGAGTTACAGAACTGAGACTGGAACTCATTTCTGGCTGATTCCAGAGTTGATGTTCTTTCCTCCATGCCTCATATATCCCTAGTTAAAATAAAATAATCCTGTAGCTTCTTGCCAATCAGCAAACATTGTGCTCCTTGCACTCTTGAAGCCTCAGCCCTTTAAAAAGTAGCGCAGTAATTGTGCTGCCCCTGTGCCCCAGAAGTCACAATTTACTGCAGAATGAGGTGATATGAAACAAAACAGACACATCTTCCAGGACAAAGAGAGGCTGTCTGGATTGTACAGACTTGATGACTTTTATTGGGAAGATCTAAAGCTCATTTTTATACAAAAAGTGGTGGAGGAAGGTAGCAGTGTGTACTGGAATTGATACGTTTAGTCCCCACTCTGGCAAACGCTTCTAGTTTTTTGTTTTGGGTGAGGTAAAACTTAGTGGGCTTGTGCAGTGGAAATGACCAACAATTTCTTGAGAAGGAAATTAGTTGTTACTCAAAACAATTAAAGTGGGTCTCCCTTCCACAGTTCATGTGGACCAGCAAATGCATGCTATCTTTCTTCTCTTCAGACTTCAGTTCTGTAAAGTCTCATTCAGATACATAGAAAACACATGCATATATCATCAGATGCTTCTCTTATTCTTTTGGGGGAAATGATGCAAGAGCAGGAACATACAAATTGAGAGAAATGGCAATCATATAGGATACTGCCTAACACCTTATAGTTTCAGTTAAAATAACAAAGCCCACTTTAAGAGCTAATGAGCAGGAAAGAGTTAAATAACAAAGGCTTGAAAAAGACCCCTTAAGCTGCTAGAGAACAATCCTAGGGCCAGTCAGCTCCAGTGAACACCATCCTTGCAGCAGAGATGTTCATGGTAAGGGAAGCATTAAAGATGGGATGTCTGGAGCAATGGAAGAAAGTCTTCCATTCCAAAACTTGTAGTTCCAACATTATGCACAGTAAATATTTTGAAAAAATTTCTTCCACAAATGTCTATAAATGCTAGATAAAATACAACAAACATCCCTTTAGATGGATGACTGAAATCACAAGGAAGAGAAATCCTAGAGGTTAGAGGTGAGAAATGAAGAAGAAACTCAAAAGCGAAGTTGTAAGCACGTGTGCTGATGCTGTAGTTGCCCTAAGTTGACTGAGGGCAGGCCTGGTCACTCAATAATCTAGAAGCTTGGATTTTAATGTCCATGTTCAGATAAGAGATGAGGTCTTGTGGGTGGAAAAGCAAAGTGGGGAGAGTCAGAACTCAGTCATTTGCAAAACAGGATCAATGAAGAATAGCACATTCAGTAAAAGGATAAACAAAAAATAAGCTGCCTATCTCCAAAAGGAGATGACAAGAAAGCTTGTCTCCCTCAACTAGCTTACACTTAGGAAAAATATCTCCCTGAAATTTGTAACCAGCAACTTGCACCACAGTGTTTTTGTGGTCCTCATTTATACTAACTCACATGATCCTGTAACCTTCCAGCTGGACACTTACACAAAATAAGTTCTAGATTTCTAATATTCCTGGAGCATCTCAAAGAAGCAAACATCACCACTTTTATAATCAAATACCCTCAATTAAAAAATGAGCATGATTTCCACATCTCAAGATTCCTCTCAAGATGAATTCTCAATCCAAAACTAAAAACATATCTCAAAATCAATCTATCATGAGTGATTGTCAGCAGAAACAAAAATAGAATTACATCTTAAAGAACTCAGATAATTCATTCCAAAGATACTATAAAACAAGTATACTGTATAGCTGAGAGGCATAAAAAAGAGCTTCCAAAAAAATGAGATACTCTGAAAAAAGAATAGCTCCTTTACAAAGAACAAACTAGAACTTCTGGAAATGAAAAATAAAGTCATTGAAATAAAAGATCCAATAGATAGTCTATAAATGGAGAGAGACTTCATGAGCCACCTGATAGATCTGAAGTCATAAATTGAAAAATTAAAACCACCTGACATAGTGGAAACAGCATGGACCTTGGGGTCAGACAGGCTGGGCTAAATTTTGCAGAATGGGTGCCACATCAAATTAAATAGTAGGAGCTAGTACTTATGAAGTGCTTATTATGCATGAGGCACTCACTGTAATAAATATATTAAAAGTTATTTCATGGAATCCTTACAATAATCCTATAGGATAGGAATCATTCTCTCCATTTTATAGGTGATAAAACTGAGACTTAGGAAGGAAGTATCTTGCCCCCACATTATACCAAAATTAAAAGAGCTGAGATTCAAATGCAAGTCTGTCTCACTCTGAAGTCCTAACCAACCTAACCACTAGGTTTTAAGTTTTATTGCCTGCCCCATTAGCTTCAAATCCAATTTTAATCAGCTGTGCAGGTGTCCATTGCCTGAACATGAGAAAAGTGTATTTTATTATGAACTTTCCTCATTTTGAAGACCTAATAGAGCCTTTAAAGAATACAGTTTCTAGCTCTCTCCACACTGGCAAGAGCAGAGTTTGATCTGCAGCTCAAACTATAGGCCGGGGGATTGTGGAGGACTTGAGGGTTAGGAAGGCATCTGATGTCAACAAGGCGGTGGGCAAGGCCAGAAGCCCTCTAAGTCTATAAGACTCAGGCAGATATAAGTGATCAGAGCCTGTCATAGAAGAATCTGAGAAGTCAGCACAGTGCCATAGGATTGGGATGGCTTTGAAAGTCCGGGCTGGCAAAAGGTTCCAGAATTTAGTAGTTCAGGTAGTTAGAGAGATCAGTATTATAAAGGTGCAATTTTGATCTGGATCAGGAATAAAAGTTCCCTTTTTTCAGTTATCTTATTCTCTTGTATTTCCAATGGAAAGCTGGCAGCTGAGCCCCCAGAGGACGCTGAAAATTAGACACGATCCCTGCCAGAGATGGAGGCCATTAAAATCACTGGGCTCATTGCTTGATGTGCCCCAGCCCAGGCTAGATGTCCAGCAAGTGATAATCCCCTATTAACACTTTGTGCAGGTAACCTTAACATTGAAGTTGTTATACAAATATTAAAGCTCACTAGAAGCATTTCTAGGAATAGTATTTCATATTCTATTGCTAGTTTCTCAGTAAATAATTACTAAGCATTTTGAAGAAATAAATGCTAATTGCTGGAAACCTTGCAAAAATGGTTACATGAGTAACATAAATGTAATGCATATGAACAAAAGCAAAAGCTACGAAAATGTACATTGTCATTTGTTTTCATGACTTTTGAATAGGCTCTTGGATTGTTAACAAGACTTGATAGGAATATAATTTTTAAAGTTCTTCTCTCAATGAATTTCCCAATTTTCTAGAGTAGATACCATTAGCCCTAATTTATAGATGGGAAAACTGAGGCAACTGTAGTTAATGGAAATTACCCAAGATCAAATAACTCCTAAGCAACAAGGTAGACTCCGAATTCAAAGTTCTCTGATTCTAAACCCTATGCACTTTCTGATATCTCTTCATGCCAAATTGGTGGCTGGCCTGAAGAAAGCACTCACAGAAATGGTTTAAGTGAAATTTAGCAAAGGCTTGCATGAACCTATGCCCAGAATACCCATGAAATGAGTGTAGGAGAATGTTCCAGCAGCCCATTGATAAAAGTCTCAAGAGGCATGGTACCCAAGAAGAATCACATAAATAGCATACATGTATGTGCCATCGCCACAAAAACTAAGCCATTTGTGAACTATGCTCCATCAGGTGACTCCTGGAATACCCTACTTTGTCTCGGGGTTCATGCTATAAGAGGAAGATGGGTGAAGTGGAAAATAATCCCCAAAGAATAAACAAGATGGTAAACTACCAAAATGATGGAGAGTGTCAAATGATGAAAAACCTCAGTATGTTTAACTTAGAGAATCCATGATGAGAATTCAAAATATTCCCACTCCAAGGCAAAAGTGGAAAGTCCAGAACTTTCAGGAAGAAGAGAATTATGTCCTGGGATACCACAGCAGTTACCATACTAGACCCTGGAATGATACCTCTCTGATTCTGGGTTTGAATCCCGGTTCCATCACTGAACAGCTGTATGACGTTGAGTCGTTGTCTAGCCTCTCTATGCCTCAGTGTTCTCATCAATAAAATAGGACTAGAAATAGGACTTTCTATATAGGACTGTTTTGAAGATTAATTGAGTTAATAAAATTAATATATTTAATACAAGTTATTGTATAGCAGAGCATAAATTTGTTGTTACTACAGTCCCTTTACCTTTAAAGTCCCTTTAAAGTCATGAGCTTCCCAAGAATGAAATCAATCTCTCCAGCCCTGATGCCAGCTTGGATGTTGCCCGTGTTGGATGTTCCTGAGCCTTTGGGGATATCTCAGAGGAGCCTTCCATTTGGATGAAGTGCTCTCAATGTCTGGAACATTTGGACCATAATCCAAATCACCTCAGAGAACAGAAATGCCAGAAAATTTCCTCTGCTTACTGGCTGTGTGATCTAGAGCGGGTTATTTCATGTGTCCCAGCCTCAACTGCAAACCATCTTTGGGAGTAAAGATGACTGAGAAAATGTACATGGCTGTTCCCACATGTTACTTGCTCAGGACATGTTATTTTGTTTTCATAACTCAAGAAGAGAAGCTGTGGCAATGTGATAGTCCTGGAAGAAGCTCATTTAGTCAAACAGGTCCCCTGTATCACGATGCTATGAACACAGATATGAGTAAAGTCTGACCCCAATCCTGAAAGTGCTCATGGCCTGGAAGATAAGACAGTTAATAAACAAATAAAGCCTTAATAATGGCAGTTGCTGGTGACCTCAGCCAGGTTGGGATCCTGGGTGGGGGGTAGGGCCAACACTCATAATGCAGCAAATTGAGAAGTAAGCAGGAGTTGTTGGAGATATGGCAAGAATAGGGCACAATTAAGAAACTTAGTTGGAGAAGAGAGAGAAGGAGGAGAGGGAGATCCAGAGTTATCCAGGTGTGTGTGTGTGTGTGTGTGGTGTGTGTGTGTCTATGATAAGCCATATTTATACCTTCAGAAAAACCAGTGAGGAGGTAGTAGTTACATATCCATATGAAAAGGACAACTTCACATAAGGCTGGCTGAACCTCTTGGGGAGCACTGTCAGGGTTGATAGATAGGAGGATGACTAGACCTGACTGCATCTGGGTGGAAAGTCACAAGGGGTACAGAGGCAAAAAGATGGTTCCAGAACTTCCTATTCTAGAAATGCAGCCCGACCCTCAGCACCCCACAGAGATGAATCTTTTACTGAGCCCTCAGAGCCCGGTAAGTCACCCATGGAGACAGCAGGATTTTCCCAAACTCTTGCTCTTTGGGGTAAAAGATCTGGATGGAACACTTACAAACTACCACATTTGTTCCTCACTTTGTTTTTTGTTTTTCCTTGGGAAGTGGCATATTTTGCATTGAGGTTTGCATAAAGCAAAACTGCCCCACTGTCAAATGGAAATCCAGTGGGCTCTTCCCAAGATGTACTGTTCCCTTTGTAGGAGCTGCTGACTTGAGAGAGGGGGCCCAGGACATAATGCCTGTGCCTCTTGGGAAGCACAGTCAGACAATGGTCTGTGTGTGAAAGGGGGAACAGATTAACCAGGACCAGCGTATCTCCCAATTGCTTTTCTTAAAGAAAGACTCTATTGCCAGGAAGCAAAGCACACACAAAAACAATACCTAAGCTAACAGAGCACTGGCTTTAATATACTCAGAAATAACAGAACACGGTCAGGCTACAACTTTCCAAATCCCCTTGAAAATCCTTGGCGAGAGCAGAGATGGTTTGTCAAATCTATACTCTTTGTTTAATACATTTGTTCTTTTGTTTGATGGTGGGGGGAGGCCGTCTACCTCATTATATCGGGGGAGCTGCATTCATTCCTTTGTGCTTCTTTTTCTTCTTCTAATCTTTATTAAAATCAAAAGAAGAGCCACTCTAATCCTTCAAGTGATAATTTATTTTTCAACCTACAAAAATCAGAGTCTTCACTATTATTTTAAAAACAAATCGATGCAATGATTTGAATTAAGTGAAACAGGGCAAACCCAAAAAATAAATAGGCATTTGTTAGATCAACTCAACATGCTTGTTTACAACTAATGGGCAACAGAGCTCTTGATAGTAAAGAATGTTTCATTGCAGTTGGTAAATTCTCTGGACTTTCATTTGAGTCTTTAGAGAGAAACACACATCTAGAAGTCTCCTAATGAAATGCCCTAATCCTGGGAAATTTTATGCTTCAAAATGTGCTTACATCCCCCATCTCTGCCAGCCTCCTCCTTGGCTGAAAGACTCAGTGGGTTCTATTTTAACAGGAGTTATTCATCTCAGATACAGGGTAGGTTTGGTTTTCTCATAAGGAGAAAGAAGGGCTCTGTGTTAAGGAGACAAGCCTTGGCCTGCCTGTTGGTGGGTGGGGCTGGTGAAGTCCACGGATGATCTTCAGGAAGGCTCGGGTTTCTCAGGCCATAGAGAAAACCACGTGTAATAGGAGGTGGACTTCCTTACAAATGCCACTGAAAAAAAAATAGTCACTTCCTAAAAGGAAACCTAGTTGAAATTGGACTTGAATATTTAAATGTATTCAGTATGTGTTTATTTATTGAGAAGCTACTGAGTTCCAGCAATGGTGCTTTGGGATTGAATTTCAAGAGATGATCTTTCGATGAATTTATCGTGGCTCAGCAGTCAGCCAGCACCCCCCGAGTCAGGCCCTGAGCTCGGCAAAGGCAACACGGAGAGAGGAGTCACACAGAGTCCAAGTTCACGGTTCAGTGGAGGAGGCAAAAAAATTGTGATGAAAGCTGCCGCTGTCACATATGCGACGTGCTGTGGGAGCTCACACGGAGGCAGAGGAATCCTCCTTTGTTGTCACCTCCACCTTCAGACTGGGACAGGGAAGTTAGAAGAAGTGAATTTCACATGGGCTTTGAAGAATACCTAAGACTTGAGTAAGTGTATAAGAATGAAGAGGAGGTTTGGACGCAGGGAACGGTGTGAGCAAACTCTGGATGTGAAAGTGTGAGTGTCTCAGTTGGACTCAAGTACTCTGAGGATCTGGAGACCAAGGGGAATGGTGATAATGGCGGAGGAGGTGCCATTTTCCTTTGTCTTGGCCTGATAAGCTCGAATTCATCCTTCCAATTCCAGCCGAAGTGTTACCTCTGGAGCATTCCCCGAACTCACCATCTTGCTTGTGGGGACTCCCCTACCCCATACTGTGTGCTCCTTGTTGGTCTCCCCTATTACACTTTGTACCTTTACCCTGTGTACTCTTTCTCCCATAAGTGCCCAGCACAGTGCTTGCAAAGTGGGCTGAGAGCAGAGCGCCTGTGTCAGAAAACCAGATTTCCAGGGCCAGGGTAGGATGAGAAATGTGGCTCCTTGGGGCAGCTGAGACTGACCCCCCCCCTCCCCCAAAGTCACTCTTAGGATACCCTGCTTAGGTTCCATTCTTGTAAAAACAGACCATCTGAGAGGAAATACAAACAGTTAATACGCCTCAGGAGCATGGGTGTGTTCACAAGTCGTCAGAAAAAAAATTAGCAAATTATAAATTAAATAAGTAACACTCAAGTCCAGCAATTCTGTTAGTGTAATATTCTGGGGACAATAATATTAGCACGGGTCTTGTGGAAAGCAATTTGGTATTTTTTTTTTTAATATTTTATTTATTTCTAGGAGAGAGAGAGAAAGAGAGAGAGAGAGAGCGTGAGCAGGGGAGGGTCAGAGAGAGAGGGAGTCACAGACTCCGAAACAGGCTCCAGGCTCTGAGCTGGCAGTCAGCACAGAGCCCGACGCGGGCCTCGAACTCAGGAACCGCGAGATCATGACCTAAGCGAAAGTCGGACGCTTAACCGACTAAGCCACCCAGGCGCCCCGAAAGCAATTTGGTATTACATATTAAGAATTATGAATCATTCTTAACTAGGAATTTATCCCCCCAAAATCACTTAAAAAATAAAATGCATCTGTAGAGGATAATGCTTTTTGAAGCATTAGTCTGAATGAGGAAAAAAAATATGAAACAACCAAAGTGTCTGGCATTAGGGAAAATGATGGCCATGAAGGCTATGAGAAGGTATAAGGACTTATGACAATTTTAGAGAAATGTAACAAATATTTTATAAGTCTATAATGATCGCAATTACCTGAAATCTGAGAAGATTCTTATAAAAAAGAAAGAAAACTCAAAGTGGTTTTGTTAGAGTAGTTTTTCCAAATTTTATTTAGCATCATATTTTCTCCGTTTTAAAAATGTAAGTAACAGGTGATTCGCACGGTTTGACTTCAGGTCCCCTTGCAGTGAGGAAAAGAGGGGATTAGTATGAAGGAACAGAAAAGCAGACCTTGATAACACTGGTCTAGAACATGACGTGACCTTCCCCTAACTACTGCTGAGGCAGATCAGGGTTTTCAAGTGGATGGATATCATTTGATAGCTGCTTTTTGAGCTTTGCTTCAAGAAAAAAATGAAGTTATAATGCTCAAGGGGCATCGTAGTTTATGAAAAGAAGTTCTTGTTCTCAGTCTCTTAGGGCTAAAGCAAATCACCCTTGTCCTACACCATCTCCCAAGCGCAAAACTCAGTCACTCCCCTTTATCGCAAAAGGGGCAGAACCAAGCCTTTGTAAGAGGGTCCCTTCAGGAATCTCTCATGCTGAGCCTCTTGGCTCCTGACTCCACCTTGCTTCATGGTGCCCAGGCTGTATGACTGTATATTTCTTAGGCTTTTCCTTAGCTGTGACACCCCAGGTAACAATATGCAATGTCATCACACCTTCAGTTATGGGATATTTCTCTGCACCAGGCACCTTGCTAACGTTTTATCTACATTTTCTCATACCGGCCCTATGACAACCCTGTGGCTAGGTATTACTATTCCCACTTGAAATATGAAGAGGCTGAGGCTCAGAGAAATTTTTAAAAATCAGGTCAAGGTCGGAAGACCAGGAAAATGCAACACCAAGCCTCCAACCAGGTTTAAAACCATAAAAACCAGGAGCCCACTACTCCTCGAGACTGTGCCAATTTAGAGAAGAGTTGACATTCTCCTTTTTCTAGTGAAGAGTGTTTTGGGAAATTCCCTTCTCTCATTTGCCTGAAAAACACCATAATTCTTGGGAGACATGACTACTGCTTTGCAAAGCATTCGTATTAAATATGCATCATACTGTTTAGCTTATCCTAGAGAAGAGCAATTCACCTTTCTTTCCCTTCTCCACTCTGCATCTCTTTATACAAGGAAATTGGTGACCCTGGCATGTGCATGATAGAGGGCAGGGGAGAGGACAAGCTGAAAAAGGAAAGAAATATGTGGGGATGAACTTAGCTCATGTCCAAAGACCCAAAGGGGAATGCCCTGTGGAAATGAGCTGTGAAAGCAGAGCCAACAGGGCTGTCTGTCTGGTCTCTTCTGCCCACCGTGTAGCTTCAGAAGATAATTATCATAGGTTAATCAGGTCAACAAACTTGCTGGGCACTCTGACAAGCCGGGCAGCCTCAGGTTTGCTCCCAGTGGGCAAGACCAAAAGGGCTCTCTGGCTGCTCAGAAAAGAAAATCAACTGGGAACAATTGCTCTGCTGCGAACTCTGCTGAGAAATCCCCATGTGGGATTCAAGTCACTAGGATCACTGGGGGAAGGCTGTCCTCATGGCCTAACCCATGGGGATCAGGCTGCTCTCATCCCCAAATCTCAAGACTGTTATCATAAATCCAGAACTGGTTTATATTCTAAAGCACTGGCAGAAATAAAATGTTCAATTGGCTTTGTTACAACAGGAGACAGAGTCCAGGACAGCCAGCAAAGTTAGGGGTTTAATTACAAAAAAAAGTCCAGTGCCCTTTGGAATGGCTACTTGGGGGTCTTACCCAGGTAAGGGGTGTGTGAGGGTGTCGGTGTGTGGGTGTCTGCATGTGGTATTTTCATCTACTGCGTGTACCATAGAGGGAAAGGCCAGGGTTTGAAGTGAGGAATGGAATGTAAGCCCCTGGTGGGCACTTAGCAGCTGTGTGACCAGAGGCAAGACACTTAACACCTGTGAGGAACATCTGTACAATGCGAGTAATTCTATCCACTCTGGGGGTGGGGGGCAGGAGGTGGGGCATGAGAGGAAAGTAAAATAAAGTACATGAAAGCCCCCAGCACCGGTGTACTCAGCACATAGGAGTTTCTCTTTCCTTTCATTATTATCATGACCAACATCCTCACCTTCTTTTCATCATTGTCGGTAACAGTAGCATCAACCAGCGCCCTGACTTTCAAGGCGATCGTGAAAACACCCCAACCACCGCTAAGTTACTGGCAACAAGGAACTGGTGAGTAAGTTATTTTGGGAAGTCAGGTCTTATCAGCATGCATCGAGTTCCTTGCAGACCTCTCTGTCAGTCATTCTTAAGCCCCTCAGATACCCAGAACCTGTCTACTGAAAAGAACTGAACTATTAATGTCCCTCCTAGAAGAAGAAGAAAGGGAACCAGTGCCTGTGAATGTGGGTCAGGAATCACCAGGGTGGTAATGACTCAGTCCGCTCTGTGTTCTCCGGCCCTCCTTGGTCCTTCCATAAAAGCTCTCTGTCAGGAGCCCTGCTTGGCCATGGCGTGATCGCCCTTTTGTTCTACAAATTCCTGGATGTGACTCACAGAACCGTTTAAGCACATCTCTCTTCATGTTCCTAGGAATTTTCCTGACAAGGGCAGTCCCTATCCTGAGGCAATCATATTTCTCCTCGACTTCTCTCCAGTATCAGCTTGTTGCCTGACACTCTTGCATAGCCGATTTCATAATATCTGTGAGTGAGTCTGGCTGCATTTTCCTCAGGTGCAAGCCTCGTTGCCCAGTGCTGAGGCAGCATCATGGCCACGACGAATCATTTATCCTCTGTGCCTTCATCTTCAGCCCTCTGTGAGGCAGGGTCCTTGAAAATGTCACCTCCATCCACTGGAAATCAGTGCAATGATTTGGGGTATGTTATACATAAGAAAGAAGAAAATAAGAGATACTCTTATCCTGTGTTCTCAGGTATTCCACCTCTGGAATTCTAAGGGAATAATCTGAACTAATTTAGTCATAGTGGCTGGTAGTTATTGAACGCTCACTATGGGCCAACCCTGCTCTAATTGTTGTATGTATATGGAGTTATTTAACCACCATAACAACTCCATGAAGTAATAATATCATCCCCATTTTGCAAAAGAGGTGACCAAGGACCTCTTCTGCAAAGGAGGAGAATTAGAACAAGGAGAGAGAACTGGGTCTATGTTCTTGCTCTCTGAGAATCTTAAGAGCTGAGCTGTGAGCTCAGGCAACCTGATGCCACAGGCTTTACTCTTGACTTTATTACTAATGCAACTTCATTGTGCAAAGCTTGTTATTGAAAGGAAGAGGAAGAAGTAGGAGGTAAAGGAGGAGGAGAAACACATGGAAGAGTAAGAAAAGGAGAAGGAGGAAGCTTTAGGGAAAACGGTTAAGGACTTTCAAAAACTGTGTTTTATTTATATTTTTATATATATATATATATGTATATATATATATATATTTTTTTTTTACAGATAGTTTATTGTCAGGTTGGTTTCCATATAACACCCGGTGCTCATCCCCACAAGTGCCCTCCTCCATGCTATGTATTTTTAAATAAAATTATGTTTTACACTTTTGTCACTGAGGATCAACCTTCTAGAAAATTTGGGATCTCTAACCTGTACCAAAAAGTCTTCGTAATAGTTGACCAAGGAATTCTCTTCCTACAAATTTAGTACAGTGAATTAATTAAGGAGAACCAAACAATTTATCCAGGAAGATTAATCCAGTGTTACTTATAACCACAAATATTAGAAACAACTAAAATATCCAATAGAGAATTAGTTAAGTATCTTAGGTTATATCTCCTCCATGGAGTAGTATACACCAATAAAAGTGATAATTTCTAAGATAATGTAGCCAATTGGAGAAATATTTATTATTTAATGAAGTACTGAATGTAAAACAAAGATTGTTTAGAGATTATTATTACCATCAAGTGAAATACATTTTTGCACAGGGACAGACACTAGAAGGGTGTATAAAAATTAAATCAGATTTTATGGTGATGGGATAAGGGATAGTTGTAGTTTCACATGCTCTTCTCCACATTATATATTAAATGTTCAGTGAGATGGGGTGTCTGGGTGGCTCAGTCAGGTAAGAGTCCAACTCTTGATTTTAGCTCAGGTCATGGTCGCATGGTTTGTGGGTTTGAGCACTGCGTTCAGCTCCATGTGAGCAGTGCAGAGTCTGCTTGGGATTCTCTCTCCCTCTCTCTATGCCCCTCCCCTACTTGCTTTCTCTCTCAAAATAAATAAGTAAACTTAAATAAAAAATGAGTGTTCAATGATAAAAATGCAAGGCATTTTATCAGTTGCGGCACAGAAGATGTCTGGGTACGAGCAAGGAGAGAGTGAGAAGGTATTGCCCTAACCAGATATGAGATCCTAGTATTGAACTTGGACAGTAACAAACTTGGACATCACTACAGTAGTGAACTTAGACAGCAGTTGGGAGGAATCTAGAGGTAAGATATAGTGAGTGAAGGGGACAGAATCACTGATGATTCCAAAGTTCAAGGCTTGAACATAAAATAGGGAACAACAGAAGAACAGGACTAGGGAAGATTTTAGAGTTTTTACGTGGGAGGTAATAGTGGAACATCCTCTTAGCAGTATCCACTAGGAAAGAAGTTTGGGGCCCAGGATAAGATGTGACCCTCATCCCCAAGTAGCTGCATATGCAAAGGATATTTTTATGGCCATATCAAGATCTGGGCCCGTGGTAATTCTTACTATAGAGGGTGAGGAACTTGGGCCTACATGTTACTTGTCAAAACTCACTTTAGTGACTACCAATTTTAGAGCTCTCTATTAGTTATCTATTGCTGCATAATGTAATGCCCCCCAAAATTAGCAGCTGAAATCATTCATTATTGGACGGTTTCCGTGGGTCAAGAATCCAGGTTCAGCTTATCTAAATATCTTTGCCTCAAGATGTCCCAAAATGCTACAGTCAAGGTGCTGCTGAAGCTGCAGTCATATTAAGGATTGTGTTAGGGGGATCCATTTCCAAGCTCACTCATGTAGCCATTGTCAGGCTCAGGTCCTCTTTGGCTGTTGGCTAGAGGCCTCAATTCCTTCTCACATGGACCTCTCCTCCATGTGGCATCTGACAGAGAAAGAATGAACCCAAGAGAAAAGTCATATATTCTTTACTATTGTTTGAAACAGTAAGCATAGCCCACACTCACATGTTCCCCTACATGTACATACACATATATGCAAATTTACGGGTATATGTGTATAAATTGTATTTTTTCCTTTCCCACCCAGTCTGGTCACCCGACAGCAGCGGGGATGGTAACAGATTGTTTGCAGCATCCAGTAGAAGAATGTGCAGAATGTCCAGGAGAGAGTATCTAGAATTTAACGGACAGGGACCAAAGCAGAAACTACTTATCATCTGTATACTCCTTACACAGCACAGGGCCTGGCCCGTGATGATCCATAACCATTTGATGAATGAGTACATGAACGAGTGCTTGCATGAGTGGAATCAGTATTTCGCAGTTATTAATCACTCAGGTACTACTTCGCTGTTTTTGCCATACATATGTGTTATGTAAATTTAACATTTCTCTTTAAATTGATCCACTTTTTAAACCTAAATAAGTTTTTTTAATGTTTATTTATTTTGAGAGAGAGAGGCATGCACGTGCACGGGGAAAGGGGCAGAGATGGAGGGAGAGAGAGAGAATCCCAAGCAGTCTCCATACTATCAGGGCAGAACCTGGGTTGGAGCTCAGTCTCACAAACTGTGAGATCATGACCTGAGCTGAAATCAAGCCTCTGATGCTTAACCCACTGAGCCATACAGGCACCCCACTAAATAAGTTATTTTTTTGAACAGCATAATTTGCTATCATAAATGGAAAACAGATTCTTAAATTCATATCTGTTTTTAAAATGCACAGACCACCTAGAAATCCTCTTGCATTCCGCTAGAAGTGAGTGCACTGTAATAAACAAATGAATGTAGAACCACATAGCACGTTCATGCTCTGTTCACGTTTGGGACTGTAAAGATGGCTCAAGAGGCCCTTTAGAGCCTGGGGCGGTGCCTGCCAGAAGGAGCCTTGCAAGAGTAATTGGTCTGTTTAACCCTGGGGAAAGATTATTGTAAAGTCTGTGAAATGTAAGTGGGATTGAAAGAGGCGTGGTCAAGGTGGCGGCAGATGAGACTCCATTAAAATATTCTTTGGGGAGGCTGTTCTCACTCCCTGCCAGACTGCTGGTCACATTCATTCACTCACTCATTCATCCAGCACATTCTCAGTTATTATTATGCCCGGACCTGAACCAGGCTCTGTGGAGACCAAAAAGAATAAGAGCTCAAGAGCTCATGATCTAGCAAGGTAGTGAGAACTGCAAAAACAAACAAACCCCCTTCATACTCTGACAAATGCTCCAATGGGGACACACGCAAGATGTTCAAGATCCTAGGGAAGTAAATGACATTGCCTAAGAAAGGCCTCACAGGATGCACAGAAGAGGTAACACCTGCTTCTTGTTATACCTGAGAGATATATAAGGACACAGAGCAGGAATGGCATGGGCTGTGGCCCAAGAGGAGAAAAGCAATGAGCCTGACACCTGTGTGGCTGAAGCACTATGAGCCAGGGCAGTAGGTAATGGCCATAGTAAAGGAAGTGGGAGGGGATGAGGATAATGAACCATGGGCTGTGAGAGGCTGGGACAGAGCCAGAATTTATCTTGACAGAGATAAATTTTTTATTGACAGAGACTGGAATTTATCTTGAGGGCAGAGGATGAAGCAGCCAGTTGTATATTTTAGAAAATCACACACTCAGTTTTCTCCTCTGTGCACTGGTCTCCATAAGTTGCTTCAGAAGGATAGCAAGAGAACTGAATTAACACTAGGGTGGGCACTTTGATCTCACGGGGGAAAAATAGCCAAATAGTCCTTTGGAATTAAAAATATCTCTACCTCTTGCATGCCCATCCTCTCTTCTCTACCCTACCTCTCCCCGCCTCCCTCTCCCCCTCAGCCCACTGCCTCAGGAAAAAAAAACATGTCCAAAGGTTACAGAAGCAAGTAATTCTGATGGACAAATTGTGTTATAGTTTAAAACCAACTATAGTTAATTTGAATACAAAACAGTAAGAATGCCATAAGCAGAGTAATTAGCTCATCTAACAGAATATAAAGGAGAGACAATTGGTCAAGAGAGATGGAGGTCTCAGCCTGGTCACTAACTGTGTGGATTTGAGCAAGTCTCAACCTGTCTGGGCTTTACTTTTCTCAGCCGTAAAATGCAAGGATGGGTTTTGAAGATCCCTAAGACTCTCCAAATTTTGATGTTCTATGACTTTTAAGATGCTCTATACTTCTTGATGACAGGAGTTCTGTAAATATCTGGGCTGAGAGCATTCTGGGGAGATGGACTAAGTAGGGCAAAGGCTCTGGAGCAGGGATGAGTTTATTAAAGGAAAGCCAGGTAGATATAGCACAATTGATCTGTAGAAATTAAGGTGAGAAAGGTAAGCTGTGGCTAACTCAGGTAACACCTGGTAGGCCATTAAGAAGTCTGAATTTTATTCTCAGTAAAATGGGAAGTAATTGAAGTAGTTTTAGGAGGACAGAACATAATTCTTTTTAAAAAGAACACTGGCTCCTATGTAGAGCACAGGACTGGGTAGAGGGAAAAGTAGAAGCAATGAGATCAATTTGTAGGCTTTTATAGTCCAGGCAAGAGAAAATAGTGACCTAAACTAGAAGTGTTGGTAGCCATGGAGGGAAGTGATGAGATTAAGGTAAAGCTGCCAAAATTTGCTGATGAGTTGCATGTGGGAAGTGAAGAGAAAAGAGAAATCAAGAATAATTTCTAGGTTTTCAAAAGGACTGAAAAGAATCAGTATTTTGAGGGAGAAAGAGAGAACCAAGAGTTCTATTTTGGCCATTGTAAGTATAATATATATAATAGACACTCTAAATATTCAGTAGGTAGTTTGGTATTTCATAACTCATGAAGAGGTTAGAAGAAGAGATCGAAATTTGGAAGTTCTCAGATTGTGTGAGGTCACCCAAAAGTACATGCATCTGGAGAAGAGGAAACAACAGAAAACCACCTGAATCTTTGAGTTATGGCAGGGAAGGAGAAGCCAAAAAAAAAAAAAAAACCCACTAATAATGGGTGACCAGTGAAGAAGAAAATCCAGAACACACTATCCCAGAAGCCAAGAGAGAAGAGTGCTTGAAGAAGGAAGAAATAAACAACTTTGTCATAGCTCCTAAATGTTTAAAAGTAGTACCAAGAATTCATCATTGGATTTGACAACATGTCATTTTTGGTGACATTGACAAGTATGGTTTTAAAAATTGTTTTTGAAGGATTGGGAGCTTAAGCCTGATTAGCACAGGTTAAAAAGAGAATTCAGGGTAAGAAAGCAAAGAGAGTAATTATAGATGGACAATTCTTTTTAGGAGTTTGCTTTAAAAGAAAGGAAAAACATAAAGTAAAGCTAGAAGGGAATGTAGATCGAGGGCAAGTTTTGTTTTCTTAAGATGCAAGATAGTAAAGTATGCTTCTCTGATGATGGCAATGATCAGTGGAGAGGGGGATAATGATCATGAGGACAGAGAGAAGACAACTACAGAAACAAGATCCTAGAAAAGGGGATAAGCTCCAATATGTAAGTGGAGGTATTGGTCTTAGTAAATGCATGAACAATTCTTATAAATAAATCTATAAGTAGGAAGAAGGCTGAGTCTATAATTTAAGATGCAGATAGGTTGGTAAATTTGGTCATGAGAATAGGTGTATTTACCATCAGATCATGACAATTTCTTCTATCAAACAAGAAGCAATGTCTTCATTGGAAAGTAAGGAGACGGGAGCAGGGTAGGATATTTGAAAAATGAGAAGCCTTGGGGTTCCTGGGTGGCTTGGTCGGTTGAGCGTCCGACTTTCGCTTGGGTCATGATCTCGCGGTTCGTGGGTTCGAGCCCCGCGTCGGGCTCTGTGCTGACTGCCAGCTCGGAGCCTGGAGCCTGTTTCAGTCTGTGACTCCCTCTCTCTCTGACCCTCCCCTGCTCACGCTGTCTCTCTCTCTCTCTCCTAGAAATAAAAAAAAGAAAAGAAAAATGAGAAGCCTTGACCATAGGTGTCTTGAATTACGAAAGAGGCAATCAACTAGACAAATGTAGCCAGATTGCCAGGCAGGGAAGAGGGCCCACTTGAGGTTTGTGGTCACAAACTCGAGGCAAGGCCAGGGAGCATGGTTGAGTGTTTTTTTCTAGCCCCCCCATCAGTGACTATGGGATAGGTATGAAGTGGGCAGGGCTGGTTTCAAGGATTGAGCTTTGCTGGTTGAGAAAGATGGAAGAACTGAGAGGCTAGGAAAGTGAGGGTTTGCAAAAGGATGATTATAACTGTGGGCTCAGAGTCTAAGTTGAGGGTTGGGTGAAAGGAAGGCATAAAGACGATGGAACACTGCAAAAGAATGGGATCGATCAACGGATGAGAGGTCCAGAGGTGGTTAGATAATATGGGGAACGGGGTCTAGAAGAGTTCTGCCACTTCCTACTTGAACAAACACGGGCAGATTTTTGTTTGTTTCTCACTCCCATTTTCCTCATTTGTGAACCAAAGCTAACAATATCTACCTGATAGGTTGATACCATAAAAAATATGCTGTTAAATAGTTAATATTCACCAAGAATTAGAATACTGGCACAAATTCTTTGCCCAAAATCTTCCTTAGGAGGTTTTTGCCCTTTCTGTAGCCAAAGCATTTATACAACATTAACTATATCTATGTAGCGCCAAGCAGCTTTATAAAAAGGAAAAATTCAGGCAACAGCTCGGTTACTCCTATACCCGTTTTGGAAGTGGTCTGGATTATGCCACTTCTTAAGAATTTGTCTAAACATACCCCAAGTCATCTTGAATTACCACCTTTGTTTCTGAGACTGTGAAGGGGTGGGAAGACTGGAAATGAGGGATGGAGTCATGCCCTTCAATTTTAGGTATAGATACAAGCTTTATTGAAAACAATCCTTCTTGTGTTTAAAGTACAAATTTCAAATCATCATGTTTTCCCTCCTTTGCTCAGTAAGTCAGTGAGTTGTATTATACTTCCTGATATATGTTTTAAGCCTCATAGAGAAAATACCAATACCGTAATTATAATCCAAGGAGCAATGAGTACCAATAACAATACTAAATTTCACAATCTCTCCCCCTACCAAACTTATAGCCTCTCCTGTATTTCGTCTCTTGGAGAATTAACCCATTTCCTAGGCTAGAAAACGAAGAGGCATTGAAGCTTCATCTTTCCTCACTCTCACCTTCCATATCTGGTTGATTGTCACTTCCGGTTATCAATCCTCTCTCCTAGATTGCCTTTATACCTGCCAGCACCATCACCATGGTCACTACTTAAGCTCATCCTCATCTCTTGCCAATATTTTTCACCAGCCTTCACATATTTTCCTCTACTTTTTTTTCCCCTTCTGAGACAACTGTATGGCATTTGATCTTAATTAGTTTGTGTCACTAACAGTTTGAGAATAAAGCTGGATGCTACCTTCAGAAAGCCAACTCATATGCCCATAAGACACAACTTTTTACCTACAAACTTAAGGTATTCATCTCATCATATCTCTGAACCTCTTGATGTTACCAAGTGACAAACATTAGCATCATCTCTGGTCCAAAGTCGGTTTTAGAAATCACAACACTTATAGCCTTCTCTTCCTAAAGAATTCCATACGTAAGGATATCACCGATGTCAAGACCCCTCAATGTAGACTCAATGCTCATCCAAATCTTGTCCCATATTTTCTCTCCAGACTCAGCTTATTGCATCTGTAAATCAAACATATCAAGTGTATACTCTTGCCGCATTTTCCACATCTCTCTACTCGGTGCTCAGTGCTAAAACGACTGAATAAATGTTTTGAGGAGAAGAAAGGAAGAAGGATGCTTTCTATGACCTTGTTTTTCAGAGAGATATTCAAAAGGCAACATTTCCAAGAAGAACATGGGAGATGGCAAACATCTTTGGCAAATACTAATAACAACCTTACAAATCCTACTAATCTCGTTCTCCTCAGCCCTGCTCACTAGATCAATACTGGAATCTATTATTTTAGTGCATTTCCACCTCCATTCTCCAGCCCCTAGTTCCCCAGGGACTCTCCAGTTCACTGATTTTTTTTCACTTATTAAAGTCATACCACTGATTTCTCATTCTAAAATGTCCTCACAACAAAGTGGTTGAGAGAATGGGCTCTGGAGTAAGAAAGCCTAAGATGAGAATCTTGGCTTTATCAGTGATTAGCTGTATAATGTAAGGAAAGTTATTTAATCCCTCTGACTCTCACTTTCCTTATCTGAAAAATGAGTATAATATCTGTATTATATCTGGGTAAATATCTAGACAAATATAAATATACTATTATATTTAGATAATCAAAACATTACTTTCCAATTGCTTAGCACATTGCCTCGCATATAGTTAATGGTTAGCAAATGTTAGCTGTTTTATCTGAGACTCAAACTACATTCCAATGACTAGACATCGTGTAGACCCCTAGGGGGGAAGAAACACATTTTTATTGAATACTTACATGTGCCAGGCTATTTATAATCCACTGTCTCATTTAATCTTCATAGTAACCCAAAATTAGTTTATTAGCAATCCTTTTTAAATTTTTTTAATGTTTTATTTATTTCTAAGGGGGGGGGAGGGGACAGTGTGAGCAGGGAAGAGACAGAGAGAAAGAGACACACACAGAATCCAAAGACAGGCTCCAGGCTCTGAGCTAGCTGTCAGCACAGAACCCGATGTGGGGCTCGAACCCATGAACCGTGAGATCATGACCTGAGCCGAAGTCAGACACTTAACCGACTGAGCCACCCAGGCGCCCCTAGCAGTCCCTTTTAAATATGAGGCAACTGTGGCCACAAAATTTATGTCTTGTGCCTACATTTCAGGGAGAGTGACTGGCAAAGCTGAGCCAAACAAAGTCCTGTGCTCGAATCTCATCTCCCCAGAAGTCTTGGACTGTCCTTACTCAGTCTCCACGTTGCTTGTGCGTAAACTCTAGCATTATGTCTCTTGTTGGAGACATCACTCCTATGTTGCTCTCCTTCTATAAAGATGGTGTTTAATATGGCTGCTTAAGCCAGGATTAGAGACTAAATGTCCATACAGAGACTCCAAAAGCTTGAACAAAATACAGTTTAGAGGCCCATCTCTCCTTGGTGCTATATAATTTTTCGGGTTCTACTAAGCAAGACAGAAACATTTATAGAAAAATGGAAATATTCCACAGGGTCCTGAGCTAATGACTTGGCCTCCATTATAGACTTATGGAAATAGAAGGGACCTTAGCATCCTATCCAGAATCTCCTGAAATGGTTAAAAACCCAGCATTTGGGAAGGCTAGATTTTGTAGGTTTTCTTTCTTAGATGATACCAGATTAACATGGGGAGCTGACATGCCAGAACGATTGCTCACAAGAAAACAAGAGTTGATTGCTAATGTTGAAATAACCACAACCCTCATAGGAAGATTTCACCTCTTAAAATCATCAGAGAAGACAAAGGCAGCCTAGACTTAGAAGAGGCAGACCCCAAACATTCAGAACACAGGTCTGGAAAGAGGGTACAGGAAGGCTAGTTATGTTGTGATTTTTCAGTGATCAATGATTCCAAGGAGGATCACAAAGGCCAGAAAGCTGAGAACAGTGAGAATGCACGGAGAGCTTTCTCACACACTCAGCTTTAAAGATCACCAATGTGAGATGGAAAGAAGGACATATAATCATAGAATCAAATGGCAGAATGCTATAGTGCTGCCTAGAGAATCAAAAGAGCAAAGACCTGAGGGGATCACCCTTGCCTGGTTTATTCCTTCATCCACTTGTTTAGCAACATTGATTGAACGTCTGGCCTTGGCAGTAACTGAACAAAGACTCTCCCTCCAGTCTGAGCTTGAGCATTAGGTGCTTTAGTCTTTTCTGATTCCTTCTGATCCAGCCCACGCTTATTGTCTTTATTTTTGAGTCATGCATCTATGGTCTCCTTTCCTCTCTGATAGCAAAGCCACTTGAGTTGTGCTTTCCTGAATGAAGTAAATGTCTGCCAGTCAATGCACAATTGTCGTTTGTGACCTTCCTGAGGTTTCCTGTTTCCTCGTAATGCATTAGAAGAACAAATCAATAAAGTCTGTGTCCCAGTACCTTGGGTAACTGCCATCTTCATGGTTACATCACTCTCCAGGGCGACTGTGGAACACGGTGGGTCTCTTAACCCCAGGAGGGGTGGGAGGGCTGGATTGGACTCATCACAGCCTAACATAGAGACAGTAAAATTACTCCAGCCTCCCATGGAGGCACAAAGGCTCCCCCACCACGTGGTAATTTGTATTCAGCAGCAGTCCCCATCCCTTGGCACTGGGTGGATGGGGCCCCAGGAGAGAACTGAGGAAGAAGGAAGAGGCTGTTGTCCTTGACAAGGAAACGATTGATGTCTCTGCTTTCTCACCCTCTTTAAATCTAGATGGGGACAAGATTAAAAGTTCAGGCAAGAAGCCAACTGGTGACTTAAAACACTGATCAACCAACCCTAGTGCATGAAGAAACCTGTGGCCCATCTCTCAAGAAATTAGTTGCCTGAATACTTGAAATTTTCTACATTCTTGCCAGAATTTAGGTATTAGGGCCTAATTATTATAGTAATAGTAATAATAATATATTCATAATTATAATATTAACAAATAGTAAAACCTACTTATTGAATGTCATATATTCTATATTATATATTCACTATGTCTTTTAATTCTCACAATGACAGTATAAAGTAGGAATGGTTAGCCCCATTTTATAGATGAAAAAACTGAGGGTCAGAGAAGTTAAGAAGCTTGATTAAGAGGACACAGCTAACTAGGAGCAGAATCAGGTTTCAAACCTAGGTCTGCCTAACTCCAAAGCACTTGATATTCAATTGCATCACATTGGGTGGTGCACAGTGACATAGTTGGCTTTTCTCAAGACAAAGGTACAGTCGGGGTACAGTCTGAAATGGGTACAGCTCCTTCTTTAGTTAAGAGTTCTCTGGGATATGTGCACTAACCCTCTTGTGGCTTAGGTGCCAAGGATAGTGAGACACATTCCCTCAGGCTTGCAACCCTTCAGACTTTATTTGTGGGTCTTGCCTGTGGCTTTGTGTCATGGAGTGAGACCTCCTGGAGTTATCAATGTTTTCACAGTAAGAAAAAAGCCAAAAATGGCGTAGGGGATGGAATCAAGAACAGGAACTGACAAATGGGTCGGATACCAACACCCACCTCTAGTACAAGTAGGGAAAGTGGAGTCATGTTAAGTCAAGGTCAGGTATCAAGCCAACAAGACTAGATATGACCAGGATGAGAGCGTAAATGTAATAAAATAAATTGAAGGTAGATCTGAGATCAGAGTTGTCAAGGAGATGAGACAAGTGGTAATGAGACAAGGTAAGGAAACTAGAAAGTAGGCATTTCTAGAAACATGATAACCAGCATGAATAGTTTATGACCACACAGGTCTTTTCTTTAGAAGGTTCCATACCCAGCTTTGAACGTAAACCTTGACTTGTCTTAAAGGTACAGTGCTTGAAACCTGATATTTGAGCATCCCATCTTCCCTTTTATGGAATGGCTGAGACTTACTTGTAGAGGAGGCACACCCAATTAACTCAAATGCTTAGAACACTGTAGTGAAAGGTCAGGCATGCGATCAATCCCCATGAGAGCCAGTTAGGTTAGCTCTGTCCCAATGTCATATCTCTGCCTTCAGCCTCAGGCAGCTCTCTGGGGGAATGAATGCCATTAATCAGAAGGGGCACCAGGCAAGTTCATCTGAACTGAGCAACAAAAACCCATTCTTTCTCTTGGAAAAGATCTCAAAGCTCATGGTGACTCAGCAGCATGCTTCTTTTTATGAGGACAGTACAGACTTTGGGGGTTTATCAAAAAGTATAACCATTTCATTTCTCTCTAAAAAAATAACAGATTTAAAATATAATATTCATGTTTTTAATTCATAATATGATTATTTAATGATGTTGAGTTGATCTTTGCATCCCCCTAACTTAATAACTTAGAGTTGCTCTTCTTTCACTTAAGTACAAATAACCAGACATAAACACTTTCCAGATAGGCAGATGATTCTGCATCACTCAATCAATCTCATTCTGTTTTATTAAATTAATAAAAGAAGACAAAAGCTCCAACTCTCTTCTGTGCTACCTCGAAGCATGCTTCCTGGATCTTTTAGGCAGAAGCATGACCTCTAGGATCCCAAGTGAACTTGTCTTGATTTAATCTGGAGAGATTATATCTCGAATGTTTCCAGTGTTGTCATGTTTTTCTTCTTTGCATGTTGCTCCCCTCTGCTTGGTGAAGTGAGCTTCAGCTGGTATTTTATGATTTGAGTGGTTAACTCTTCTGATTCTGAACAAAGGACCATACTTCATTCTGACAATTTGTACCCTCCAGGCTTTCCTCATGAGTGGTTCCTTCCCAACCTCTTTGGAGAGAAATGGTGAAAGTCTATTTATTCAGTACTCCTCGTGGATAAAGGCTCTTCCAACCTATAAATAAAACAAATTTAACTTTTATGGGGTTACTAAATGCCATGAACAATGGGCTAGTTGGTCCAAGGATTTTTACAAAATAGCCCAGGGCTGTGTATGAAGTCTTTTATTGTGATAAGATCTTAGCCAAATACTACTACTACTACTACTACTACTACTACTACTAATAATAATAATAATTACCTCTTTGTTGCAGACTTGCTTACTAAAAAGAAGGAAAGCTGAAATTGACCATACCCTGAGAATATGATGGTTGAAGGAATTATGGTCACTTTATTACATTTGAAATTGGGATAAAATCTCCCAAGAATAAGGACTGTAGTGAAAGTTCTATTTGTGCATTGAATGTCATTTAATTGAAGATTTGCCACCTTCCTTCTGGTAGGTTCAAATTTTTGCACCAGGACATTTAAAGTAGTATAAGAATAGGGGCACCTGGGTGGCTCAGTCAGTTAAATGTCCAACTTTAGCTCACGTCAAGATCTCATAGTTCATGGGTTCATGCCCCACATTGGGCTCTGTGCTGAGAGCTCAGAGCCTGGAGCCTGTTTTGAATTCTGTGTCTCCCTCTCTCTCTGCCCCTCCCCTGCTTGCACTCTCTCTCTATCTCAAAATGAATAGATATTTAAAAAAAATAAAGTGATAAAAGAATAAATTTGATACTATCCTTATCCTTTAATAGAATTCATTAATGGTGCCAGTCATGGTTTTTAATTTTTGTAATCTTTCATAAATTTCAGAATGTAATTATTACTATTTTAGTGTAAAGGATGGAAGGCAAGGTCGTGTGAAATAGAAAGGAAATCAGATGGACCTGGGTTCAAATTTTTGCTCTGACCCTTAACTAGCCAAGCGATGTTGGGAATGTTCTGCTGAACAGTGAAGAGAGTGATAATTACTCCATGAGGTTCTGGTGAAAAGTATATGTTATTAGCACTCAACAGACTGTGCCCAAAAATGCAGTTCCCCTTTGTCTTTCCTACAATAAAATCATAATAATGCCTGGGGAGTAAAAGTTTCAATTGAGGGGATCCCATACTACATAGCAGTGAGAAAGAAAGAAATCTGGCCATTTGTAGCAACATGGATGGAACTTGAGGGTGTTATGCTGAGCGAAATAAGTCAGGCAGAGAAGCACACATACCATATGTTTGCACATACAGGAGGATTAGGAGGAACTTAATGGAGGACCAAGGGGGAGAAGAAAGGGGAAAATAGTTGGGTAGAGGGAGGGAGGCAAACCATGAGAGACTCTTGAATGCTGGGAACAAACTGAGGGCTGATAGAGGTGGGGGAGAGAGGAAGGGGGGTGATGGGCATGGAGGAGGGCACTTATGGGGATGAACACTGGGTGTTATATGGAAACCAACTTGACAATAAACTATTTTTAAAAAAGAAATTATTTTATTTAAAAATAAATCCAGGCTATTTTGATATAGTTCAAAATGAAAAAATAAAAAATAAAAATAAATTAAGGGGATTCCAGAAGGGTTATGGAAAGAGATAGCATTTTACCTAGGAAATGGACAGATCCAAGAAATCAGACAAATTTCTTACAAATAAATAAGAATATAGCCAATTCAGGGAGAAGAGCTTCCATGATCAAAGACCCAGAGTCAGAGAGAGTGAATTCCTAATGGTAAATTAGGAATTGGGATGGATGCAATTTTAGGAAGAAGAATGGCTTTAACAATGTAATAATTGCATGTATTTATGAAGAAGATATTCTTTTTAAGTTGTAAAGTAGATACTGTAGGAGAAATAAAGAAGATGAAGGTAAAATAACATTTATTGAGTATCTCTTATGTGCCAGGCATTGAACTACCTGTTTTATACACCTTTTCAATTAATGCTCACAACAATACTGAGATATGGATTATTAGTTCCTCAGCAGACTTAGAGAGTTTCAATTATGTGCTTAACATAATTACATAACATAACATAAAGTTGAACAGATAGTTAAGGACAGAGACACAATTCAAATCAAAGCCTATGTTACTCCAGTTCCTATTCATTCAGTAGGCCCTTCAGGAAAATCAACTTACTGGATCTTGTAATCATGTAAGCATGAGATAATAAAGGACTGAACTGAGGTAGTAGCCAAAAAGAGAGAGAGAGAGAGAGAGACAAATAAATGCAATAATGAATGGAAGGATGGACATATGTGTAGAGGATGGATGAATGGGTGTTTGCAAGAGGTATTGTGGAGGTCATATCAGTACAATGAAGGAACTGGAAAGAATATGGCATTACGTATAACTTTTGGTGCCAGAACATTTAGTAAATTCTGACAGCATTAATCAAGATGAAACACAGGAAGAAAGAACAAGTTACTAAAAAAAGGGGAAACGTTCAGTGCTGTGACTCAAAATAAAATTTTATGGGAGTTTTCTGCTAAAATATTCCTAAATGGGACTGTGCTCATTGGACACCCTGGTTTGCACGGTCAGATCAGCCCCCTTGTCCCCCGGGCAAGTGTGCCTGCTGAGGCTAGACAGACAGACTGACTCTCAGCCTGCCTGGGGAGACTTGAGCCGAGTCTGTCACAGCACTCACCACGCTGCTCACATTAGGATGCAAATGGAAATAGCTAATTAGTGAAAAATTAGGAAAATAAATTCTTCAAATGTTTGGCAGGCAAAAGAACAGGTTGTTTCTTTTTCCTTTTGAGCCCTGTACTGGAAGCACTTGAAAACAGATCACTCACAAAGCATGCTGTCTGAGGATTCTAAAGATGCCCTCCGCCTAGAAAATTGTCACCCATGCTTCAAGTCCAGTTCCAGGGTAACCTCCCCTCTGAAACACTCTCATCAGTGTGGACTTGACTGAATCCCTTAGCAAAATGGGAATGACAAGTTTCAAAATTTCCTTCCCTACTTTGTTCCAAGTTAGTGTGGGTCATAAGAGGCATTTTGCATGAGTTTTGTTTGCATGGTTGAATGGACACAGAATCTATATTCACTTTATACCCCAAAGGTCGTCAGAGGAGCACCAGGAGCTATTGCAGATCATGCCTGTCGTCACTTTATCTGTTGACCTAGCCATGGGGCAACAGCCAAACCAGCAGCAACTCCAGTCCGCACTGGGTCCTCTTTCAATTTGTCCAATTACTGGGTCACACACAAGTTTAGCTCCATGAGGAAAGGTATCCATTCTCCTACCGGGCTCACCCATCATTGAAGGTGAAGCCTTGAAGGCAGTAAAAGATGGACACAAGTTCCTGGTCATCTCAGGGCTCTAGTATGTTTCTGCTCTCCTCTACTTCACATCCATCAAACTTACCCAATGTCCATTTCCCACTCCAGGCTCTGCAACCATTTCCAAACTACCAGGGATCAGCAAACTATAGCCTACAGGATAAATCCGGCCCATCTCCTGTTTTCTGTAAATAAAGTTTACTGGAATATAGCCGTGCTTATTTGTTTATGAAGTGTTAAGGGCTGCTTCTGGTGCTAAATCAGCAGAGTTGAGTAGTTGCTACAGAAACCATTTATCTTGCACGACCTGATATATTTACTGTCTGGCCTTTTATGGAAAAAAATTTGCCAAACCCTGGCAAAGACAATAGGCACACATAAAGACTGTTAAATCAGTTGTGTAAGGTCAAATCCCTAAATATATGTGCATTTATATAACACATATGTGTATATCTATGTATATATATGTATAGGAATATGCAGACATTTATTTGTCAGTTGTCTTATTACTCTGATCAAACCCTGATTATTTCACAATCTCTACTGCACCTGATACTTGTGAAGCAGGAAAGTTGAATGCCTCCATCTCTTGCGTTGCCGCAGGATTTTGCTATTCTAGCACCGGCCATATTGTATTATAATTGGTTTGTGTCTCTATCCATGTAGTCTCTTTTACTAAATAATGAAATCTCAGAAGCCCTGTTTCTCTAAACACAGTGTTCAATAAAGAATAATTGCAAATGAATAAGTAAATGAGTAAGCAGGTGAGTGAATGAATAAATGTAGAAAAGAACAAATGGATGCTTCTCTTGCCCTCTGGTCTGGTCTCTCAAGTTTCGGCAAATGTCACATACCAGCACGCAGAGCCGGAATCTGGCAGACTGAGGTTTGATTCTCAGTCTTGGTGCTGGCCCAGGCTGCTCAGCGTGGTGGGCCATGGAGCTCCTTCCTGGGGGCCATGTTGCCCTCCATGTCCCATAACTTGACAGGGACCAAGTCCAGTTCTGGGCAAGCAGTGCTCTGCTTGACAGTGGTGCCATTGGTGGCAGACAGCCCCGCAGTCACTGCAGTGTTGATGGCCCTCTGCCACGGCTGCTGTAGGAGAGCTGGCAGGTGCCGGGCAAGGGGTGCTGGCATGTGGACAGCACCTGGTCCTTGCTAAGCATTTTCATGCTCACGGCGTCTGTTGAATCCTATGATGGTAAGGACATAGGGGAGGACTCAGTGACGACTAGAGTTCCTCCATAACCTTGGCCAGGTCATGTTACCCTTTGTGTTTCAGCTTCTCACCTACCAAGTTCTGAAGTGCTATGATTTTGTGATTAAGAACTCAGCATCAAATCAGTGGCTTTTGACTCCCACTAATATAGGTTCTGTCTGCCCCTTTCTGCCTCTTAAATAGAATTCTCTTCAGAGAGGAGAATAAAAGGGGAGTTACCATGCTAAAGTTGTTGGAAATAAAAATAAATGTAACTAACTAAGCATTAAGTGCCCAAATCTCTGTTAAGCATTTCAAATGGCTATTAGTTGCTACTGCCCCTAGAAATTGAATTTTTTGTGTGTGTTTATGTGTGTGTCTGTGTCTTAGAAGATTTTCCACATGGCACAAGAAAAGTCGATTCAAAGAGTGTTGAGTTTTTTGATTACCCTAAGTCATATGTGCCATTTCTACATATATATATGCAGAAATATATATCAATATATAATATAGATATCTATATATGTCGATATGTCAATATATATCTCCATTATTAATTTTTAATAACAGTGGTAAAAGCCACACTAATATTTGCTGAGTACCTACCATGTATCAAGCACATATATTTCATATATTTTATTTAATCCTATAACAACCTTTCATAATGGTTACTGTCCCAATTTTACTGTGGAAGAAACTGTGGATCAGAGAGTCTAAGTGACTTGCCTGAGGTCACACAGCCAGGAAGTGACAGAGCCTAAATTCAAACTCAACTCTGTCTGCCTCCAAAGCTAATGCTATTTCTCCTGTGCTGAGCTGCCCCACTGAGGTGTACTTGGAAGGAATCAGACTGTCCCACTGCTACATGAACATGCCCATTGCCTTGATGTTAATCCTATAAGTGAGGTCTTAGGTAACCTCTTAGTAGGTAGATACGTGGGTATAGCCAGACATTTCCAGATGACATCAATTTGCTACAACATATGAGAAAGGGTATCTACAGCGTCAGTGGCAAAGCTGTGAGGGAATCAGGGATCAGTGCCCACATTTCTCCAGGTGAGAACACTGAGCCCACAGAAGAGAACTACTTCTCCCTTTAACACAGAGGTGGAGTTTAAACTAGGTCTCTTTATCAAGTCACCTTTCTACTCCACTGTCACTTCCTCCCCTGCACTTCTGCCCTCCTTGGAAATTTTAATTGAATGTGAGCATGCGTGCATGCGTGCATGCATGTGTGTGTGTGTGTGTGAGAGAGAGAGAGAGAGAGAGAGAGAGAAGAAACAGTGGAAGGAGAGTGAGAGTGGAGAGGAAATCAAGTTGAGGAAGAAAGGCAGAAAGACTGGTATCATTTTTTTAAGTCCGATAAAGCCTTTTAAATGCAGGAAAGAAAGGCAGCATCTCCATGATGGCTTCCCATCCTGGATTGGAGCAGACGCAGGCCTTTGAGTGCTTTTCTGACACTTTCTGCCACCGCTTTGCAAGCCCTAGAATTGAGGAAAACAGTTAATGAATGCCCCAGTGCTTTGGAGGTAGCAAAGACAAAGCAATCGTGTCACAGTGAGCTGGAGCCGGGGCCGCCACTTCATTTCCTTTCCAATGGGAAATGGGAGTGTCACCAGCTTTGAGGAGTTTCTGTGATCCTATGTGTCTGTCTCTCTGCCCCTCTCTTCCAAATGCATTCAGAATCTAATGATTCTTATCCTGGCATGAATCGAAGAGATCCCTCTACACATCCCCACTCCAATTAGCAAGGATTTGTCAGTGTGAACCCTGCAGAAGGTAGGCAGTAAGAGCACAAGGAAAAGAAAGCATCCAAGATGCTCCAGATTCTAACCCTGCAATATCATAAATAACGTGTGAGATGGGGCTGGGGGTGGGCAGGGAAAAGATGCATCATTCACTTTCATTGAGGTCACACTGCCCTTCTCTTCTCTTTTCAGAGAAAAGCTTTTTTTTTTTTTTTTTTTTTTTAATGCATGCACACCACACTCACACGTGCATGCTCCCTGCAAGAAGCCAGCAAAGCCTTTTGGTCATCTTTAGGCCACTCAGCTTCTTCAAAGTTGAGTAAGATTAAAAAATCCCGACCTCTCCAATATTCCTCAGCAACGGTTTATGTACCTGCATAGGCAGATGAACAAGAGGCTGGGGGATATATTTAAAAACATGTATGTACATGATGGATAGGAGAGAGACAGAGAGAAAAGGGACAGAGCAAGAATACGATACAGATTAATGTCTCTCCGTATTTTGAGAATCTTTTTGTTTTAGGCCAAAGTGGTGGTACATTGGAAGGGTTCTGGAATTTCAGAACACAACGTAGCAGTTTTAAATAATGAGAGAAGATTCCACATGGAACGCTCATCTGGCTGTGGCAGCCTGTGACTGAATGAGAGAAAAGTGCCCTAGAAGCTATTCATTACGAATTCACTGGAAGCTCTCAAACGAGGCTGGCAGAAGCTGAAATTGAAGTGGTCTCTGACCTAATTTTCTTCTGCATGAAACATCTGCATCAAGGCTCTCTTTGATGTATTCCACTTGGCTCTGTCTACGGGATTGTATCACATGGCCTCCGTGTTGCCTCCTTATTGAAAGACATTTCCAGCCTGTGCAAGGTAATGCGATGTTACTGTTACCCAAGCTAATCACTCAATGTGCTCCTAAAATAGAAACAATAGCAGTTCAGAGACAATGTTGTCTGCTGGCTGTTCTGCAGCCTGGGCTCCTGGTTTTCCAACTTAAGATCTGTGGTGTTCGCCTCATGTAATTTCAAAACAAAGGAGAGGGAGAGGACAGGCAAAGCCATGCAAGATAATGTTGAAGGACCGGCTGCTTTACGTGTGAGAAGCTCCATCTTATTTGGTCCTTCAAACCATGGACTAGGATTTTGGTACCATTTAAAACCACGAAAAGCACTACTTAATGACATCTGCCTTGAGAAAGGAAGGATCTCTTGATGTGGGTGTTGCATTTATTCTAAATTCAGATTGACACCCTCAACTCAGAGAGAGAGAGAGAGAGAGAGAGAGAGATGGATGTGTACTGAATGTTGAGTGTTTTGTGATTCTTTAGTGATCCATGAACTATCTTTAAAAATTACTTCCCCTCTTAAGTTCTCCCAACCTAGGTAGAATACAGGAGTGAATTGTAAAAAGCAATAATGATAATAATCTTTTTTTTTAACAACTGTAATGAGCATCTTCTTTATCCTGGCAGAATAGCTCTTGCCTTTCTCCATAAAGGTTTGCTGCAGACTTCGTTAATGGTGTGCCGCTGTTCCCCACCATCCCAGCATTATGTGAATAACGGTGGTGTCTTTGTGTCCCACCCCCTGAAGAAGAAACCTTTGAAATTCTAAATGACTGTGCTGCAGGTTTTAATGTCTGCTTCTAAGAAAGAATTGAGAAATGCTCACTCACCGAGCAAGATGCAGCATGCCTTTGAAAAGCCTTTCTGCCTGACTCCTCTGTCCCACGAATTTAGATGAATATACATTCTTGTAGATGTCCCCTAGCTCTCTTTATGCCAGAAAGAATTACAGATGTGATCAACAGCCTCCTTTTGCCCAAATTTTGGTACCCCTCCTTCCAGTGCTTCGGAATCAAACAAAGCAATACAATTAAACAATTTGGGAGCCAGTAGAATCCAAGGCCAGGTGGTGATATGGCTCTCTGCTGGGGAGGGCACAGTGAGAAAGAGCCAGACATGTGGGTGCCCAGTGTCCTGCCAATGAAGGAAATCTCTGCAGAGACCCCATTTGCGTTGGGGCCACAAGGCAGGCATCTTTAGTGAAGTGATTTTTCATAATTAAAGCAGATGTCCTCCTCTGTCAGGAAGCCTTCCCTCATTGCCCTTGCTGAATTGAGGCCTTGGAAGTGTGCAGGTTGCCAGAGCAACTGTGTTCTCCTATCAAAGCACTTAGAACTCTATGTTGTCTGTCTTCTCTCCCAGGCCATGACGTCTTGTGAGTAGGTACCACGTCTTGTCTTAGTAGGAGCAATGTCCACCACAAGTAGGTTCACTGCAATGGGCCTGAGAGCTTTCTGGTTTTAGCATGGAAAGTCTGGTGTCCTGGAATCCCCTCATTCCTGGGAAAACTGCTAGGCACACAGCATGTGCTCACTAAGTGTGTTAAACGTATTAATAAGAACAAGATTATGTCACCTTTGTTTTGTAAATAGTAAACTCGAGGGTTAGTGTTGATCACCTACAGTAATGATTAGTATTCATTACCCATAGCATCTCTCTGCCAGAGGGTGAAAATGTCATCACAGCCTAACACTCCCAGTTGTCATGGCCATGCCCACGTAACAATCAGCAGAACTGCCAGACCCTGCAGTCACAGAGTCAGAGTTCGGGGCTGTGAAGAGAACCTGATGCCGACCGATGCAAAATGTTATCCTGTGCTCTGGTTTCCTCAAGGGCATTACTAACAAATAGAAGATATCTCTTACAGAGGCATGAGTTGTCATAAGGTGTAGAGAGAGAAAGCGGTGTGGAGAGTGTGTGTGGGGGAGAGAGAGAGAGAGAGAGAGAGTTTGTTTGTTTGAGAGGAAAAGAGGAAAGAAGAGGGAGAGATAAAGCTCCAAATCCCTGGTGATCAGCTTTCATGGAGGTCCAAAGACTATCATGACCTGCGAATCCCTCTGTGATCTGCTCCAGCCTCCCTTTCTAATTTCATCCTCAGTCACTGCTTCCTCAATTACCCCATTCCAACCAAAGAAGCCTCCCTACTACTCCTCAAACACATGCATGCTACCTCTTGGCCCTTGTACTAAGTACTTCCCTACTTGGAATGTTCTTTCCCCAGATATCCACGGGGCCTGGTTCATCTCCATTCAGGCCTTTGTTCAGGGGCCTTGCTGTACCACCCAGTATAAATGAACACCTCTCTGTCCATCTCTGCTTTTCCTCTGACCCCGCTTTAATGGTTTTCACAGCCCTTACCACCTCCAGACACATTATATATTTGTTCATTGTCTATCTAGAGTAGTATTGTCTAAAAGAACTTTGTGTGATAATGGCAACATTCTACATCTATAGCTTCCAGTGTGTTAGCCACTCATCACAGGTAGCAACCGAAGGACTTGAAATTCAAGTATATGAGTGCTTGAAATTTGCTAATGAAATTGATGACTAAATTTATAATTGTTTAAACTTGTGTTAATTTAAGTTTAAATAGCCACTTGTGGCTAGTGGCTACCAGTGGGTTTCCAGAAAAGTCCTTGTGTGCATGGATTATTTTCTCTTTTGTTTCCTATCACATTTGCCAGTTCCCAGAGCAATAGGAGGTACATGGGAGGCCCTCAATAAATGTTTTAAAGATAAATTAAAAATCTGGACATGAAACAGTCATCTCTGATCAGGGAACAACCTAAAAGCCAGGCTAATTCTAAATTTGAATTACCCAGGTCATGGTTCAAATGAAAACATGCCTGAGAAGCCACTTCAGATGCAGAAGTTGTCAAAGGGACTTTTTCTGGCCAAACTATGTCACACATACCCCTAACCTCAGTTTCCCTATCTGTTAAATTGGAAGTATTTGCTTCTTGGTATTTAAGAGATCTGCCACTGAATAGGTGCTCAATACACTGAGTTCTCTAGCGATAGGAAAAGCGTATGTGTAAGCATATGGCTATATGTAGAAAAGCACTTTGAAGAATGCTAATTTGTGATGCTCTTGCCAGTGATTACTATTTTGGAGGAGGGGGATGATTTATTTTCATTACGAAATGAGTCTTTGGCTAACAAAAGAATCTACAACAGAATTTTCTTAAAATAGCTAACTCCTTGATGCTTTTTAACTGAGAACACATACTTGAAAAACCCAGGGGCCATGCAATTTATTGTACAAAGCAAGGTTCACCTGTATTTTCAAGAATGCTTTAGGATGTTCCTTTAGTTATTTTCTCATGGAAAAGTATTGTCTTTGTCTAGAACTTTGCTTCAATTTTAGTGGCAATCTTGGAAGGGGCTGGCACTCATTCCTTCTCTTGGTTCAATGAGTGTTTATTAAATTCCAAATGTGCCAATCCCTCTTCCTGATACTGGAATATACTTTCACAAAATGAAAAATTGAATAAGATAATACATGTGAAGCTTTGAAATAGTACCCGACATACATAAAACAATTAGTAGTAGCAGTAGTAGTAGTAGTAGTAGTAGTAGTAGTAGTAGCAGCAGCAGAAGCAGCAGCAGCTGTCGTATAGAACTTGGAGTCTGGTGGAGGAAGGAGACAAGAAACAACTGAGCATGTAGATGACCAGATCTACCTCCAATGCAAAGCACTATGTCAAATATAAAACAGAGTATAGCCTGTAACCTCAGGGACAGCACCTGAAGCTTCACCCAAGAGTGGCCCAGTGTCTAGCCATTAGGTAGTAGGCATTCTGATCTCAATTACGGTGGTAATATGATCCTGCTTCTGGAATACTGTTGAGTCGGCCTCAAGTGGCTTATGAAACGTGTGGTCAGACCACTTAAAAAGACAGAAAGCTATGATTTCATCTTCTTGATTGAACTATTTTTTTTCCTATTGGCCAATTAGTGTTGTTTAGTAAAATGTTTATAGACATGACCAAAAAACACTCTAGCGGAGGAGGTGATAAAGAGTTTCTGGGGTTGGGGCTACCTCATATTAGGTAGTCCGTGAAGGCTGCTGCTAGGAGGAGACTGTCTATGAATGACAAGGAGGAACCAGATCCAAAGATCTAGGGACACAGAGTGAATTCTAGTTAGTAGACATTGATTGAAAACTGCTTGGAGCAAATATAATCCTGGGACAATGGAAAGACAAGAAGGAGGGTAAGACAAGTATCTCCCTTCAAGGACTTTACAGTTTGTAGGGGAGTTGAAATGTAGCCACGAAGGCTGAGAATGGTAAAGGCTGTTGGAGAAAATCTGAAAGAACTGAGTTGGAATGAAGAAAGGATCTCACTTCATCTCACTCAGCTGCCTCCTCTTTTTCATCTTGCTCCCCCTATTCCCTTCCCCCTCCAGCACCAGCAGCATTGACCGGAGCTTCCCGGAGGACAATAGAGAAGCAGCCCTTGATGAGGCTGGGGGGATTCTCCTGTCTGCCTCCCAGCCTACATTTGCCTCGCTTTGACTTTGCTCGATGGAAAATAAATCACAGCCACTCCATTCCCAGTCACTGTCCCCAGGGAGCTGAGCCCTTACCTCCTCCCTGGAGCCTGCCTGCAACATGGGGTTGTCAGGTACAAAGAGAAAACCTTCAGAGACCCACACCCTATTTGGAGAGTGAGGAGGGTCAATGGGAATAATTGCTAGCCGTTGAATGTGAGCGGCTGTAGAGGGATTGGAAGGAAAAGGTTTCAGGAAGGAAAGAAAGAAAAGGAGGGAAAAAAGCCCTGGCCCCCTCTGCTCCCCCCACCAACCTCCATAGTCTGTGCACAGAGAACTGCATGGTGGTCTGGGTCCTTGTAGAACATTTGTGTGCCGGACAATAGCACAGCCTGGCTTCAGATCATCAGCTGCTGTTTTCTGGTTAGCTCTCCCTTTATGTGACTGCACAATGCAAGCCTTCAGTCACAGTGACTCTTGAGGAATACATCTGGTTTTTTCTTTCAGGCGCTCTGAAAAGGTCAGCCTGTTCGTTTCTTAGACGCGAGACACCACATATTTTTTTCTCCCCCTGAACTGGAAAGACAGACCTACACCTTTTCTTGCCTCCTGGTACATAATTAGACATGGTGCGGCTCTAGAAGCCAGCCAGCCAGCCCATCCTCTGCACTCTTTCAGAGACACACAGCCCAGCTTCTGTGGTGCCAAACTCCTGTTCTACTCGTAGTTCTGAATGGCCCTCCTTCCCTAGCCCCACCCTGGGGTTCTGTGCTTGCTGTTTTGTTAATTATGACAATGATCCTCCACCTCCCTCCCCTCATTTCACTCCCCCAATATCTTCTATGACTGATGCTGTCTCTGGCAGAGGGAAGATTTGAGAATTTGGGGGAGGAAAAAAATACAACATTTTAATCATTTTCACTCCAGTGATGGTAAAGATTCTTCCTGCACATTGTAACATAATAATAAATGTGCCCATGAGGAAAGAATGATCAGCAGCTGGTGTCTGACAAATTATCTCATTCCAGACAGGCAAACAGTCCACAGTGGGTAGAGACTGGAGCCTGAGGAGGCGACTTGGCACACGATTGGGGTTTCACCTCTCAGATGATGGAGGTCCAAATGGCCCACCGTGCCTGGGTTTGGGTGGAGGTTTTCTCTGGTGCTCCTCTTCTCCCATCACCTTTGAGAGCTGCTGACAGCCATGGAAAAGGGATTACTTTCTCAGCTTAGCCAGCCCATCTCTCATTCCTCCTCTAGGGCATTCATATCCCAACCACAAGAAGCAATTACAGTCCACCCCCAGCCAATGAGCCACGTTCTTCAATGCAGTGCGCATGCTCTTTCCTGCTGTCATGATGCCCTGGCCCCACCACACGCTCCTACCTTGTGTTCCAAACCCATCTAGACTCCTCTTACTCTGCTAAGGAGTATTAGAAACTCTCCCTTCTGGAAGCAGCTTCTCCTGGTAACTTTTATTACACTATTGTGTGGTGGTTTTCTCCACATTTTTGACAGCAGCTACCAGGTGTTTTTAATGAACTCTGAGTGTAGGGTACTGTTCTGAGTGCTTTTCTTCTATAGCTTATTTAATCCTCATGACCCTAAGAGGGCGGAATTCTCCCCTTTTTACAAAACTGGTGATTTATTTACTTTGCGTCCTTGGCCCCAGCATGATCCCTCCAGCGGGTGGTGGAACTGGAAAAGCCCAGGCTCACCTCTGCTCCTGTCTCCAAGGGGCCATGTGGGCTTGTTGGCCTCTCGGGCCCCATTTCCACATAACACAGTATGACCTCTACTGCCTTGGTGGGCTGTTAGGAGATTCCAAAGGAATATGTTTTGCCTATGTTGTTCTTATTATAGATCCTGAATGTGAGTTTATTTCTGCCCATTTTTTAAATGCGAGTTTCCTTCCAGAGTGGACAATCCCTGAGGGCCAGGGCACTGCCTGAATTGTTCACACCTATATTCCCAGTAACTAGAACAGTACTTGTCACCTGTTAGGAGCATGTTTTTTAATAAATGCATGAGGAATGAATTGAGCAATACAATGATATGGTAACTTGCTCTGTGTCTAATCTGGGTCATGATTGCAGCCAACATTCTGTGAAATGAGGCTCTGGGACAAGACAGAGCCCACTGAGAACTGGGAACTTTTAAGCACTTATTTCTTGGATTGCTAACTTAGATGGAACCACCCAAAGTCCTCTTAAGCATTGTTTCCCATGCTCAGAGTGTTACATCCCTTCCTGGTGGTTGCCAGTATTAGGACAGTCCTGTTGATTTCCTCTCAGAACCATAGGAGAAAAATGAAGTTGCTCACAGCTATCTCTTAAAATAGGCTTTTAGAACAAAGTTTAAGAAGCAGCTTTTCAGCAACTATGATCTGCACCCCTATTATGTGCTGGGCAGTTACAGACATTGAGAAAATTGTGCCACAGTTCAGGTCTCATTCAGTCTCCACGTAAGGACAATATAATTATCCCTCCCCTTATATGTGAAGAAAACTAACTCTCAGACTGATGATATTACCTACCAAAGAGCTTACATCTTTTAAAGAACAGAACAGAAACTTGATCGACCATGATATAGTTAGACACTTTGAATGTTAAACATGATATTAATTCTGTGAAAAACTGTCCAATGGAAAAGGTTGGAAAGCTTGGCAATCTCGGTTGATGAGAGTAATTAAGAAAGTGTATAATAGTATTTGTACCCTTGGAAAACAGAACAAAGAGAAACAATAAGTTGCAGATATCCTTAATGGTCAACACAGAAGGTGGGGCTGCTCAGAAGCCTGAAACAGGCAGCTAGAATACACGTGCTTGCAGCAAGCTTTTGGAGATGGGACTAGACTCTAACTTGAGTATTACTCCTCTGAAACCTAGAAGTAAAAGAGACCTTTTTCCTGACTGAGGTATATCTAAAGGGAATCCAAAACACTTACGTCCCTTAGGTTGTATCTTCTACTTTGGGATTAAAATCTGGCTTCTGACTTTCATTCCATAGCAGCCTCCTTTCAGTTTGTGTTTATACTAGACATACAAAAGACTCTCCATCATCCATTATCTCTCAGGCTTGGAAGTAGCCACATCTCCTGTTCTTACACAATTTAGAACCAAAGAAGAACAAAGACAAAGAAAAAAAAAGTTTCTGGTAGATTTCTTGATTGGTTTAAAAACCAATGTTATATTTTTAACAGGAAACCCAGAGGGTCCCAGCTTGCTCCATAGCCAGTCACTCAACAGTAGTAGCTCCAGGACACAGAAGGAGCTGCTGAAATCTTCATTAAATCCCCTCTGTGGGAATAACCTACACTTACTTGGTTATACTGATGGTTTGATATGTGCATTTCCTTTTGGAACACTGGGTTTGCAAAGATCTTATTTAAGTTGTGACTCTTTTTTTTTTTTTTTACACTGGGTTTTTGAAAAACTGGGATTTAAGTGAACAGGAATGTTAATAGGACTTGAAGCATCTCCTGCTAAGACAGACCTTGTTAAAGTCACATTCCAGAAGAGGGGCAGCTTGCTTCTTTCCAGACACTCTGGTCACTGGAACCTTGTCCAAAGTCATTCTGAGATGAGATGGAGAGCTACTGAAATACCTGAAGGGGTTCCTTAAAATGGACCTTACCAAAGCCTGCCAAACGACTCACTGGGTGTTACAAAATACACATTCTGTGCAGGACTAACTGCAGTTTATTATTAAGTGTAACCTGTGGCATGCAAACATATGCAATGTCTTATATAATAATATATAGTTAACAATAGGTTCCTCCTAAGAACTTCAATTTTTCTTCACTAAAATAAAAAGCAACTTTAGTGAAATATGGCAAAAACAAAAGTCTCTGGCTGATCTGGTTTGGATTCCTCCCCTAGAGTCATCCTAATTCCACTGGGCTCCATACACAACCTTCTCCAAGTAGTTGTTTCTGTTACCATAGGTTAACATTGGCTTATTTTCTGTAGTCCTAGTCACAATTGTTCGAAGTTCACCTGGAGTACCTAGATTTTATCAACAACAGTCTTAGGATAGTTTTCTACATCAAATACTCCCCAGTGTTGTCTAGACTGGGCATACTGATTATTATTCTGGAGAGGATTTCTCTTTCCATTTGCTCTTAATTGCAACTCTGGAATGCTAATCCAGTACTGTCCTAGAGCAATTTGATGAGAACTATAATATGAACCACATATATGATGTCAAATTTTCTAGTAGCCACATTTAAAAAAGCAAAATAAAAAGAAACAAGTGAAATTAATTTTAATTAATATATATGCACACATATAAAAACATCTAGCATAACATCTAGTCAGTTTTTAAAAATCATTAGAGATATTTCACATCTTTTTTTTCTGTCATACTGTTTCCAAAATCTGGTGTGTATTTTACCCTTATAACACATCTGAATCTAGGCTAGTCATATTGCATGTGCTCAAAAGCTACATGTGGCTCGTGGCTACCATATTGGACAGCACAGCACAAATCATCTACTCTAGGGACTTTGTGTTCTGATTGAGTGGGTATCGTAACAGAGAGATTTTCATCCCGTTCCCATTTTGGTGGGAAATATAACTTCCTGATTCAGAACAACCTGAAAATAACTCCCTACCCCCCACCAAGAATTTGCACCATGACAATTCCAGTGTGCTAAGCTCCACAGCCTTGTCCACGCCAATCCCCTTGTGCTGTCATTGTTCAATCACTGCATTTGTAATTACCATGTTGAACACAGTAATGCAAAAAGCATTTCAGTTCCATAGCTTTCTCTTTATAATGTGTTAGTGTTTTTGCTGCCATTGCTGTTTTTACCTAAGTAGGATGAGAATGTGAAGATAAAAAGGTTCGTTTACTTTACTCTTTCACTTGCTTGTTTTCTTTTCCTCCTCCCGTGTTTCCTGTCCATTGAGGATGTCAACGTCCTGATTCTGGGCTTTATGGAGTTTCATGCTGCCTCCTCTTTCTGGAGCTCTTTCATGTGCCGAATGTTCAGTAGGTGACCTCAGAGCCCCATTCCAACCCCACTTGAGCTACTTCGTGCCTCCAAGGACACAGGAGAAGAGGACAGACAGGGAACTCGGCCTCAAGGCACTGGGCATGAGGATTGACAGGAGGTAGGAAAAAGGGGGGAAGAATGTGGTAGAAGAGGAGGAGGAGACAAAGAACTCAGAGCAAAAAAGCTGCTGAGTGTGTGCAGAGCATAGAAAATGGCTGGCGATTATAGGGGGGATGGTATTCTAAGCTGGTGGGACAATCAAAATATACGAATTGTAAAGGTTAAGTGAAATGTTTATTTTATTCCTTTCTCTTCAGTCAGCCTGACTGAATACGATTAACAGGAACGTCGCACTAGCTGCATACTAAAATTAGATGTTGGTTCGGCTTCTCACTCACTGCATTAATGCACAGACACCTCTTACACATAAATGCCTTTCTCACCAAGCTCAGTCACCTTACACATCTTGCCCAAAAGTTGTATGTTAGAAAGGAAACATGGAGCTTTTGTTCAGTAGCTTGCCTGTGCAAATCAGCGCCTCATGGCACTATGGAACACATACCTGTTTAGAGCCATCGGACCTGAGGTCAAGTCCTGGCTCCATACCACCTCAGCGATGCACCTTTGGCCAAAGCCATCTACCTCACTTAGGCAGTTTCCTTGCTACCAAAGGGACATGCACATCTTTCTTACCTGCCTTACAGGGATTTGGGAGAAAATAAATAAGGTAATGAATGGAAAAGCACTTATAATGCCGAAAATCTTACACACAAGAATTAATGTAATTATGTCTCTGTTGGTCACATAACTAAATATTTGACAAGGTGCTCCCAGTTTACAGATAGGGACAATGAGGCCCAGACAGGTAACAGTAACTCATCTATATCTCCCAGAGACCAGTGATATGAGAAAACCTAGTCTACCACTTTCCAGCCCCAGCCTGTGTCTAAACCACGTTGTCTTTCTGGAAAAAACATTCCTCACTCAATCCCCACTCCAACAGAAAGCCCATTCAGCCAAGAGAGAAAAACAAATAAAGGTGTTTTTCAGGGTTTTTAAAAACTCTGACTTCAGACAATAACTCTTTGAAAGATTGACTTCAAAATGATTTTTCCCCAAGTTTATTTTTCTTCCCCATTATTTATGTATATTACTTTGTAACTACTTGTAAAGGCTGAGATCCTGGAAATTTTTACCTTAAGTGACTGAAACATTTGTCCTTGGGGTTTTTTTTTTCCTATATTAAGTACACTCATAGCAAGAATATACAGATTTTTTGAATTGATTTATTTTTTTTCTAAATTCCAATTTAGTTAACATACAGTGTTATAATAGTATCAGGTGTACAATATAGTGATTCAACAATTCTATACATTACTCAATGTTCATCATGATAAGTGTGCTCTTAATCCCCATCTCCTATTTTACCCATCCCCTCACCCACCAGATTTTTCACTTGCTAAATCCTTCTATAAATAAATACTTTCTTTTTTAAAATTTTTTAATGTTTTATTTATTTCTGAGAGAGAGAGAGAGAGGCAGTGTGAGCAGGCAAGGGTCAGAGAGAAAGGGAGACAGAATCCGAAGCAGGCTCCAGGCTCTGAGCTAGCTGTTAGCACAAAGCCTGATGTGGGGCTCAAACCCACAAACCATGAGATCATGACCTGAGCCGAAGTCGGACGCTCAACCGACTGAGCCACTCAGACACCCCAATAAATACTTTCTTAATGAATTGGTTTATCCGTAAAATAATTCATGGAGTGAAATAATTCATTTTTAGTTCTCAGTTATGACTTGCATATATAAGGCCAATGATCAAGTTTATATACACATTTACTATGTACTAATACCACTTGGTGACATGCAATAATGACAACACTGCTAAGACTGAGCTGGTTCAAACCCCAGAAATACTTCCAGCTCTGAGACCTTGGGCATAATACATTCCCCCTTCAAGCTTAATTTCATCATCAGTAGAGTGGAAATAATCCCATCGGTGTCACTCTTGAAATAAATAAAATAAACAACTTTTATGTAAGAGTTTAAGAAATTTAAAGTCTTATGGAAAATAAATTTTTTCCATTACAGTTCTTTCAAGCTATAGTTCTATTAGCCAAGGATATTCAATCTTACACTACTGTACCCCAAAGGTCAGTTTTCCATTGTGTTGATCACTGATAAGAAAGGAAAAGGCCTGTGACATTAAAGAGGATGGGAATCTGAAAGGGTGGAATAGTCATACTAAGAAATATGGCTTATAAATCTCAGAATTAAAGGCCCTGGGGATCATCGAGTCTATCTCGTTATTTCTCAGCTGTGGAATCAGGGCAGGTGATGTGGGCAAGGAGGGTAAGGACAAAGACCAAATCAAGGACAAAGACCAAACCAAAGCCACATATGCTGCATGTTCTCCCTCTAGATGTTTCAGTCCACTGCACTGCCTCATTTAAGAGGATCAAATATCACATCCTCTGGGTGATGAAAGGCCTCCTGTAGATCCTCCAGCCTCAGGGAGGGCACTCAGGGACTCTCAGAGATGGAAGGTTTACAGTGGACTCTGTAATCAGATCTGCCATGTTGACTCTCCTCTCCCAAATTACTTCCAACTGTCAGCTGTCCTCTTCACCTACCCCTGGTGAAGGTATGATGGTCCATGCAATGTCCATCTGTGCCACGCAGAGCTAATTTTCAGGCATATATTATTTTCCTGAGTAAGCCTCTGTCTGCTCTATTTTGTGGCTGAGACCCACACTGCAAGGGTAGGACTATCTAGTCAGTGTTTTCACAAACACAAATAAGTCATTACCAAATGAGTTACTTCACTGGAGTTGTATTAAGAGCTTTTTTTTTTTTTTATAAACTGTTTATAAATTCCTATTAAGTACATATGCAATAATAAGAGAACCTAAACTAAAAATTTGGTTGGTTTCATTGAAAGCTTATCTTATTCTCTTTTACAGATAACTGTTTTATTTCCTAATTTCATAGATCATGAACACAGATCTTAGAAAACTGAACCTTACAAAACATTTTAAACATTGAACTATTATTTGAGTTTTTATTAAAATTTTTTTAATTTTTTAAAGTCTGTTTATTTTTTTAAATTTTTTAATGTTTTATTTGTGAGAGAGAGAGAGAGAAAGAGAGAGAGAGAGAGAGAGTGTGAGCAGGGGAGGATCAGAGAGAGAGGGAGACACAGAATCTGAAATAGGCTCCAGGCACTGAGCTAGCTGTCAGCACAGAGCCCGACAGGAGGCTCAAACCCACAAACTATGACCTGAGCTGAAGTCGGATGCTTAACCGACTGAGCCACCCAGGCGCCTCAAGTCTGTTTATTTATTTTGAGAGACACAGAGACAGCGTGAGTAGGGGAGGGGCAGACAGAGACACAGAATCCCAAGCAGGTTCTGCACTATCAGCACAGAGCCAGATGTGGGGCTCAAACTCACGAAACCATGAGATCATGACCTGAGCTGAAACCAAGAGTGATACTTAACCAACTGAGCCCCCCAGGTGCCCCATTTAAGAAAAAAATGTAATGTTTATTTACTTTTGAAAGAAGGAAGGAGGGAGGGAGAGAGAGAGAGTGAGTGTGCACAAGTGGAGGAGGGGCAAAGGGAGTGGGACAGAGGATCCAAAGTGGACTCTGTGCTGACAGCAGAGAGCCCAATGCAGGGCTTGAACTCTGAAACCATGAGATCATGACCCAAACCAAGATCAAGAGTTGGATGATGCTTAACTGACTGAGCCACCCAGGCACCCTGAATTTTTTCTTATTTAAATTCAAGTTACTTAACATACAGTGTAATCTTGGCTTCAGGAGTAGAACCCAGTGATTCATGGCACCCAGTGCTCATCCCAAAAAAGTGCCCTTCTTAATGACTATCACTCATTTAACCCATCCTCCCAACTACCTCCCCTCCAGCAACCCTCAGTTTGTTCTCTGTATTTAAGAGCCTCTTGGGGTGTCTGGGTGGCTCAGTCAGTTGAGCGCCAACTTCGGCTCAGGTCATGATCTCGCAGTTCTGAGTTTGAGCCCCAAGTCAGGCTCTGTGCTGACAGCTTGGAGCCTGCTTCAAATTCTGTATCTCCTTCTCTCTCTGCTCCTCCCCCACTCATGCTCGGTCTCTCTCTCTCAAAAATAAATAAACATTTATTAAAAAAAAAAAAGGAGTCTTTTATGATTTCCTTCCCTCTCTTTTTTATCATATTTTCCCTTCCCTTCCCCTTTGTTCATCTGTTGTGTTTCTCAAATTCCACATATGAGTGAAACCATACGATATCTGTCTTTCTCTGATTGACTTATTTCACTTAGCATATACCGTCTAGATCCATCCATGTTGTTGCAAATGACAAGATTTCATTCTTTTTCATGACTGAGTAGTATTCCATTGTATATACATTCCACATCTTCTTTTAGAAGAGTATCAGTTGTCATGGGTGAGTGTAACAGGAAACTGAACCCAGGCTGGTGGTCAGGACAGATTTCCCCAAGGCCATGGTGACACACTGAGAAGTTAGATAGATGTGAGGAAGAGGGTCCCAGACCAAGGAAATTGCTCTTGTGAAGGTTCTGAAGAAAAGGGCCAAGGGAGTTCTGGGAAAGAAAGGAAGGCCATTGTGGAGGAGCAAAGTGGGAAAGAGTAAGAGGAGAGAGAGGTCAGAAAGCTACCCTTTGCATGATGCAATACTTTACAAAGCCTTTTCCTTTGTCTTTCCTGTTTATCTATAACCACCTTGAAGTGGGCTGCTCAGGGGTGATAGATTTTAATTCTGTACCAGACTGAATGGGTACAAATGCTGGCTCTGCACATTACTAGCTGTGAGATCTTAGAGTAGTTATGTATTTTTCTGTGAATCCTCAGCTATAATTGGAAGTAACAGTAATGTTCACTCAGACTGGGGATTAAATGAATTAATATACATAACACAGCTAGAACAGTGTCTGACACACATTAAGTGCTTATGAAACCTGGACGTTATTATGATGGTCCAAGCCAGTGTCCTGACTCCTAGTTTACTCCTAGTTTACTTCTGTGTCCTGTCTTCTGGAAAGCAGATTGGGTGGGGAGAGTTTCTGACTGCAGTGTCCATCTGGCAAAGTCTTAGAGAATCCACTGAGAAGTTCCATGGCAAAGATTGCCTGTTCAATGAACCCTGCCTGTACAGAAGTGGTCAGGCCATAGTCCAGCTAACCACACTTGGCAACCAGCCAGGGAAGAATGTTCGGGAAGAGAGCAGCCTCGGCTCCAATGCTTTGTACTCCCAGCTGACTGGCAGGTTCTTTTCTTTTTTCTTCTTTCCTCCTGGATTTATTGAGATATTATTGACCTATAACATATGTAAGTTTAAGGTTTACTTTATGATCATTAGATACATGTATTATCAGAAGATGATGACCACAATAAGATTTATTAACACTTCCAGCCACTCACATAATTACACTGTGTGTGTGTGTGTTGATAACATTTAAGATCTACTGTGTTAACAAATTTCAAGTATATGATGCATTACTGTTAATTATAATCACTATTCTGTGCATAAGATTTCCAGATAATATATATCTTTTAAGAGCGTCCAAGGAGAGCACATATGGCTACCACAGCTTCTGGCTCATTGAATAGGTCCCCCTGCTTGCTGGCTCTCCTTTGCATCTTCCAGACACTCAATTGCATTCCTCTGCTGACCCCTGGTCCTCCTGGTCTGTTTGCCTGATCTGACCTCTTCCCTGGGCTCCTAACTTCATTGTTTCCATGGATGCCACTTCAACTTAACCCTTTCTACCATCAGGTGCATATGTTGCCTTTAGTTCTCTTGCTATGGGAACCTAAGAGCCTTGTCTTTCTGACATTTTGGCAGCCCTTTGGAGATCTGAAAATAATGATCTTGTGAAAAGGGGGTAGTAAAGGGGTACTAACATCAAATAAAATGAGGTTTGAAAGCTGGTTGTACTATTTATTAGTTGTTCAAATCACTAAACCTCACTCAGCCTTAATTTCTCTACCTGCAAGATGGAAATGATGCCCAACTTTCAGGGTTGTGGTAAGCATGGGATCAGATAATGTATGTGACAGTTTCCAGCCCAGTGACTACCATATAGCAGGATACTCGATAAATGTTATTTTCCTTTCTGCCTTTTTTTTTTTTTTTAGGATTTTGTCTTCTCAGAATTAATGACTGCTATCTTCCTCCTGCTTCCTTCCTTCCTTCTCAGATGCTCTTCTTATGCTACAATACTCATTTTTTTAAACTTATTTACAAAGTAGGATAAAGTGCCTAGTCTACACTGTGGTGGTATGACTAGCATGAAATAGATGATGTCTGTCCACAATGACCCATCATCAGTGATGGCCCATTAATCCTAAGATAATAGTCAAGCTCCTTAACATGGTCTTTGTCAAGTGATTCCTCTTGCCCAGAATTCTTTTCATCTCAGGCATCTCCTGGCTCAGTAACTCCCCCAAGAGGTCACACCCACCTCCCAATCTGAATTAGCTCTTCATTATAGCTTTCCCTGAACTCTGTTCTTTTCTCTTATAGAATTTACCACAGTTTATAATTTTATACTTATTTCTTTGGTTATAATTGTTTAATGTCTATTTTCCCTATAGACATTAAACTTCAAAAAGATAGGAACTGTATCATATCTAGAGCATCCAGCATAGACAGTTGATAATACTGTAGAATGAATTCCTCCCTTCAAACCAAGACGGCTCTATTCTTTTTTTGGCAAGTTATCTCACTGTTGGTTCATATTCAGCTTCTTGCTCACCAGAACTCCTAAGGCTCTTAGACTTCTGTTACAGTTAAGTCATCATGATCCATGCGGCTATATATATGCATGCATGTGTACATGTTTACATATTTAACATCAGCAAAGGCACATATTTGGGTAAATAATGGGTTTTCAGGTCAATTGAAAGGAATATGGGGTGAGTGTGTGTGTGTGTGTGTATGTTTTGTGTGTAAGGATAAATTGAGTATTGACAGGGTCATGTGGATCAAATCATGGAATACTTATAGCAGTGTGAGGCATTGCATAATATTCCATGTGCAAGGTGGAGAGAAGGAGCAATGCTTTTATTCATAATCCAGGAAGTGGGATCATGAGCAGGTAACCAGGACCAGAGCACGGAGATCATGAGGAAAACCTCAAAGCCACAGTCCATAATGGGGCCTGAGTTCTGGGAACCAAGGTTTAAAGACCCAGAAATAGAAATGAGGCCTTATATTCAGGTTTGATCTTGTGAATAATGGGGAGTCATTGAAGACTCCCCATGAATGATGGTCATAGCTGTGATGGAGAAAGCTGTCACTGAGAACGTACCTAGAGTCAACAGGGAAAGGAGGATCTGAGTCCAAGAGACAAGTTGGCATTTATAGCAGCAAACTGTGCTGGAGGAGGAGAATAATTTTAGAAAAAAAAAATGGTGAGCTCATTATGGGACAAACTATACAAAACTCAGATGTGAATGAACTGTAGAGCATGTCAAAACTCTGAATTCAAAGAATTGCTAGATGGAGACAGAGAAGGGAAAAGGAGAGAGGAGAAAGGAGAGCAAAGGGCCAAGAGAGGAAAGAATGTCAAAAGGGAAGACTTAATTGACTTCTTCAATATGATAGAGAAGATGATGCACACTTATGGAAGCCCATAAGACAGAGTGTAAGTGGTCCCTGGTGATCTTGGGTAGAGCAATTTTTAGAGAAGGTAGATGGGCCAGAACCTTGTGGTGGGCAGATGACATATAAATGAGACATAAAGATATAAAAGCAGATACATGATATGAAATATGATATAAACCATGGCTGGGTTTTCTCTGACCACATTTGTTTAAACTTCTCTGGTCTGCTTCACACTTTGCAACAGTTTGAATACATCCTGGGTTTTCTCTACAGTCCTTTCTCCTATCGTCCTTTGTTACATGTCCTATTTTCTATCTTTCTTTGTTACAGCCCTCTTTACTCCTGGCCTCTCTCCCACTTGGGCTCTTCCATAGATTTCCCGCTAGAACTACCTGTTTAAGTGTCATGTCCCTTTCTGTTGCTGCTTTCCTGACTCAAAGAGGCATGTTGTGGAATCATGGCTAGTCTTCCTTAAAGTCAGCCACATACAACCTTTCCCCTTTCAGAAGTCTGCTTTCAGCATTCATGGGAATGTCTGTTACATGGAATAGGTGAGATCTTGCCAGTGCCCCCTTGATAGTTAATCTTCAGACAGGAGTAAAGAAAGATAATTAACAGAGGATAACATGCTAAATAAACAAGTAAAATGGCATTATATTTGTGAACTACATGGATATAGTATGATGGACTATATGGACGTTAGGCCCTCTGAGTCTGGGAATGGCCGTCTTTTTCAACTGTGGATGCCGAGGGGGAGAGAAGTCTCCTTCCTTGCTTCGTCCTTAGTGTCTATGAAATGTGTACTGCTTCCAGGTTTGCGCACACACAAGCCAAAAACTCCCAAGAATTCTTTCTCATCAGAAACATCAGCATATACTCTCCTCCCAGATCTCCCTAAGATTTTTGTGGTTGCCAACCATTAGCCTGTAGCCCACACTTAATATTAGAGAAGGATGGAAAAAAACCATTGGACCCACTCACGTAAGGTTGACTCATATTTTCTTTTGCTTATTATTTCTGGCTTAGTTATTCTTCCCCCAGTCTCACTGCATTGCAGTTATCTTGATGCCTACGCTCCTCTAATCCCCTGGTCAAGGATGATTTGGTAGCTTTCTCTCAAGTCTCTGCTGGTAGGTTTCTTATGTTGATCAAGAAGCAAAGTGAGTTTTTGACAGGGGTTCACATGGGAAGTGGTCTTTTCAACAAATGATGTTGGGACAATTGGCTATCCACAGGCAAAAGAATGAAGTTGGGCCTCTACCTCATGCCATTTATAAAAATTAACTCAAAATGCACCAAAGACCTAAATATAGAAGCCAAAAACTATAAAACTCTTAGGAGAAAATAGGGATAAATTGTGGTGACCTTGAGTTAGGCAAAGCCTTTTTAGATATTCTACCAAAAGCACAGTGACTAAAGAAAAATTAGAAAAAGTGGACTTCATTGAAAGTAAAAACATATGTGCTTGAAATGATATAAAGAAAGTAAAGAAACATACAGAGTGCAAGAAAATGTTTACAGATGATATATCTGATAAGGGACTTCTATCTGAAATATATTAAAAAACTCTTAACAACTTAATAATAAAGTGACAACCCAATTAAAAATGGGCAAAGGACATTTCTCCAAAGAAATATAAAATCTCTCCAAAGAAGATGTGCAAATGACCAATAAACTTGTTAAAGATTTCTCAATATCCCTAATAGCCATTAGGGATTTGCAATTCAAAACCACAGTGAGATACCACTTCATACCCACTAGGGTGGCTGTAATCTAAATGACAGACAAGAACAAGTGTTAACCAGGATGAAGAGAAATTAGAACCCACATATATTGCTGCTGGCAATGAAAACTAATGTAGCTCCTTTGGAAAACAATCTGACAGGGGTCCCTAGGTGGTTCAGTTGATTAAATGTCTGACTCCTGATTTTGGCTCACGTCATGATCTCCCGGTTCATGGGATCACTCCCACCATCAGGCTGTGTGCTAATAGTGCAGAACCTGCTTAGGATTCTCTCTCTACCCCTTTCTCTGCCCGTTCCTGCCTTGCATGCACTCACTCTCTTTCTCTCTCTCAAAATAAATAAAGTTAGAAAAAAGAAAACAAACTGACAATTTCTTAAAATGTTAGACATAGAGTTACTACATGGCCCAATAATTCTGCTTTTATGTATATAACAAAGAAAAATTAAAATATATGTCCACACAAAAACTTGTACACAAATAATTATAGAAGCATTATTCATAATTCTCCAAAGTGGAAGCAATTCAAATATCTATCAGCTAATGAATGAATAACCAAAATGTGGTATATTCATACAATGGAATATTATTCAGCCTTACAAAGGATACATGCTACAACATGGATATACCTTTAAATCATTATGCTAGGGGCACCTGGGTGGCTCAGTTGGTTAAGCATTCGACTTTTGATTTTGGATCAGGTCCTGAGCTCATGGTCATGAGACTGAGCCCTGTGTCTGGCTCCATGCTGGGTGTGAAGCCTGCTTAAGATACTCTCTCTCTCCCTCTGCCACTCCCCCACTTGTGCACACTCTCTCTCTCTCTCTCTCTCTCTAAAAGAAAAATAAATAAAATAAATTTTTAAAAAACATTATGCTAAATGGAGGAAGGCAGATACAAAAGGCCATATTGTATGATTCCATTTATAGAAAATATGTGGACTAGGCGAATCCATAGAGACAAAGTTTCTAATGGTTGCCTTGACTGGGAGAGGAGGGAGACACAAAAAGTAGTTTGTGGGGGACCAGGGTGACATGGCTAAGAGGTATAGGGTTTCATTTGGAGGTTATAGATTTTGATGGTGGTAATAGTTGTACAACTTTAGGAATATACTAAAAGTCACTGAATTGTATACTTTAAATGATGAATTTTGGGGCACCTGGGTGGCTCAGTTGGTTAAGCATCTGACTTCGGCTCAGGTCATGATCTCACGGTTCATGGGTTGGAGCCCCGCGTTGGGCTCTGGCTGAGAGTTAGCTCAGAACCTGTAGCCTGTCTTCAGATTCTATATCTCCCTCTCTCTGTGACCCTCCCCTATTCATGCTGTCTCTCTCTCTCTCTCTCTCAAAAATAAATAAAACATTTAAATTTTTTTTTAAAAAAGTAAATTATGAATTTCATGATTTAAATATCTCAATTTAAAAATATAAAGGAAGAGGAAGAGAGAGAAGGAAAACTAAAGAGGTAAATGTTAAATATAGACAAAGATTTCCAAGAACGCAGAAAAGTGACCAAAAAGCAAGCTGGCCCCCTTTGTAACAAAGATCAAGTTCATTAAAACTCCAGATTTCATGAATCTTTTCAACCCAACACTTGATGGCCATCTTAAACTCTACTCACCGACTACAACATGATTACATGGGACTTTTGTGCATCAGGTTATGTATGGATGCTATGAATTTTCATAGACACTTGATGTACCCTAGACCAGGTGATATATAATTTTTATTTTAATTTTATTTTAAAGTGTATTTATTTTGAAAGAGACAGAGACAGCACAAGTAGGGAAAGAGCAGAGAGAGATTGAGAGAGAGAGAGAGAGAGAGAGAGAGAGAGAGAGAGAGAGAGAGAGAATCCCAAGCAGATTCCACGCTGCTAGTGCAGAGCCCAGTGCAGGGCTTGAACCCACAAATCCTTGAGATCATGACCTGAGCTGAAACCAAGAGTTGAACATTTAACTGACTGACCCACCCAGATGCTCCCAAGAGATTTGTAATTTTTTAAAAATTATAATTTTAATCTGGGAAGAGTTTTAGAAACTATAATAATAATAATAGAATAATGAGAACTAATTTTGACATAGTACAAAATAAATCTCTATTTGGCTCGAATGACCTCACTCTCTTCTGAACTTCTCTAACCTTGAACTCCACCTCTCTTTGTGGCCATTATTGTGCCCTGTCTTCTATGATGTCATTTTTGGGTCTGGATTATCTCACTATAGATTAGACGTTCTTCAGTGAGGAATCAGCACTGCTTCCCAGGCCTAGCACGGCGCCTGCCAGCAATATCCTGGGCTCAGCTGAGGTTTGATGGTAAACAAACCAATAAGCTTCCAATTCCATTTGGAAATGGACAGAGTATACATTCAAGGAATTTTAAAACAAAAAAAAAGCAATGTAAGAATGTTACTCATCTCAGAGGAAAAGGGAATTTGTCGCCTATGCCCACTTTGGCCTTCCCCAAATTAGCCTCACTTTCCCCAGGGGCACAGCTCCCACTCAGTCCTGTGCTGCAGCAGCTTCTGGTTATGTTTTTGAACACTGATAGCATGATGTACAACTGGGACATCATTCCCCTTACAATACTAGGTAAGTTTTGGTAAATGCAGAAAACCCTGACTGAGCTTAATGTTTAACTATCTGGAAGCAGTTTCCCACCTCTATAGATGGTTTTTGAAATATTGATGGATCCAGAATTTAGACTGCAGATCAGCAATTTTCTTTCTGAGTCTCCTGTGGCACCCCCAAGAGTACTTCTTATAAGGCACCAAACTCTGCGGTGCCAGAGCTCTTTGTGGCTCCTGCAAAAAAGGGACATTCAAAGGAGTCCTGTGGGTGGTGAGTTGCTCAAGGGGAAAGCAAAGCTTTGTATGAGATTTTTAAGGCCCCAGAGATCTGTGAAGACCTTCAGCTACTATTGCCTATGTTCATGGACTTGTGTACCATTTTCTTTCCCATCCCATAGCAGATGGAAAATATTTGCAGAAATTTTTCTTCAATACAAATATTTTATTTAGGGGTTGGTTTTGGAGAGGGAAATTCAGAATTCTGTAAAAGAATTAAAACATGTCCAATATGTTTTTAGATGTCTTTAGAAATCCAATGTCTATTAGGTTACAGAAATAAGTGTGGCTTTTCCAGATTTGTGTTGGCTCATAACATATCATATTTGATATTTTTAAATTATAATAATATATGTAACAACTTTTGGGTTTATAAAGTGCTTTTGCAGCCTGCCCTCTTCTTTTTCTCAAGGGTGACTGTGATTTCATTTGGCAGATTAAAAACTTGAGGCTGAGGGAGGTTTTAGTGACCTTCTAAAAGCAAACATTTTACAGAAGAACTGGGACCTCAAAGTCAGTAGCCAGGCTCCAAATTCTATCCCATTATATTTAAACATATGAACACCAGACCCCAGAGGGAGACAAATAGAATGATTTAAGGGCATATTTTCCAAAATTAATACTGATAAGAAAAAATTAGCCCCAAGATATGGAGAGGATATATACTGTGGGTTCATAATCGCACCCTCCTTCTAATCACTATGCCCCAGACTGAATTTACAGATAATAGAAACCCCAACTCTTAGGTCTGGGATTCAGGCAACACTCTACCAAGACAAAGATTGACTGCTGTACATGCTGGCATAAAATGGAAATGCTGTAGCATTCCCATATGCAAATAACTTGCCAAAACAGTGTAGTGTTTCAAAAGCCATGTACTGAATGGAGACAAGATCTCAGTACAAGCTGTGGGAGCAGGGTGAATTTATGAAGCAGAAAGTATGGGCTGAGGAAGAGATCAGACCAGTAACAGTTTACTGGCCTTGCTGTTCTCTTAAGAGGCACTAATGGTAGTGGACTGGTGCAGTGGAAGTAAACCCAGCTTCATTTAAAGCAGTAGCATGAAATTGGTTGCAATAAAATTATGCATTAAGTGTGCATTATGTTTAATAAGACTGGATTGCACTTCCCATGTTTACTCTGTGACTATTGAGGCTGATCCAATTTTCTAAAGTTCTCCAATTGGTTCACGATAGAGTTTCCGGCCAGAAGGTCAAATTTCCCTTGCTGTTATTATATGTCTCCATTACTTTACTATGGCATTTACACTTTATATTCATTACTTTTTTTCTATCTCTTGAACCTTCCCCATTCCAAAATGTTCCCTGTAGATGGCCCGTGTGACACAAATTAGAACAACCTTGATAGCTGTCAACTGGAGACTATCTGAGAACAAAAGGACATTATTGCAAACCAGCACTGGAGGTAATCTCTTGTGCTTTCTCTGAAGGCTTCTTAATGGCCTTTGAGAAATAATACAATTCAGATCTGCAACCAGGAGACAAAAGAGTGGAGGTTGGACAGCATAAGAAACATGTGACTTGGTCTTTAGGTCCTACTGCCCTGGGGTTAGGAGTAATTATCATTAGAAAACAGAGATATCTGTTTTCATTTCACCATGTATATATTTATTAACTCATCTATTAGCAAATCCTCATTGGGGGGCCTACTATGTGCCACTTACAGTGAATGTGATGGGAATATATCAGTTAATGAGACATCCTGCTATGATTTTATAATCTAATGGGGATGGGATGTAGGGAGATTGATCATAAAAATATAATTTCAACACACTGAGATAAGTAAAATATTAGAAGAAAGAAGACAATGCTTTAATAGAAATAAAGAAGAGTATTTAGCTTTTCTGGTGAGGAAGATGGCCTTTGCAGAAGAAAATGAAACAATTTTCTTAAAAAAAATGAAGATGAAGAAGAAGAAGAAATAAAGGGCATTGAAAGCAGAGAGAATGACATATGCAAAGCATGGAGGTGTGGAGGAGTATGACATATTTAGGAAGTCACAAGTAGATTTCCAAGGGCCCTAAAGGGTACCAGGGCTGGAGTGGGATATGAAATGACAGGAAATGAGGCCAGAGTGTGAGGGGGGCTCAAATTCAATGCCACTGGGGTTTAGATGTTATCCCATAGTCAGGGACGCATCGCTGACAAATTCTCCCAACCTGAGAGGTTTGTTCTTTTATGTCTACAAACTGGTTTAAACCAGGTGAAGAATAAACAGGGTCCTTTTAAAACATCTTTATGAAAGAATACATTGAGGGAAATGTAAAATAGCAAGTAGTATATATACATATATACATATTTTTATATTTCACATATTTTGTACATATCACTGTGTGCAGTGATAAAGTGATATGCATATAATATGTATATATGTATTTTATATCTCTATCCATCTATCTATCATCTACCTATCTATCTTCTCTTTGCCTTATAAATGGGCTAGACATTACTCTCCTATGACCTTTTAAATAGTGGTGAAGTTCAACCATGATAAATTAATGGGTATTGTTTTTACTGTCCCACTGTAAGCAACGCTAGATAGGACAAACTATATGAAGCAACTGTTTTCAAGCATTGGACAACAAAGCTTTCAGAACTCTATCTTGAGAGCAGAGAAGCACATAAGGTCAACTCCACATTCACCCTATGTTTCTGCAAGAGAATATTCTTTAAAGTTATGCCTACAGAAGTATAGCCCTAACAGAAAGCATTGGCCTCTGTGGGCAAAGGAAACATAGATAAGAAATCAGAGCTGCTATGGTAGCTAGAATTTGCAAGGCAATATACTAGAAAGGAGGGAAATGTTCAGAGAAGGACTTCCAGAAATTTTCATTGAGTCATGTTTCCTATAAAATACTGCAACAGAAAAATATTTAAAACAAATAGATATATGGGGTCCCTGGGTGTCTCAATCACTTAAGCACCCAACTATTGACTTCGGCTTAGATCATGGTCTCACAGTTCATGAGTTCAAGCCTGGCATCAGGCTCCATGGAGCCTGCCTGGGATTCTCTTTCCCTCTCTCTCTGCCCCTCCTCTACTCTCTTTGTCTCTCAAAATAAATAAACTTAAAAAAATTAAAAATATGGGCACCTGGGTGGCTCAGTCGGTTAAGCTTCCAGCTTCGGCTCAGGTCATGACCTCATGGTTCCTGAGTTCCAGCCTTTCATCGGGCTCTGTGCTGACAGACAGCTCAGAGCCTGGAGCCTGCTTCAGATTCTGTGTCTTCCTCTCTCTCTGCTCCTCCCCCTTCATGCTCGATCTCTCTGTGTCTCTCAACAAATAAACATTAAAAATTTTTTTTAATTAAATATAAAATAAAATAAGACATCAGTAAAGAGATAAACTCAAATAGAATTCTAAAACAAAAGCATTTGATTTTTCCCTTGATTTCTCATATTAATTGACTTTAACTTTCTCACACTGCCTAGCCAAATCTTAATTTTTTGTTCTTTGATATCCCAAAGCATTTTTTATAGCCTTTCTGAATATCTCTTCTTATGCTGCATTGTGGTTGCTCATTCCCATCTTTGTTTTCCACACTCTGCTGTGGGTTCCTCCATCTCCATGTGCCCAGCACTCAGTGACTGGAGTGAATGAATGAATGATGGATAAATGGATAGATGGATGAAAAAACTTTCTTCCCACTCTTTCTACAATGGTCAGAAAAAAGGGAGAAAATAAAAGGGAGAAATATTCTACATTCCTCTCCAAAAGAGGGAGCAATAGAGTTATCATCACCTGGATAGTTCTCTGTATTAGCAAATTCAGGAAATTCAAGTTATTGCCAGATGAATCCTTGGCTTGCTGAATGAATTTTCATTAAATTTTCATTAAATCAATTATGAAATTGCTTATACTATATAACATTCTTTTTATTTTATATATGTTTTATTTTTTAGCATTCCATATTTATATAAAAATATTCAAAAACTTTCTGTGCCATGGATATTGTGATGAGATTCTGTTGCTAAATTTGTTACCTTTTTATTAAATTGGTTTGGCTGTTATTATCCTACTAAGTGACTTATTTTCCACTCAATTATTAATTTTTCAAGCATACAGAAAAGTTGAAATAATTGTATAACAAGCACTAATATAACCACCATCTAGACTCAATAATTATTAACATCTTGCCATATTTACTTTATATCTCTATTTATACACAAAGAATAAATTTATATTTTTGCTGAAAGTAAATTACAGACATTATGAAATATCCTAAATATTTCAACCTGTATCTCTCAAAAATAAGGGCATTGGTTTACATAACCTCAGTGCCATTTTTTCATGCAAAAAATTAATAGCCATCATCTAATTACTGGTCCATATTCAAAATTTTCCCAACTGATCCCAAGACATATTGTATAGTTTTTTTTCTCAAGCTGCGATCTATAAGGGCTCATACATTTTGTTTGTTATATCTCTTTTGTCTCCTTTACTCTACAACAGTCCTCTTCACACAAACATTTTTTTTTTTATGACACACTTTTTGAGGAGACCAGGTCAGTTGCCTTCTAAATACCCGCATTCTGGATTTTTCTCATGATTTCTTTGTGATATCATGGACTGTTTCCTCAATTACCTGTTTCCTCTAGTCTCGAAGTTAAGACGAAAAGCTTGATTAGATTCAACTTAAATATGGCTTTTTTTTTTTTGCAAGAATGCTTTAATAGTGATTCTGAGCATTCCATATTCCTTCAGAAAGCACATCGTGGCAGGCTGCTGTGTGATTAGTGAGGCTAAATTTGATCACTACATTATAAAGAAAGCTAAGATTTTTCCCTCTACAATGAATGACTAATTAATCTCAACATGCACATTTAATAGCGCTACCTTCTAGTGAATATCTATGTGCCAAGCACTGTGCTAATTTTCTAATTAATTCTCATAACAATCCTATGAAGTAAAGATAATTCTCTCCATTTAAGGATGAAGAAACCAAGGCTCTGATAGTTGACCCTTTTTATCTAGGAGAGAATCTGCTTTCTAAGCTACATTCCATACCACATTAATGGATATATACGGGTGGGGTCAGGGGAAGGCAATTGTTTCTAGCTTCTCATCTATTTCTTTGGCTTAGTCAAGAATAATCATGGTCAAAAAGAAAAGAAAAATAATCTTTTTTCCAAAATCAGTAGTTGAAACCTCATGACTAAATAAATCTTTAAAAGTACTTTAAATTTTTAACTAATTTCAGAATTTTCTAATTTTGACTTCTAAACACAATTAAATGTGATTGTTGATAGAAGTAGAGCTTAACTTTTTATTTAACATAATTTTTTAAATTAAAGTATAATTTTGGAAACGTATTTTCCCACTTGGATTTGGTGAACAGAGAAGCAGGAACATAGGTGATGATAGCTTTCCCTCACACCTGTAAGAATTGTAGGAATGACAGGTAAATCTACCTCAGGTTTTAATAACTGAAGTGTTCATTGCTACTGTTTTATAAGCTGCTCCATTCCCTTCCATCTTGGGAAGAAAAGAGTACACTCAGTCTTTTAGAGACAACCCTTCTTACACTTTGCCTCACATGGACTCTTCCTTAAAAGAGCAGTCCCAGGAGCTGTTGCCTCGGTGCTGGAAATGTCTGGAGTTTCGGCAGAACCTACAAGGTAGAGGACCCAGAACTGGCAAGGGGCAACTGTTGACTGAAAAAGGAATAATTACTATCATGTGGGAATTTACATGCTTATTTTAAATTTAATAAAGGTTCTTATACACATAGGTTGGAAAATTCCAGAACAGTCTACACTCCCTGTCTGCACCTAGTCTGGCTTCTATCTCCATTAACTTCAGTTAAAGTTGTTTAGTCCTTACATTACTTGCCTTCTCTGCAACACTTAATCTTACTGCATACTCCTTCCTTGGCTCTCTCTCTTCTCTTGGCATTCTGTGACACTCCACTCCCCTGGCCTTTCTCTCATTTCTCTGATCACTCCCTTGTATCTCTTTTGCCAGAATTCTTTTTCTCTGCCCATACCTCACACACTGGTATTCCCCGGAGTCGTGTCTGTGGCCACATTCTCAATTTGTGTGCTCTTTCTGAACAATCTCACAACTTCTGTGGCTTCAACCATGGTTTGTGCTTGGATGAGCCCCAACTCTATCTTGGGAATACAAATCCCACACCTCTCTCATGCGCAACACTCATGTGCATGACTTCCCATGGTATGTCTGTGTATTTCCGTAGGTACTTCCTATGGGGACTGGATGTCCCCAAGGAAGCATAGCACTTCCTCCATCCCCATCCTGCTCCTCCCCTCTGCTCCTCATTTGCTTGAATGCACCACCACTCTCATACTTGCGCAAGCCAGAAATGTAGGATTCATCCTTGACTTCTCTCATCCCTTCCCACCCCATGCCCTGTAACTCATTAAGTCCTGTGGAACTGTTACTTAAATAATCTTTGTCCTTCTCCTTCTCTTATTCTCCATAACCCCTTAGTTTACTCCATTTTGGTGCTCGATTTCTGTACGTTTCTTAACTGATCTCTCTGTCCCAATCTGTGTTCCCTTCCCCAGCCCTAGAAATCTGTCTTTTGTGACCAGAGTGCCTACCTAAACTAAAAATCTGATTATGTTATTCCTCTATTCAAAACATTGCACTGACCAAGTCTTCTTGCCCTTGGATAAGCTTTGAATTCTTTAACATAAAAAGTTCTTCATAATCTGGCTCCTGCCTCCCTTTCTAGCATCATATCTAAGCACAACCTCCTTTCATCATACTGAAATACATTGTAGTGGGGAGTGCCTTCTTTTTGTTTCTATGCTTTAGCACATACCCCTCACCTTTACTGGAGTGTCTTTTTCCACTTTTCATGGCTAACTAACAAGATTTTCAAGACATCACCATATCCAAATAGTTTAGCAGGTCATTTATTTTGACCATTGTCCCATTGACAGATTTGCAATTCCAAGTAATTAAACATTCTGCCTATCTTTAGCAATGATTGATCTCCTTTAAACGTTGGGTCCTTATATGTGTGTGTTTGCTTAGTGTCTCTATGAAGAAACATTGGCTTTCTTTCCTAAATAATAATGTACTTCTTGTTGGTAATGGAGTTCAGTTCTCAACCTAACAGGCTTGGCTGGCCCTGAAACCATGCCAACCCTTACCTACAGTCATCCATAGAAAGCTAAGTTCTATCTACATTTCTCAACCATTTGTCCAGGCAAACCTGCCACTTACAATTGTATAGGTTGTGCACTGCATACATTAACAATAGAGACTATGTGGAACTCCTCTTCCAAGACCCTCCTCTGTGACAGATCAACACCTGAATCCTGAATGCCACCATATACTACCATATCCACCCATATATAATGGATTATTCCACCTTGCATGATGAGATTGCCCAGTTTTAGCCCTTGTTGTTGGCATTTCTCTAGGGAATTGCATTTTGGTTAGTTAGCTAAGCTTCCCAGGGATGAGCCCTACAATCAATAAGAGGCAGCAATGCATGTAGAGAGAGAGAGAGAGAGAGAGAGAGAAAGGAAGCAAGAAAGGAAGCAAAGATGGAAGGAAAGAAAGAAGTAAAAGAGGGAGGGGGGTGGGAGGAAGGAAGGAAGGAACTAAAGAAAGAAGGAAAAAGCTTGCATTTGAGAGTCAGCCAAACCTGGGTTTGAATTATTGCTAATTTAGTTTTTTATTAAAGTATAGTTGATGCACAATTTTACATTTGTTAGTTTCAGGTGTACAACATAGTGATTTGACAACTCTATACATTATACATGCTCGCCACAAATGTAGCTACCATCTCTTACTACACAACTCTATTATGACACCATTGACTATATTCTTTATGCTGTACCTTTTATCCCTGTGACATATTAATTTTATAACTGTAAGTGTGTATCTCTGATTCTCCTGTACTCATTTTGTCCATTGCCCCACTCTCCTCTGCTCTGCCAACCATTAGTTCTCAGTATCTATGGATCTGTTTCTGCTTTTTTTTTTAATTTCACATATAAGCAAAATCATATGGTATTTGTCTTTTTCTGTCTGACTGATTTCATTTAACATAATATACTCTAGGTCTATTCATGTTGTCACAATGGCAGGATTTCATTTATTTATTACAGAATAATATTCCATTGTATATCTATACCGCATCTTCTTTATCCATTCATCTATCAATGAACGCTTGGGCTGCTTCCATAATTTGGCAATTGTAAATAATGCTACAGTAAACATGAGAATATATATCTTTTCCAAATTAGTGTTTTCATTTTCTTTGGGTACATACCCAGTAGTGGAATTACTGTACATATGGTAATTCTGTTTTCTTTATTTTTGGTGGGGAACCTCCATCCTGTTTTCCTGTTGGATTTGAATGTTTGCTCTGCTAAATGTGTAGCTCTACGCAGTCTTCTAAGTCTCTCTGATCCTCATTTCCTTTCTTCATTGTATAGTAACACTCCGCATCCAGGGATAGCATAGCAGTAAATAAGTTACTGTATGTAGACCACCAAGCAGAGATCCATATCCTGACCAGTTTATGTGTGCTCTTTCTTCCCATCAGCCTAACAGACCTTGTGGCACAATTGGGTCATAGATCAAAGTGTAACGAGGACACGTATTATCTACTGACTTGACAATTTTGTCTAGGTGCCCATCTCATCTAGACATCTATAACACCCTGGGGACAAAAGAGTTAAAAAAAAAAAAACTTTTTAGTTATATACCCTGGATTCAGAGAAGAAAAGCTTCAGACGAAATCATTGCCATTTACTTTTTTTTGTTTTGTTTTGCTGAGATTTACTCTTACTAGTGCTTACCTATTTATTTACTATGTTTGTTGCTTGAATTCTCAACAAATGTATCATTTCTCTCTTTTAGTTGCTAGTGTTTCCCTCACTGCTGCTACTGCTAACAACATTGGGAATAATATGTTGCAGAAATGAGGGATTGTAGGATTCTCTTGCCTGCAGTTGTTTAAATTATTTGAAAGAACTCCAGGCAATGCAGCCCAGGTAGAGACTCAAAGACACAGGGTTCACAGAATCAAAGATAGCATTTAGAAACAATAAAGAACAATATTTCTGGAATTACCTGATGGATCAACTCTCTCCCCATCCCCTGTAATTTTATGTACTTGGAAATTTATATATCTATGTGTTTTTACAAGTGTGCATATGCATCGAGAATGCTGGTGGTAGAGCTAGAGACATGTTTCAACGGTAGATGAAATGTGTTTCCTCTGTGGAAAGAATAGCTATCATTCCTTTAGACTTGTGTTCCAGGTAAATCTTTGGACAGTTCACTTTGAAAAACATAACAAGTTTCATCATAGTTAAACTTTTTCAGGGGAGCTTTGACCATTGTCTCCCAGCCAGAGTATGGAAACGGACTTATGCTAACATCCAAAGGCTGTGGTCTGGGAAAAGAAAAGATGAAAAGTGGAAATGGACTTATGTTAACATCCAAAAGGCTGTGGTCTGGAAAAAGAAAAGATACCAAGAAACAAAGTTGAGAAGCAAGAAAGTAATATAGGGTTTTTCCAGCTAGGTATATTCTTTATATCAACCTCACCCTTGATTCTACAGTTAGCATGAAGAAGCAGTGAATTCAGTGGAGAGGACGTGGATTTGCTAGGACAGAGAGAATGTGTTAGAAGTTCACTGCTAGCCCTTTGGCACTTACTAGGACTGTTTACAAATAGTCCACTTCTCTGTCCTGGGCACACGGTAGGATTGAATTTTCCACACACTTAAAGTTAGCTGTGATCTAAGTTTGGCCATTGAAATATGAGCAGGCCAGGTGAGTCAGTTCTAAATGGTGGATTTAAGAGTTGAATTCTTTTTCCCTTGCCATGGCAATGGCCAGTAGCTGCCTGGACAGTGGGGGTCCCAAAGTAAAGACCAAGATGATGCAGAGCAGATTTCCTGGTGGGCCCTAAGTTTCACACATAGCATGAAAGGGAATTAAATTTTTATTATTTGATGTCCTAAAGATTTGGGGGTTGTTTGTTACTACCATGTAATCCAGCCTATCCTGACTGATGCAAGTCCTTTCTGTAGATTATTGAACAAAGTTGCTGCTTCTTTGAGCATCAGGTTTCTCATCTCTAAAATGGAGATAACTGTAATAATGCTACTTTTATTGACTCTTCCAAAGATCTAAAATTAGCATATAAACAGTAAATCCTTTTAACAGCGATAAGTGTTGCCAGATATCCGTTACTAAGGATGGAAGAATTTGTCTTCCCAAAGTGACTTCAGAACACATTTCTTTCAAGGTTTGGCCTTAGATTAAGAACAGTCTGAGAGATAACAAAAATCTCCAGTGAACTTTATCACCAGACTTTCATTAGGGAGTGAAAGCCACTGCATAAACATTACCCAATAGAATCAGAAGCTTAACACTAAAAAAAAATTTATAGTTGAAACGTTCCAGATCCAAGAGATTTACATCCCATTGACCACCTGGCTAAGAGCTGACAGAGCAGCAGAATGTCCCTCCAGACTATTTTTTTCTATTCCCAAACTGGAGAGGATATCCTTTCACCTACCAGAGCTCTGAGATGGCATGTTGAATAATACATGCTCCCAGTGATTCAGGGTATGACCAGGAAACCTGAACCTTCCGTGTTGCACAACTAATGATCCCTCTTCACCCTCACCCACTTGTGAGTTTACTTTGCATTGTGTATATGTCTGTATCCCTTACTAGAGTGCAAATTCCCAGCTCATCTTCTGTCCCTGTGGGAAGTTCCTACTATAGTATCTACAGTGGATGGTCACCAGTTCAAATTTTAAGCATTCCCTGTCAATGGGGACCTTGCTGTATCCCAAAACTCTTCTACCATTAAAACAATCTTCTTTGGGGAACCTGGAGGGCTCAAGAGTTAAGTGTCTGACTCTTGACTTCGGCTCAGGTCACATTGGGCTCCACACTAACAGTGCAAGGCCTGCTTGAGTTTCTCTCTCTCCCTGTGCCTCCTCCACTTGTACATGCTCTGTCTCTTTCTCTCAAAATAAATAAATAAACATTATAATAAATAAATAGATAAAACAGTCATTATTATTACCACAACAGACCACTTCAAAATTCTTTTTATTTAGTTTTTTAATAGTTTATTGTCAAGTTGGTTTCCATATAACCCCCAGTGCTTATCCCCACAAGTGCCCTCCTCCATGCCCATCACCCCCCTTTCCCTCTCCCCCACCCCCATCAGCCCTCGGTTTGTTCTCAGCATTCAAGAATCTCTCATGGTTTGCCTCCCTCCCTCCCTCTCCCCCACTATTTTTCCCCTTCTTCTCCCCCATGGTCCTCAACTGACCACTTCAAAATTCTTATCCCCTGCTTCAACTCCCACCTCCTGAAATAAAGCAGAATATTCCTGTACTCTTCTATGTTCTCCATAGAAGAATAAAAAACAATCACCATGTTGACCTTTAATCTTCAAATCTCATTATTGGCTCTCATGTCTAGATTCTTTACCTTTATCAGGCCTAGACTCTAGTTTTCATGGTTCCTCTTAAAGTATGATACATAGACCTATTCTGTCCGGTAGAATAGGTCTTGGTGGCAAAAACAGTATCTATCATGGTAATCACTGATTCTTCACTGCCTAACAAGGTTTCTGGCTCATTATAGGATTCAGTAAATATGACTGAATAAATTCATGAATATAAACAGTACCCCCAGTTGTGGTCTACACCAGTTTATCTGGGACCACATCCATTAATCATGACCACAGACCTCCTCTGTCCCACCAGTTCTCACTGCCACTTCCTTTCCTGTGTGTGACCACACAGGAAGGCATCTGATTGTTCTTTGTATCTTATCGTAGAGGCTGTACATAAGGCTACACTTGGGCTCATCTTCCCGAGCATTCTGTGTAGCACCCTCCCTGGAATCTACCACACCACAGTACCCCAGGAACTATCTGAGGCAACTAAGTGGGAAGTGGAGCCTCACCCCAGTATGGAATCTTCTATGAGGTGTGTTCCCTGCTTCCTCCAGACCCATATCATGTCACCCACTATCCACCTCCACCATGTGCCTGTACTCCAATCCCCTGATTTATTGAAGATGCCATGTTTCTTCCTGCCTCAAGGCCTTTGCACATGCTGTTTCCTCTGCCGTTAACATTCTCAATCTACACTTCCACTCTCCTTCATGTAGCTAACTCTTCACTCTTCATTTCCTTAGAGGAGTCGATCCTGACCCCCAAACTAGAACTGAGTGTTACTTGGTTTTCTTAGCATCACACACTTTTCCCTCACAGAACAAATCATAGTGTGTAATTACACATTTATATGCATTTCTAAGTTTCTTAAGGGCAGAGACTTTATTTTGATCACTGCTCTGTCCCATTATCTAAAATAATGCCAAACACACAGTAGATACTTAAGAACTATTTGTTAGAAGAATGAATCATCATCTTTCTCCATCCCTAAACTCAAAAGCTCCGTTAGGATACAGTGTTATTTTGCAGATCATTGTATGTCTAAGGACTTACACAGCTGGTGCACAGTAAGTAGTCAACAATAATGTAAATAAATAAGGAAGAAAAGAAAGATGCAGAGGAGGAAGAACAAGAAGAAGAGACATAACAAACAACATTACCCCTTTATTCTCAAAAGTGTCTTAGTTTAGACAATAAATTGTACGGTCACCATAGTTATGTCTAATTATTGATTCAAAGATTTTTTTGGTCAAAGAGCAAGGGATATGAGAGAGATTAGGACTTGGGAATTTGCCACATCTCTAGAGAGATGGCAGTCAGAAAGCGAGATGGGACAACTCAATTTCTGATGGTTCCAGAGGAGTCTCGAGGAGTGTCAAGGGTGCCCTGAGTCTTCAAAGGGCTGTATCTATCCAACTGCTCAGGAAAGGCTCACATATGGACTTGGTTTCTTTGTTGCAGTAGTGGAAAAATAAAAATATCTCTCAAACATTTTCCTACCACATCCCCCCCCACAGACACACACAGTGATGTGGAAAGCAAAGAGGTATGAGACTTTTAATATTTTCTTAAACTTCCAAAAGTCAAGGCTTCTGACTTGAAACTTTCCATCTAGTTCATATTCCCCAGGTTGAACCTGATAGAAATCTTGAAAGAGACAGACATGTTTGAGCCCAGATCTAAAGGACTAAAAGCAATTCTGCCTCTTCCCTCTACCTCACCTTAAAGCAACGTTTTCAAAGTTGAAATTCTGTGTTAGTTTGTTATCAGGTTTAATAGAAGACAGAGTTAACTCCTGACCTTTAGGTTCTGGGAACCAACATAGTTCTTGGAGTTCAAAATCTGTCTCCCATTGTCCAATCAGTTTCTTTTCTTTTCCAAAACTTCTTGTCACTCTGAACCTGTCTTGCTGTGGGCTCTCATGATAGGTTCCTGTAGCTGGGGTGCATAGAATCACCCATTTAAGTCCTTCCATATCCCAGTTTAGGACAGAGGAGGTCTGTGGTCATGATTAATGGATATGGTTCCAGATGAACTGGTATGGACTGTTTATAGTCATCAGTTTATTCAGTTATATTTATTGGGTCCTATAATGAGCCAGAAACTTTGTTAGGCAGTGAAGAATGGGTGATTACCATGAGTTGCTGAACACACTCAACAGGAGCACATACTTTGAGCACAAACACATGCAACTTTGCCAGTTTCTTTGAATATGCACAAATATATATATATTTACATTACATTACATTGCATGTTTATAGGGATGAATGTTGCTACTGTTGGTATATGAATATGGCCCAACAAAAGGTGTGTGTGTGTGTGTGTGTGTGTGTGTGTGTGTGTGTGTGTGTGTGTGTGTGTGTAAAGAAAGAGAGAGATTTAGGGATATGTCTAAAGTATATCCTATAGTCCTGCCCCCTCTAGAAAGTATACTCTGGTGGAAAGGTGAGGATGCAGTGATAAAAAGTAAACATAATAAATAAGTAAATTATGTGATATCTTAAAGATTCTAAGTGCTGTAATGGACTAATAGCAGAAATATGGTTATAGTGAATGGGTTGCAATTTTAAACAGAGAGAGTAGTTGTGTAGATTTCATTGAATAGCTGATTTGAGCAAAGACTTACAGGAAGTGAGGGAATAATCTACATAATATCTGCTGGGAAGGGTTTTCCAGTTACAAGGAACTAGTGCAGTCAGTGACCCTGAGGTGAGACTGTACCTGACATTTATGGAAAAGCAAGAAATAACTTGAATATAATGACGGAGGGACAGAATATTATAAGGAATATGTTCAAGAGATGATGGGAACCAGATCACATAATGAATATGGATATTATACATAGGTGCTATACATGTATACAGAATATACACATGGACATGTATATATTTTTAGTCCTAAATGCATTTCAGTCTTACATGGATTTTTTATTGTCTAAACACCTGTTATATGCATATAGAGAAATAAAACTAGTATATATACATTTGTGTGACACAGTTATTTGATTATGTCTATGTGTGCTGTATGTATGAGAACAGATGTTCATGCATGTATCTATTGTGCAATTGAATGCACATGTTACTTTATGGAATGTGTGGCAAACCATATGCATGTGGGCATGTGTACTTATTATATATTACACTAATGCATGTGTCTACCAATAGCCATGTGTCACTTCAAATGACAGGAAAATCTCACAAGTATGTCACAAATTCATGGGCTTTTTCTGCAGGCATCTGGCAGAAAACAGGTACCCATTTCATTCCTCTTATTCCTCCTTATGAAATAACCCTGCCCCCAAGGCAGGAAGCACTGATGCTGAAGAGACAAGCTAGTGCAGACATGTTTCAAAGATTCTGGGTCTTCAGTCATGAGACTGAAGAAGACACCAAAGCCATGACCATCTGAGAAAAATGGAAGGGTTCTCTGACACTGATAAATTATTTACCTGTATCTAGTACTTGGTCATTTACCACAGGAATTAGAAGTGCCAGCCTATTCTGTCAGATCCTATAAGGGAATTTTTCTTTCCTTTCTTATTCTTTTTCTTCAACTTTTTGCAGGGAAATAAATTGCTCATAACATATGGATTTTAATTTGAGATTTTATTCTTTAAAAGTTTGGTGTACAGAGTAAAATGTAAGGGTTTGTTTGTTTTTTTTTTTTTTTTCATTTTCCCTACCTGCCCGAGTTGTAAACCTAAGGCCAAGTTAATTAAAGTCAATGGAGAATGTATTTTTTTTTATTAAACTTTCTCTTTCTATTGATTTTTCCCTCTCATACAAATAGTACAGACTTAGTCCTCAAAACCAAAACACTGTAGAGCAAAGAAAAGGAATAATCAGGCTCCCAAGATAATTTACAAACTCTGACACAGGATTTCAGAGGTGGCTAGGATTTCAGAGGTGGCTAAACTGGCAAGATTTTGAGAATCTAGGTCAGTTAAGGACACACAGGCCCAGCTGTGTGCCAGCTAGCCTGTGAAGCCAAACTCCCAGGTACATTTGGCTCATAAAAGCAATCTTGGTTTCTTCACAGTACAAACATCTGGACCGTTGCAACAGCCTCCTAATTTTTATTCCCACTTGCAGTCATTCTCTTTCATCTATTCTCCATCCAAGAGCTAGATGTATCTTCCCAAGCTATAATTCTGATGATACAATTTATAGGCTCAAAGCCTTCAAGGGCTTCCTCTAACCAAGGATCTGCAAACTACAGCCCACAGGCCAGATCCAAACCATTGCCTATTTTTATAAATAAAGTTTTATCACAACACAGTCATGCTGTTTTGCTGATATATTATTTAAGGCTGTTTTCACACTACAACAGCAGAGTGGTTGTGATAGAGATCACATGACCCACACAGCCTAAAACATTTACTAGATAGTCTTGAATAAACAGAGTTTGCTGATGCCTGTTCTAACCCATCAAATAAGAACCATGATCTCAGGCTAGCATTTAAGACCTGCTAAACAATTTCCCCAAGTTGGATTCCCATTTTAATTCCTAGTCTCTTCCTTAACATTGCTCATATCAGAGTCATTTTGGACCACTTGGTGTTCCCCAAACACTCTTTGGCAGAATTAGATTGCCCCGTGTCCATTTCTTCTTTTCCTGGTTACAGCACTAAAGTTTTCCTTTGGAAAACTGCCCCTCTTCCACTCTCAGTTTTTGTGGTCCTTGGTGGGGGGGGGGGGGGGGGGGGGGNCCTGACAATTGGAGCATTCTCTGTATCACAATTGATTCTGAAATAGGCATAATACTAAAGCCACACCAATGAGCTGTAATTCTGGCCTTGTGTTGTAACTGTTGGAAAAGAGAAGCTATTTTTTCCACCAGGATTCTTGAGCCTGTCAACTGTAACTAGCACTGGGAAGAAGTAAATTGAGAATGAAGTCAATACCGACTGAAGCAGAGCCAAGAGTCAGAGACTTCAGTCCTAAGGGCATATTTTAGGCACCTGGTTCTAACTATACCTGAAGCTAGACTACTTATGTACCATCCACATACAGGGACAAATAAGGTCTTCTTTTCTTGTTGAGAGTTTGAATGGGTTTCTGCTGCTTGTAATCTAAGTAGTCATTGCTTTGTCCCCTCCCTCTGTCTTGAATACCTTCTTCCCTCTTCTCCCTGGCCACATTTTATCCTGTTTTCAAGACTCAACCCAAGCCTCAGCTTCTCTGTGAAATCTCTCCTGAATTCTCCATGAAATACAGTCTCTGAGTTTTGAGCTCCACAGCTTAATTCTGCTCTTCTTATCATCCGGTTACCATGCTTTGGACCTTGTACTGAGTTCCTGAAAATGTCTTAAATAGAGAAAAGAACAAATTCCTGGTGTGGAGTGAATGATCCTTTTAATTGTTGTATTTAGGTTTAGAATGTTAAGGGATGGGAAATGCTTCAGATTGGAGCATACTTTCATCTGACCTCATAAAATTAGCTCTAATTTTTTAAATAATATTAAGCTCTCAGAAATGTTGCAAAGGCAATGTGAAGAGCTCCTGTATCTTCACCCAGATTTCTCGGTTGTCAACCTTTGGCTGTATTTGTGTCCCCTCCTACCACTTCCCCCGCCCCTTACCTACAGACACATTACTCTTATTCGTTTTTTAGTCTCTTGAAAACAATGTGTATATCACCAAACAGACACAAACCCTACATAAACCCAGTGTACTGTTCCAACTCAGGTAATCAAATATCAATATAGCACTATGGAATACGGGCCACATTCAATTCTTGCTCTTTCAACAAGATCTCTTGTTTACTTTGTGATCCAGGATCTAATTAGTATCATGCATTGCACTTAGTTGTTATGTGTCTTGAGTTCCTCCATCTTTTCTAGTCTTTCTTGAACTTGACAGTTGTCGATGATAAGTCTTTAATTCCATGGGATGTCCCTCAACCTGGATCCATTGTCTCCTCATGACCAGCCCCTGGGCATGTATTCTTGGCAGAATCTCGTAAATTTTATGCTCTGTTCCTTTTGGTGCATTCCATGTGGAGACATCTAATGTCACTTTACTAACCCCTAGTGATAACCAAACTTTGATCACCTAGTCAAATTGCTTTCTGCCAGGTTTCTCTACTCTAGAGTCACAATTTTTAACTTTGTGATGGATGATAATTTTATAGCAAGATACACCAAACTAACCAATAGCCTGTACTTCAACAGACCTCTAGTTGCCTTCATGCTTTAGCATGCCTTCATGATTCCTCTCTAAAATAGCCATTACCATGATGGTTATCAAATGCTGGCCTTCTGTCTTCATCATTCCCACTACATTTATTTAGTTGTCATTTTACTGGAAGGAAGAGCTCCCCTCTGCCCCGCCTCTTTCTCTGTCTTCATTATGGACCCCAAAACACCTATGTTATGCAACAGGTGTTAATCTGTTATAGTCATTTATTGTAATGCTTAAAGTATCCTAGATTCAGTCAGCAGGAGCACCTAACTCCAATTTCCTTTTGACTTGTCCCCATAGTCTTAAAGTACTTTCCTATCTCTGTTGCTAAAAATTGGGGGACTCAACTTACACTTTTCCTGCCCCAGCCCTAGAATCAATCCTTTTCCCAAGGGACTTCAATTCCTTTTAGTGGAAATTTCTATTTGGGAAGCAAGATGTGGAAGCTTGGTATGCTCATTGCTGCTGGAATGGCATTGCTTCTAGGCCCTTTCAGCAGACAGAGGTAAGAAATATGTGCATGTATGTACCTACATTAACACACATGCATATGCATTAATATATACATCTATATCTATCTTCATAGATAGATAAATATTTTAAAACTAAGCTGTGAGTGTACTCACATCTCCAATTTCAATCTAACACCTCAGGTTTCTTTCTAGGTTTCCCTCTTCCATATTTATGAAACTTTTCTCTGATTATGCTCACTATTGACTCTGATAGTTTTTAAAACTTGAGAGCATTGAGAGCAAAGGCTTTTCCTTCCTTTGCATTTCACCTGAGAGCTGCCAACGTGTTCAAGATACAGGGACTCACTAAATCAGCACTGTCCCTTGATGGTTAGGCCATGCAAAACCTTAGGTTTAGCAGTAAAGCCCCTAACTGGGGAACTCAGGAGACCCAGAGGCTACTTGTGTGCCTCGCTGTCTAGCTCTTCACCTGGCAGTAGACCTTCTGTAACTGGCTTCACTGGCTTCTTAAAATGAGAAATGAAAAAAATATTCTCAAATGCTCTCTGAGGCTCTCCAGAAGCAGGTGCTATATAAATACAAAGTATAATCATTGTTGCTGTGTGAGAAATGTTTCTCCACCCTTCTTGTTCTACAATAGACTGAGAATGTTTTCTAGCATCACTGCTCTTTTCAGGCTTTTAAACAGGTGATGTTGCTAGAGCTTGCATTAGGTACAGTGGTACCAGGTAGAACAGACTACAAACAACCTCAACTCCCAGATGTTTTTCTTTAATTTATTTTCCCTGGAAAAAATTACAGCATAACACAGGGAATACACAGGAACATGTCTTATTACCAAAAGGGGGTAAAACTCTATACCCTGCAACCTGGTGGTGTACTGTATGTAGTAGGACAATAACAGCAAACCAGAAGTGTCCCTGTGGCCTCAACCCAAGCATCTGCTCAGTCTTTTCTTCAGCTTTTGACATCATGAAGAAATGATGCTCTCTCTTGCTAAGTTCCTTCTTTTTGGAAGGAAGAAGTTGATTAGGTCCTGGAGGTTTCTATAATTGGATCAAATGGTTTTCTCAGCATCACATAGGCAATAAGTGAAGCATCAGGCCTCGACGAAACAATACTACTCTCTTGATTTATCTAACAGCTGCCTTTGGCCCCCAGATATAGGTTTCTTAGACCACAGTTATTCATTGATGTCCACTTCAGTCCATCAAACCTAGATATATACATATGCATAATCTCTGTTTCTAGTCATTCCTGGGATCATACAGAATAGCCAAAGTGGAAGGATCTTTATAAAGTTCTTCTTGTCTAATTACCTCATTTTACAAATGAGAACACAAAGGTGAAGAGATTTGTCCAAAATGAGAACTACTCCACTATGCTTTACTTCCTCTCCCTTATATATTTTTTCTTTTGCATTTAAAAACTATAGCTTGGTTAAGCATCAGCTCTGGGTTGCATTTCCTCCATATTTTTATAACTACAAGGATATGACATACTTACACTTTTCTCTCAGTCTCATATCACATGCATAGTGCAGGTATGCAAGTGACATAGGGGAGAATGCACTAAAATGTTCCTAATCCTGGCACTGCCACCAACCAGCCTGGTGACCTTAGGAAGTCTCTTGACCTCTTTGACCCTCAGTTTTCTCACCTATGAATGAAGGTGTTGGGTTAACATGTCTATTCATTCCACAAACAAGTGTTGAACAAAATAGAAACACCTAGTTTATTTTGTGCATGACCTTAGGAAGGTCACCAAACCTATCTCTAACTCAGTTTTCTCATCTGTATAATAGGAATAGTAGAAGTAATTACTTCATTGCGTTGTTGTAAGTATTAAGTGAGATGATCATGTAAAACACTTATAAAGTTAATTGGCATATTTGGCAAGCATTCAAAAATTGCTACCATAACTATTATTATTATTACTCTTATTGTTATTGCTATTATTTCTATGCTCCCAGTCTTGGCTCATGTTGGTTCCTATGCCTGAGGAGCTTCTTCAGATCTGCAAATACAAATCCTACAGTGCTTTCAGACCCAGGTCAAATACCCTTCCACAAAGCCATCCCTAATTCTCTCTGGTTTCTTCCCTGGAACACTACCCATGGTATTCCGACATCGCAACTTCATTTGAACTTCATGCATACACATTTATTTTCCCCATTAGGCTGCTTGAGAGCAGGGTTTTTCTCTGACTCATCTTCAAATCCAGGTGGCCAAGCACAGAGCCCAGCAACTAGTATGGAATGAGTAAATACTAGTTGAATGAATGAGGTATATAACGTTGCTTAAATAGCAAGTCTAGATGGTTATATAAATGACTCTGTTGATTTTACATAAGTACAACTAAAAGAATTTTTTCCTAAGCATTGTTACTAAAATAACTGATGATTTGGCCCCCAAAAATCTACATTAATGATGCCAAATGCTGGTCCATAGATCAGTTCATTTCAAATTATCTTTGGAGTTCTTTAAATATATAAAAGCCTGGTACCTACCTCCTAAACATTCTGACTCAGTGGATTTTGGTAGGAGTGGAGAACCCCCACCCCCTCATTTTTTTTCCTTTTTAAAGGCTCTGCAAGTGATTGTGATCTGTAGCCAAAATGGGGATGCTCTAATGTATATAATGCCTTAACAACTATCTAAAGGTTTCTCCCCCAAATGACTATTCAAATACACAACCATCTAGCCTGCAAGTTTTTTGCTCTTTTTATGTTCATTACAATCAATAATTTCCCTCCATTGAGGATCTTCAATGAATGAATGATACCAGCCATTAAGAGGGTGCATATTGGAAAGAGCAGTGTTTTAGATGACAAGAGACATAGATAAGTTCTAGAATAAACTCAGCCTAATATGTATGAACTTGATAACCTACTTGGTCTCTCTGGGTTTTAATTTCCCCATTTTTTTAAATGGAAGCAGTAACAACAGCAGTATGAAGTTAGTTTGGAGACCTTGGGGTCGGCTTGGCTATTCAGCTTGATTCTGCTAGATACAAGTCTGTCATAAGTGCAAACATCTTGAGGGTATCTTGGAAGCATGTTGCGAAACACTGGTTTTGGCAGTAGAGAGGCAGGAGTTTTTCTGCATTGTTTGGAAGCAGAATCAACAGCTTTGTGTAAACTGTGCTCTGAGCCACAGAATTCCATAGAATCCCACTAGTATCCCTTTATGGGGTAGGGGTCGGGGAAAATGCTAATTGTAATTGAGCTCAAACCATTTTTATTAGCTACAACCCTTATTTTGTTTGTTTGTTTGTTTGCTTGTTTGTTTGCAGGTGATAGAAACACAACTCAAACCATTTTAGGCTAAAAGGATTAAGCAGACCTGCAGCTGAGCTTTGTGAATAGCTGAATTTAGAAACTGAGACGTTGCAAGAGTGTTCTCCTCTCTTGTCTCTGCTGCTCTTCACATATTACCTTTATGTGCTTAGCCCAGCTTCCTCTGCACAGCAGGCAATATGGCTGATACTTGTGTTTTCATCTTTGCCACAAGAGAGGGACTGCCTCTTCCCTTGTTCCAGTGTGGAAATTCTTGGGGAAGGATTCTGCCTGGCTTAGATCATGTGTCCACACCCTGAACCAATCATCCATGACCAGGAGAATGAATACTCTGATTGGCAGCTCCTATTAAAAGTGTAAAGAAGAGAGAGAGAGAGCAGTTTCCTCCAGAAAGAGGGTGCTACTCCCAGAAAACGATGGGTGCTGAGAAGGCCAAACAATCAGTTCCCATTGTGCTGTCCCATAGGCATTTAGGTAGATATGCATGTAAAAAAGGTTGTCAGCTAGCCAACTGCATGGGCTATAATATAAAGAAACACATCTTGGTTCTGCCACCAACTAGCCATATGGCTTTGAGCCACATTCGATTACTTATATAAATGACTATCTCTTCCACTTTAGTAGGGTTTTTGAGATTGGACAGCAGGTACTGTTCATATTAACATCTGCAGGACCTAGTATAAAATCTGGCCCTTGATACTTACCTAATGTGATGTTATGGGGTTTTTTTAAAGTCATACCCAAGCAAAGTTTTTGATGTGGTTTACTGAAATATTTATAACAATTGGATTTTCTTAAAAGGGAGAGAGAGACAGAGAGGTCCTGAGGGAGAGGACTGCCTGGAGAGGGCATGGAAGCACTGAGTGTGTTCTTTCCTCATACTTTGACCTATGCATTCAGCTGTTCCTGAGTGATATCCTTTTATAATAAACCAATGATCTAGTAAAAAAGAAAAGAAGGAAATGAAAGCTAAGTGTATACCATAAAGTCCTATTAGAAAGCAATGCTGATACATTTACCTTTAAGCTTCCTAGCAGTTGGAGTAAGGATGGAAGATGGAAAGACACTTTATATTAGAGTTGCTAGAAGAGCAAAAATAGTAACAATAACAAGAAGTTGAATTAAATTTGAATTTCTATTTTAAAAAGTAAATAGCTTTATTATAAGTTGTGCCATGCAATATTTGGGACATACTTTTACCAAAAAAAAACTATTTATTTTTCATCAAAAATTCAACTTCATTTGGGTTTTCTCTATCATATCTGGCAACACAATCTATAATTAGGTTCTTCATGACCGAAAGATAAGGACCAAATCAGTTGCTCAGGTGAAATAGTGTTTCTTCTCACACCACGTTTCCCCTAATAAAGGTCTAATAAAGGGGATTAATGAGGTGCTTAATGATGCTTGATTAACTGTGCTCCTCAAGGGTCTCAAGGTCTCAGATTTCCTCTCTTGACAATGAAAGAAGTTTGACTCAATGACCTGCAAGGCTCTTCCTTGCACCAATGCCCTATGACTGTGCCAGCCTGGGATTTTCCAGGACTGAGCTGTGCTTTTAAACTAGAACAGCCCTTTTATAAGCACTTCGATTTAGCTAAAGTCTTCCCTTCACCAAGGAAGCTGACTGTAGCCATGCTGTGGGTGTGACTCTGGCTGGTGCCTCTGGCACCTGCCCTAAAAGGGACTGGAGAGAATCAACGTCTCTGTGTGTCTCATGGCACCTGTGTGTGTTACCGTGGAGCCCCAGCCCCAGCTGGAGCAGCAGTGGCTGCAGCTTTCCTGAGGGAAGTTCAACTGTGAGCTCAAGTGTGAGTACTTCCAAGAAAGCCAAAGAAGTCTCAGGGAAACAAAACAACTTATCCCAGCTGGCATGACCAATGAGTCACTGAGCTATAACTCATATCCAGTTCTGTAGCCTTTCCACCATCATAATGCTGTCTTATAGGAAAGCTAACACCCAGAGCCTTGAAGAAGTTTGCTCAGTTTTCCACAGTGAGACCCCAAAATTTATAGAACATGTTGCCCTAGTGAAGGTCTCTGAGTTTAGATTCATTTCTTTATCCACAGTCTTACTGGTATTTTTTTTTGAAAGCTGAATGATTGAGAAAAGAGAGTCTGAAAACTCCTCTTTCCTCTCTGGAATCATTTTCTGGTGTCATTGGACCAAACTGATGATTTCAGTGGCAAGATGTCAGGCTTATGAGTCAGACCCTGAGGTTACTCTCCCAATCTCTTCACTCAGCTTCTGTGTGCCCTGAGATGGCCTAACTCAGCAGCCACACGACAGTTTGCATTTCTCTGAAGATAACACACTCTCCCACACTCCAAGACTTTGATCCCTTCTGTCTCACGAACTCCAGTCACAGCTTCTGAGAAGTATTTTCTAATTCCTTCCATCAGAGCAGGCGTTGCTAAACAGCTCAGAGTGCCTACAGCTCTTATAACACTGGATGGTGATTCTTGGTTTATACATCTTTCCTCCAGTAAGTCATGACATCCTCATGCAAAGTTTTGTTTTCTTGCTTTCTTTCTATGTGTGCCAGCATTTAGTGTAGCACTTGGCATGAAGTTGGAGCCCAGTAATTATTTCTTGAAGAGGGTAAAGAGGGAAAGACAAAAAGGATAAATGAAAGGAAGGTGGGAAGAAGAAAGAATGTTCTTTGCTGTCTCAAGAAGGAAATCCACTTGAGTTTTCCTTTCTTTTTTTAAATTACTATTCTCTTGGTAACTTCTGGTAAATTTCATTTGTTTGTAGGCTTTAAACATAATCAATTTTAATAAGTTCCAACTGTTCTTTAATACTGAAGCATTTAATACTGAGTATGACTTCTAATTGTCTGGACTGTGCCACAATGTCTGAATCAGGGCTGGTGACACTTTGGGAGGAAACATATTATTGTCTGTATGAACTTCTTCTTTGATTTGTCTCTTCTCTCATGCTTTTGAGCATAGGCTCAGTAAGTCTCACATAATTTAAAGATGAATGCAACCAAAGCAATATGGCAGTGCCCCTCACACAGCCAGTGCAATGGACCAAGCTCTTGGCCCCTCCCATCTGAACTGTTGCCACAGCTTGTTTGTAGCCCATCATTCTCACTCTTTTCCACCTCCAACCCATCCTCTGCCCACAGCAGAATGGGCTTTTGAGACTCAGTTCTAAACTGTTTGTCTTCATTGCTCCCCATCACCTATAAAGTGAGTTTCAAACTTTAGTTGGAAGAGGAGTATCATGTAACACTTCCCATAACTTGTTCTCAACTCCATCCACCTTTGCCATCTTCCAGCCCAACCATCTGTATTAGTTTACTAGGGCCTCTGTAACAAAGTACCATACACTGGGTGCTTAAACAACAGAAATGTATTGTGTCATAAAGTCCACAGACTAGAAGTTTGAGATCAAGGTGCCAACAAAATAAATTCCTTCTGAAAGCCACAAGGGAAGAATCTGCTCCAGACTTCTCTTCTTTGGCTCATAGATCGTTGTCTTCTCCCTGTTTATTTATAGTTTTCTTTCTCTCTATGTGTCAGGGCCCAAACTTCCTCTTCTTAAAAAGATACCAAGTTAACTGGATTAAGGCCCACCCCAAGGACCTCAACTTAACCTGATTATCTCTATAAAGACCCCATTTCCAAATAAGATCACATTCTATAATACAGAGGATTAGGACCTCAGCATATGAACTTGGGGAGGAAGATACAGTTCAGCCCATAACATCACCGCCCCCCCACCCCCCAGTTTCTTTCATTCTCCCATGTTTCTGTACATGGTAGTCCTTTTGCTAGGAATTCTTTATCGCCAACCCTTTAAGTTCTACAGATAAGAGTTGATAAACTAACACCTTGTTTTTCTTCTCCTTCCTGGTCACCATTTTCTTGAATTCTTCATAGTCCTTCTTTCAATGATTAAATGATATTTATTTGTTTCCATATCTATCTTCCCACTATCCTTGAGAGCAGAGATGGTCTAACTTGCCATTTTGTTCCCAGCACCTAACACAGTTCTTGGCACATGGTAAGATAATTAACTGTTTGAGGAAGAATGGATGAGAAATGATGAGCTGGAGGAAATGACACAGAAGCTGAGTCCTAAGGAAGTCTAAAAATTATCCAAATGAAGAAAATGAGGAAGAGATTTCCAGACCTGTCCAGAGAAGTGAAGCAATACAATATATTTATGGAACTATTAGTATATGAAGTAGTGATTTAGAAATTATAAGAATTATCACTAGAAATGTAGGCAGACACAGTTCATGAAGGGTCTTGTGAGTTAAGGGGTTCTGTCAGTATCTTATTCGTTCATTTTATATACACACATATATTATTTACTGACTTCCTAGCACATGATGCTAAATCATTGAAAAGTTTCAATCAAGGAAGTAACATGATCACATTTATTTATTAGAATATTAATTTTAGCAGCAAAGTAAAGATCCATTGAAGAGGGTCAAGACTGGACACAGGCACTGAAGAAGCTATTGGTCTCACCAGGGAAGATAAGAGAATGAACCAGGACAGACATTACAGAGACTGAGAGGAGGGGGTGAATGACAGTTATACGTAGAAGGTAAAAGTAGATAAATTTGATCATTGTTTAAACAGGGCCATAAGAGGGCAGAGAGACAGGAAGAGAAATCCCTTAACTGGCTGGGTGACTGGGTGAATGATAAAACCATTCATAGAAGCTTCAAAGACAGAGAAGAAGCATGTTGGCACACAGTTAGGGGTACAGGTACAATGGGTTGGGGATAAGATATGAAGAGGAACATGGATGGCTGGATTGGTCAGCCAGTTAAGCGTCCAACTTCGGCTCACGTCATGATCTCACGGTTCATGGGTTCGAGCCCTGCATCAGGCTGTGTGCTGGCAGCTCTGTGGAGCCTACCTTAGGATTCTGTGTCTCCCTCTCTCTCTGCCCTTTCCCAACTTGTGCTCTGTCTTTCTCTGTCTCAAAAATAAACGTTAAAAAAAAAAAAAGATACGGATAGGAACAAAGGTTTACTTGAGTTACAGGTGCTAAAGGGATATTCAGTTGAAGATAGCAGTCAGATGACCCTCTCTACCAGTTTGGAAAATGAGAGAGATCTTAGCTGGTAGAGTATAATTGAATTCATGGAATATATGCCATAATTCAAGAAAAGTATACAGAGTGAGGGGAGGTAGGGACTAAGGATGGAACCCTGGACCTGCTAGAGGCAATCCAGCAGCTTTGGCTCCATCTTATTTCTTGGTAACTGTTTAGATGTCTACAGATTTCAGACTTATAGATTCACATTTAGTACTGCCATCCAGGAGCACTTTAGTCTATGAAAACAAATGAAATTCAAATCTATACCTTTGAAGGGTGATGGCAAAAACAAAAACAAAACAAAAAAACCCTCACCTTTGGTGACCTTAAGGACACCCAACAAAAGGGTTTTTTTAATTGTCTTTATTCATTCTGATTGTTTCATTCTGTTTATTACTTGCCATTCTAATATGTTAAAAATATAGTCATTATTCATAAACCAAACATCCCCTAAGAGCTCATTCAAAATTATAATTGCAAGAATTATGTTAAATAAAATCCAGCAGGTGAAGGCTAAAATCTGCCCCCTCTCTCTGCCTCCATGAAAATAAAAATGGAAGTCAAATCTTTGCCTGTCAGAGATCTCATCTGACCATCCCATGAACCAGGAGCACTGGGATCCTCCCCTTTTAAAGATGAAAACCTGGAATCATTAATAGACACGTCACAGTTGATCTTCATAAAGAGTCAACCAGTCACAAATTCTCTTCCATCAAGCTACCAACCTGTGTTCCCTCCTCTCTCACATCTCTGTCCCTGTTCCACTGTTACAGTATAGCTGTCCAGCTTACAACATGCAAGAATATTATTGACAAGCCTACTTTTCCTCAATAGCATCTATGGTATGTGAAAGTCATCAGTCTATTTCTTAACTGTTACATATATCTTAAAAATCCTGTCTACATGTTCTGTGTTTTTGTCTATAAAGTGGAAACTGTACTGATTTTTCTGCTTCATACTCTTGGACTAAAAACTAATTTTGGCTTTGACTATTCTTCCTCTAATAAGATCATTGGTATGCTCTCCATGCTAGGTTAAGTCTTTCTACTTCTAGTGCCTGTGTTATTACAATACTTTTGACTCCAAAACCCCACTTCACATTATAGTGAGAAAATAATCCAAAAGGAAAAATAATTTGTGTGCAAGAGACATGCATAGAAATATTATCTATCATAGATGATATCTCACAATAGGAGATGAATTAAGTAAATATCCATTAACTAGAACTTTATACAATCCTTGTAATGGTATATTTGTGAATAAAGAATTGGGGAGAGAGAGATATCAAATGATTTTTCTGTAATAATTATAGCTATGTAAAAATGATATAGCCATATGGATAAGAACTTTAAGAGAACTCCCGTAAGTAAATTTGTAAAGTCAAATTCTGTAGTTATCTATTGAGTTCCATATATATTTATACATACACACACACATACACACACACACACACACACACACACATATATATAACTGCTATATATTATTATATTTTTTAAGGTTTTTAATTTTTTATTTATTTTGAGAGAGAGAGAATGAGCAGGGGAAAGGCAGAGAGGGAGAGAAGGAGAATCACACATAGGTTCCACACTGTCAGCACAGAGTCTGATGCAGGGCTCAAACCCACAAACTGTGAGATCATGACCTGAGCTGAAATCAAGAGTTGGAGCATAACCGACTGACCCACCCAGGCACCCTTATTTTTATATATTTTTTAATTTTTTTCATGAAACCCTGTGTGGTAGACGTTGTCATCATTGCTATCTCCATTTAACAGAAGAGGAAACTTGATTGAGGAATTGCCTAAGACCAGTTTTAATACATGAGAGTACCAAGATTATGAATGGATTGTCTTCTTTTTCTTGTGTTTTTCATGAATGATCTTATGCAATTTTTGCTTTAACATTTGCTAGAGAGAAGGGTAGAATAATGAGCTTCATCTTGCAATAAATAAAAGATCCAGCTCATTTTAAATTCCGTGGTTAGACACGTAAACTTTAGCGTTGGGCAGGCTCTCTCTTCCATTACCGTGTGGAAAATGTGTTCCAGTTCATTTTGGCAGGGAGTATCTCTACTCTGTCTCCTGGGTTCTCGCATGAAATAATCTATTCACCTCATCCTTGTGATTTTTCCCAAATTCACTGATGACAGTGGCCGAGAATCTGTGGATCATTAATTGAACAGAAGAAATCAGGTTGTGGCATCAAGTGGACTGAAACTGTTAGGTTGTAAAATGCAAGAAGGAAAGAGCTCTGTGGCTCACTCTGCTTGGTTGTCTCTAGCCCCTTTAAGACTGCTAATGCAAGCTAGCTCAGTACATCACAGAGAGAAGACTTGAAGACTCACTTAAATGATTGACCTATTTCTGGGCTCTCTGTTGTTGCAAATTACAAGAATATACTGTGTGCATTTTCAGGTAATTTGATACTATTACCTTAAAATTCACTGGTTCCGCCTCCACCTTCCCTCCCCTGTTCAAATGGAATATCTGACCTTTTCCCTTGGCAGCCTGCTTCTCTTTTCCAGGTAACCGATGATGATTTTATACCCTGGATGATAATCAATATGTAGAAGCTGTCTTTATTGATTTGGATAAAACCACCAATTATGGCTATTTTGAGCAGAGCTCAATGGGATTAGATGTGATTACATGGCAATGGGGTGTGAGCCCATCAGCAACCAGGGGCTTCTGTGAGGCTATTTAATTGTTACAAATGAAATGCAAATGGGTGCCCACAGCCAGTGCCCACTGAATGGGCATTATCCCCACCTTCCATAGGGCAGAACCTCCAGGCTAGACCACCTGGTCACATACATTTCAGACAAGCACTTAGAGCCCTATGAGCCTGTCTCAGAGAAAGCAAAGATAGAATGTCTCAAGAAGAAACAATGGTGTGCATGAAAACTGTTTACTCCAGTCTCTACTGTGTCCTTTACCCAGAAATAAGAAGCAGCAACATTTCCAAGAATAAATGGATTTCAGGCAGATCGGTAAAAATGTCAGGAGGCAGGAAGAGAACACAGCAGGCTTTAGCTCAGGCAGATATCCTTGGGTTGGAAGATGCTCCCCACAATTCCCACACATCTTGATGGTCCTAGATTCACTGTTGTCTCTTTGGAAGACTCCCCATTTTGTCTGGAACATGCCATCATGTTCCAGTGATTAGAGGCATGGACTTTGGAGCCAGCCTGCTGCTTTTAGCTAAGTGACTTTATGCAAATTACCAAATCTTTCTGTGCCCAATTTGTGAAATTGGAAGGACAATAACAGAAATACTTAGAACTGTACTTGGCCCTCTCTCCCTAGCCTTCCATTTGCATGGAAAAGGCATTGAAGTCAGAGACCTGAGTGTAAGCCTCTGCTCTTTTCACTTACTAGCTATCTAGCCAATGCCTACACTTTTCACCTAAATTCTTACCTAATTTAGCATGTGCAGTGACTTTGGCCCACTGAAGGTGTTCTACCTGATTATTCTTTTCTTCCTCCCAATCAGTTTCTGAGTGGATTGTCTGGGCCTCCGCCACCTGGGAATACATATTTACTCCAGCCATTGAGGGCTTAGTAGCACAAAAAGGTCATAATAGTCACATCAACATAGGCATATTCCATTCATTGATTCATTCATCCATTCATTCCTTTAAAAGTGTTGATGGAGCATTTACCAAATGAAGCACCATTCTGCATGCTAGAGTACAGCACTCAGCAAAATAAATGAGGTCTCTGAAAGAGCAGAGCTTACATTCCAACAAAGAGGGAGAGATACTAAACATATGTAAATAAACAAATGGAGCAAGATAATTGAAGTACTATGGGAATAGAAAGGAGGATTATGTGGCTGAGAGTGATTAGTGCATGGATACTAGGGAAAGTCTGCTAATTTGATTAGACCACACTTCCCTAAAGAGATAGCATCAAAAGTGAGATCTGAAGGCTAAGAACCATCTCTCCAGGTGAAGTTATGGGCAGAGTTGCAACAAGGCCATGAAGTGGGAAGAGGCTGATATACTTGAAGAGCACCAGGGCCGATCTGGAAAGTCTGTGCTAAGCAAGAAGGAGTTTCCTGGAGCACAGTGCCCCAGCCCCCACGGAAGTCATTAACTCTAATTCTGGGGTTCCTGCAATGACTCAGGAACTGTCATGACTCGACTTCTGTCTCGCATAAAAAGTCGCAGTGTGACTTTTTCAGAGTCACACTGAATGTGGGGCCCAGCCTTATTCTTGCAACTCCTGCTACATCATGCATTATCACCTGTGTTGGCAGAGTGCTAGCTACTGCCCTGTTTGTCGTCATTGTCACCACACTAAGAAGGAAGACCAAGGACACATGTCTGGATGGCTGAAATGTCCCTCTTCCTGTGTGTTGTTCACAACTCAGCTTACAGTGTAGTCTCAGTGGTGAATTGCCCCACCAGCTCTCATGGAGCAGAGCCTATTTCTGCAATAGTATCTTTAGTTCACTCAGGCTACTTTAGGAGTCGTACCTAGAACTCTCTCGCCAAGTATGGAGTCCAGGCCATTTTAAAAAGGTAGAATCATGCTCCAGTCTTCATCACCCTTTTTTTTCAAATATAATATGAAAGTAGGAACACAGGCCTTGGAGTCAGATGGACCTGGGTTTAGGTCTCTCCTTTTCCACTCGTTAGGTGTTTGAACTTGAATAAGGGACATACTTTCCCTCTTCTGTGAAATAGGGAGAATAATAACTAACTGTACCATAAGTTATAAATTACTGGCACATGGCCAGTATTTTTATATAGAGACATTTTTAATAATTTCTGTCATTGCTGTTAATTCTGGACCAAGATGTGCACCTTGACTTTCTTCTTTTAATGACAGTTCCTTCCTCACTTCCTTTGATGCCACGATGTGATTTTTATTCTCCCTTGTTTAGACAAGAGTCAGCCTGGGAATCAGTCATCAGCTCCAATTATGAGTCACTGATTCCTCCAGAGGAGACCCAGACTCATTGAGTAGGGCTCTGAGCACCTGTCCAGCAATCTCTGAATTTTCAGGAGATACACAGTTCCTTTCTCTGAGCCCCTTGCTACTGAAAAATAAAATTAGAGCTCAGACTATACTAGCCACTCTGATTTGTACACACACATGGATATGCATTCAATTTGCAGTGTCAGATAACAGGGAAAACCCACTGAAGGCCCCTTAGTTTTTTTTTCCTCTTGCTTTTCATGTGCTTTTGAGTTGCCAAAGAACATTCTTATTAAGTAAAAAAATAATAATACCAGCATATTTTGCTTTTGGAGAGAACTTCCTATAAAAGCTGCCACCTTTTTAAGGGCTGAAAGACAGAACAATTGGAAACTCCAAGTGTGACTTCTGGCTCCATCACTGAAGGCTGAATTTTCCTCTCTGAGACACAGTGATGGTCTCCATTGCATAATTCAGTCTCCCGGCAAGCACTTAAGTCCTATTCATGTGAAGAGTGGCTCAGCTTGCAGCAAAGGTAGAATATGCAATAGGCTCTGTGATAGTGTTGGAATAGGGTCGATGAAAGAGAATTTTCCTGCTAATCCTGTATCCATTCTGATACCAGCCTGCCATTTGGGAGGAAAATAGAGATTAGGACTACATAGGTAAGCAGAGATGTGTAGCGGTATACACGCAAGTCTGGCTTCTTACGTAAAAGACTGAGAAATGGATCATATTTCACAGTAAAACGTTACGCTCCTTCTCAGCATCTTGCCAAGAACTGTTAACAAAACAGTGAACATATTAGGAGGAAGGGTCTCCAAGACTAAGAGCAGGCCCAGCCATGGAGTAGGTCAGTACTTCTGAGAAAGTGGGTTTCATTTTTTTTTGCAGCTATGTTGTCCGTGTCATTGCCAACACAAGAGAACAACCTTTTTTCTTCTTTTAACTAGTTTTAGTTGTTACCATCAGATTATACGATCAGAGACTCAACATGCTACAACTTAACTCAGCTGCAAAGATAGTAAAATGCAGCATTTTTAAAAATCTACAGATCTCAATTGCATAATGTCTGGGGCTTCCCAAAGCATGTTTCTGTCTTCAGCCTGATACAATGAGACCAATTAGTCCTCACTAAGTAATATACATGGTTACTAAGAAAGGAAGCAAGGCCCATCCCATGCCTGGTTCTCACTCCCTCCTGCTTGCTCCCTGGGTGACTGCCTGCCTTTATTTATTCATTCAGTTGTTTCAGACTTTGTATCAATGCTCATTACCATCTGCTGAATGTGCATCTCTACTCGCTTGTCATACAGACACTTCAAGTCTAAAGCTCAACTCATCCTCTTCCCTCTCCCCTTTCCTTAATTTTGAACTGATGGAACGCTATCAGCACATTTTGCCCACGCCAGAAAACTGAGGGCAATTATTCGTCCAGCTCCCTCACCAACCATATACAATCGGTTCGTAGACCTTACCAATCCTGCCTGTTCATCTGTCTCAATTCTGTGTTCTTTACCTGCTGTCACCTTAGCTCAAGCCAGTATCGTGTCTTCACCTGGATCACTGTGTCAGCCTCGCATCAGTTCTCCTGCCTCGATTCTTGTCCAAGTCCAGTTGGTCCTGTGCAAGTAAGAGCGACCCTTCTGAAATACTATCTGATTGTGACACTCACTGCTGAAATGCTTCAGTGGTTCTCCTTGGCCCTCCGTCCAGGCTCCTTCGTCTGGCTACAAAGCCCTCCACACCAAGCCCTGTCCTGCCCGTGTAGCGCCATCTTTCACTACCACCTGCATACTTGGAGCCTCTGACTAACTCTCTCCCCTGCCCTTTCCTTCCTTCTCCTCCATACATATGCACACAGCACTCTGGCTTGGAAAGTGCCCTCCTTTGCTGCACCTATTTTTCCCTCTTTATCCAGGACTAAGCTGGTGGAATATTCTCAAGGCAGACTCCAATGGTCACTCTCCTTCCTAACTAGACTGCAGCCTCCTTAAAGACAGGTCTCATGTCTTCCTCATTGTAAAATCTACAATTCCTAGCACAGAGCCTTCCGCATGGTGCTCCATAAAACTTCAACTGTTGAATAAGAATCCCAGTTTCAAGGTACTACAGTCAGAAGGGCAGTCCTGGAGGCGGCTCACCATCTTGCCCAGAAGGCCTCAGAGGCTTCCTGAAAAAATATTCCACACCCGCCCCCCCATGTCCTCCTTGGTTTTCCCAGGGTCCTGAAGTGGGTGTGCAATTAGATCTCCACTGATTGTAGGCTGAGTCAAGCATACCTTCCTCATCTTCCAGAAACTCTGAATAGCTCTATTTTCATTGTGCAGGGGGAATAATCAAGGCAAGAGCATTATTGGCAAAAAGAAAAAGAAAAGAAAAAAGAAAAAAATACCATCAGAGTCTTGAGCAAGTCTATGCTCATATGTTATAAACGGGAACTTAATAGGAATACAGGAAGTAGGCAACTTGATTTATTTTGGAAGAGAAAATATCAGTATATTTTATCAGAACTTAGAGAGGAAAGACACAAAATGCAGAGTGCTAACACCAGTTCCAAACAAGAATAAAACAGAGAATCATAGCCAAATTAACTATTAATAACAATACGTCAGTTTATCTCATTTATTCTTCAAAACAACCCAATCAGGTAGTTGCTGCTTCTACCCACACTTGTCATAGGAAGGATCTGAAGCTCAAGGAAACTCAGTACCTTGCCCTAGAGCAACACACACTCCAGAGAGCACCAGTGTTGACACCTGAACACAGGTCTTCCTGATTTCAAAGTCCATATTCTCCATTATCAAACTATATTGCCACTCTGAAAAGAAAAATTGGAAAATTTAGGATGATTGTTCCTTTAAATATAGTCATTGCAGTACACAGTAGGCACCAGTTGACTGTCTACCGAGTGAAAATGAGCAAGTGAAAAACCTATCTAGAATCCTCTGCTGGTTCATCTTCAGATTTCTTTTGTTCACGAAACAGACTTCCCAGGGATCCTCAGGCCAAACTGGACAGCATCTCTTGAGATTTTTTAAAGAAAAATCTAAGCATTGCCATATTGGATGTGAACAAGAAGCAAGTACATTGTATTTATTGGTTCTGTAAACATCTGAGGGCACATTATTCATTAGAGCTTTCTGTGATTATGACAATGTTCTGTCACTGCACTGTCCCAATACAGGAACAGCCACATGTGGCTGTCCAGTACATGAAATATCCCTAGTGTGACTGAGGAAATGAATTTCTAATTCTAGTTAACTTGTTTAATTTAAATTTAAAAAGTCACCTGTGGCCATTAGATAGCAAAGAAGTTTCTCTTGATCAAGGATTATTTGCTGAGCACTTACTACCTGTCTCCTACTAGCTGCTGGGGAAACGGCAAAGTGGAAAATAAAGCAATCCCTCATTCTCATAGAGCTTCTAGTCCAGCAAAGATGGATATCAACCAAATAAATATACCAATAAAGGTAACATCACAATGGTGGTGAGCGTAGTGAAGCACAGTTACAGGATCTATGGAGACCTGGACTGCTGTGAGTGGCTCGTGGAAGTTTCCTGAAGGAGACCTGTTCAGGCTGAGATCTGAGGGATGGGCAAATGTTAACCAGGTGAGCCCCTTCCAAGAAGAGGAAATTTTAGGGTAGAAGTTCTGAGGCAGGTGGCAGCATAAGCTGTCAAGGGAACTGAAAGCGAGCTGGAGGCTGAGATCATGGAGCCAATGGTATGGGGAGTAGTGGCGTGGTGGTCTGAGCCCCACCACAAAGGCCTTATGAGGCTGCACTGAAGCTTTTGGCCCTTGTAGCAACCACAATGTGAATATATTCAACTATTTCTAGCCAGGAGGAGGAGGGATCGAAGGAGGTGATATACAAAAAATAATAATGACTGAGGTGTTGACTTGTTGGAAAGAGATAAGTGGGTTCAGGGAGATCAGTGAGGAATCTATACATCAGTGATGCATTCAGTGAATATGGGAGATCAACACCCAATGCCAAAGAGTTATATACCCTTGCATCCATTTATTCCTGCCTTCTGTATATTGTAGCTGATGGAGTTATGGCTAAGAGCCAGCAGAGTGGGCTCCAGGGTCCAGTCCTGCCCCCACTTACTAGCTATGTACTCTTTCTAAGCTACTAATTCCCCTCTGAGAATGTAGTTCACTCATGTATAAAATATATCCAGCAATCCTGGTAGAATTGCTGAGAATTAGAAGGCATAAGGTATGTGGGAAGTAGAATACTATACAAATTCTCATAATCACACCTGTCAGTGAGATTTTTATGTGATTCACGCAAGGAGAGGTTCATGGGACATTATGAATGATGAATTATCCTTTCCTAGAAAGCCAAAAAGTATTTGAAACACAGAATAAGGTCTCTCCTATCCAAATTATCACAAGAACTTTAATTAGCTAAAGATACAATGGAATATAAACCAAACATTGAGCCTGTGCTATCACCAAGAACTTATGGGTTATCTTGGTCTTCAGATGAAATTCACGTTAGCTATAACCACTGACTCTCTGTCTCTTCTACCCTCCTGCCCACTGCACATCTTCTTGGTTCATTCATCTATTAATAGACATTTGGGTTAATAATGGTGCAGTAAACATTAATGATGCATATATCTTTTTAAATTTATGTTTTTGTTTTCTTTGGGTAAATATTCATCAATGGAATTCCTGGACCATTAAAGTATTTCTACTTTTAAGTTTTTTGAGGAACCCCTGTACTATTTTCCACAGTGGCTGCATTAATATATATCCTCACCAGGGTGTCTGGGTGGCTCCATCAGTTAAGTGTCCAACTTTGGCTCAAGTCATGATCTTGTAGTTTGTGAGTTTGAGCCCGGCGTCGGGCTCTGTGCTGACAGCTCAGAGCCTGGAGCCTGCTTCGGATTCTGTGTCTCCCCCTCTCTTTACCCGTCCCATGATCATTCTCTGTCTCTCTCTGTCTCTCAATAATAAAAACATTAAATATATATATATATATATAATATATACATTCTCATCGACAACGTGTGAGGGTGCCTTTTACTCCACATCCTTGCCAACACTTATTTCTTATCTTTTTGATGCTAGCCATTCTGACAGATGTGAGGTGATATCTCATTGTGGTTTTTATTTGAATTTGCTTGATAATTAATGACATTGAGCATCTTTTCACGTGCCTGTTGACCATCTATATGTCTTCTTAGGAAAAAAGTCTATTCGGGTCCTCTGCCCATTTTTTAATTATATTATTTGTGTTGTTAGTGTTGAGTTGCATAAGTTCTTTCTATATTTTGGTTATTAACTCCTTATTGGATATATCATTTGCAAATATCTTCTCCTGTTCATTAGGTTGCCTTTTCATTTTGTTGATCATTTCCTTTGCTGTGCAAAAGCTTTTAATTTTGGTGTAGTTCTAATAAATTTTTAATAATTTATATCTTCATTATTAGTTAAAATAATGATTTTTTAAAAAATCAATGCAGCATATACATTTATGTTTTATGCCTGTGTTCATAAGGAATCTGATCTTACCTTAAGTGAAACTAAAACTGTGCACTAATTAAATGAGATGGTTTACAATGGGGAAAAGGAAACCTCTGTGAAAGGGGCTGCCTCCAGTCTAGAGTGAACATGTAACTTACCGTCCTCACCATGACACCTTTGAGAGTAAAGGGAATGCTATTAAGAATTACACCAGAACAATGGGCATAAACTCAAATCTCCCAGGAAGACCTTGAGAGGGTACTTGAGATGTTCTCTCTCCTTATTGTTTACCCAGAGCCAGCCTTCCTACAGCTATGTGCATGTTAAATCAACGGGCTGGGTAGGAAGCCTCCTTGCACTTGATTGTGCAATATTGTTTTTACCCTCTGCCACAATTGGCACATCTTGACAGTTCCCAATATGAGTTCCCTTCTGCAATGGATTGAATGTCTGTGTCACCTCCAAAATTCATATGTTGAAATCTTAATCCCTAATGTGATGGTATTGGGTCATAAGGGTGGAGTTCTCATTAATGGGATCAGTGACCTTAATAAAGGGACCCCAGAGACCTTTCTAGCCCTCTTTCTTCCTTTTGAGGACATATGAGAAGTCTGCAACTTGGAAGGGGGCCTTCACTAGAACCTGACCATGCCAGTACCCACCTTGGACTTCTAGGCTGCAGAACTATGAGAAATCATTTCCTGTTTTCTGTAAGCTACACAGTCCATGATACTTTTTTTTAATAGCAGCCCAAACTGACTTAGACACCTTCCTTTGCCATCTGCTAGGAATCCGTCCACCATGCAGGGGGTGCTACTTGGCTAACCTGTTTCTGGCTCACAGCTCATTAGAGTGAACCATTTTGAAGGTTACAGGAGAAGAAAATTTAATAGGCTTACTGAGGGTTACTGGTATTAGGGTTTTGTGGAGAAGTGGAGGTTGCTCTGTTTTTGCTCTGTTTTGTTGTGCGGTGTTTTTTTTTAAATGAAAACCAACATATTTTATTAAAACAATGTAGCTAGCTATACCTTATGATAAGAAAACCTACCACACTAAATCATCACTATAACAAAATGCATTAAAGTAGCAAATTATTTTTATTTTGCCTAAGTATATAAACTAGTAAATTTTGGGGGGGTTTATCAGGTGAGTAGCATGCCAATGCTATTATATTGCTCTGTTTCAATGAGCCTTATCTTAAATATCAGGTCACATTTATGGCAGAAAATCTAAAACAAAAATGTGAGGTCAAATAATGCTGTGCTGAAAGCAAACAGCTGGCCCAGATGGCCACAACCTCAGGGTTGTTCAGTTATCCAGGGATTTTCTTGATGTCTACATTTCTGAGTCAGAGAAAACAATTTTTTGGATTTTTATTTGAAGTAACAATAACAAAGAGGAAAATCTCAAAGGCCCAATGTTGTCTTGGGTCCATAGTTTTTAACATATTTCCTTCAACCCATTACTTGGACAAAATAACAACAAACACTCCTTTAAAACCTCACTAAGAGATCCCATTAAGTTGACCCCACAAATAGATATCGGCAGGGTAAACAAACACAAGTTATGTAGCAATGCCATCTCATTAACAATGAACAACAAACCCTCTCTTGATGGATATCAAGTTCTCTTCTTTTTTTTTTTAATATTTTTATTTATTTCTAGGAGAGAGAAAGAGAGACAGCGTGAGCAGGGGAGGGTCAGAGAGAGAGGGAGATACAGACTCTGAAACAGGCTCCAGGCTCTGAGCTGGCAGTCAGCACAGAGCCCGACACGGGGCTCAAACCCACGAACTGCGAGATCATGACCTAAGCAAAAGTCGGACGCTTAACCGTCTAAGCCACCCAGGTGCCCCTCTCAAGTTCTCTTCTGACTCCAAATGGAGGCATCACATTTGGACCAACCAATCCCCATCTCACTCCTTCCAACCAGAACAGCCCACTTGGACTGTTGTGGCACTCTTTCTGAAGAGTGGGCTGATGTTCCAGGATGTAAAGATTCTGGGGTGCTTTCAGAAGCTCCTGGGCTTGGAAAAGGTCCTAGAATCCAAGCCATGGGCTCACAATTTAAGGGCTGTCCAACATAAAGAGTGGTCCAGTCCCTGCTACTCCCTTTTGACTTATACATGTTGCAAACCACCATAATAATAAAAAAAAAAAACAAAAAAAAACAAAAAAACATACACACACACACAGGTAGGTGCAACAAAAGAGGGGTACCTGCCTGGTGGAGGTGGTATTTCAGTCACACCTTGAAGAACCTTTAGTCTTTGACCATTGGGGAATGAGGGAAGGAAATGCAGATTCTAGGCACAGGAAACAGTGTGAAATTAGGTGTGGTGGCAAGAACACATGGCATGGTAATGGGAATGGTGACCACCATCTGAATCAGGAAAGATTTGCAAAGGATATTCATTTTTATCAAATATTTATTAAGAATCTCTGCCTTCTCAGAGCTTATAGTCTAGTGGGAGAGACAGACAAGTAGGGGAACCAATGTTGGACCAAACCCACAGCAGTCTGGAAGGTTTTTGTTATCAACCAAGAAAGCCACAGAATCCCTTAATCTCTACTGAATAGACTTGGTATTCAGAAGGACTTAGTATCAGGAGTTGTAGATATGAGTCCAGTTTTGCTACTCACATCACCTGTGTGTCCATCAACAGTTGGCCTTGTTCATCCACGCTCTCTTTCCTATCCCTTATAAACAGGGAAAGGATCAACATTAGCTACTCCTCAACATCTTTAGGATGATGATAGTAGAAAATTGAAGTAAAAGTGTTTTGAAATGTAAAATGTTATGCAAATGCATGTTGTTATTGTTACTATTTCTCTGGTCTTTAGGGATTATATTATAAGCAGTACGAATAACCTTATAACAGAGAGAGATCAGAAATGATTGCTCACAACTATATGTGGATAATGGGAGATGGGAGTATGTGAGCATAGGCCTTGTAACCACACAAACCTGAATTCAAATCCTGTCTTCACCATCTGCTACCTGCATAACTTTGGGCAAAATATAACCTATTTAGGCCTATCTTCACCCCTGTAAATTATATCTAATAACATCTGTTTCCTAAGACTATCATCAGAATAACATTAAAGAGTTTACCACACTGACTATTACATAGTAATCATTCAATAAATGTCAATAAGCATTATTTTACTGATGGCCAACTAACTTTTCTAAGATGATAGGAGGGGTATTATAGAATCAGGGAATCATAGAAGTAACCTCAAAAATTATTTTCTTTTCCTGAGCATATGGTCTTATACATGATGCCCTTGCATTTACTTACTCCAAATGCAAAAGCTGTGATCCTACTTTTATGTTACAGAATTTCCTCTTAAACTTAAATCCATTTTATCTAATTTAATTTCTCTATAGAATAACATGACTAGAGAAAGAATAAGCTGGGTAAGATCAAGACTGAGAGTAACTAATTGTCCTAGTTTGAACTGTGACTGAGGGGTTTCCCAGAACACGGGACTTTCAGTACTAAAACAAGGACAGCCCTGGGCAATTAGGGACAGTTGGTCACTCTACCTCTGTTAGAGAATTATTTTGATTTCTGGCTAAGCCAGAAAGCCAAGACCTCTACAACTCACTACATCTTATTTCCACTGTATACAAATACAGACAATTAGGAGTAAATAAGGAACCAGAGGTGAATGCTTCATATAGACCAGTGTGTACACTACCACCTTCCCCTTTAATTAAGCATGGTCTTTGGTTAATTGACTAAGAGCCTGGTGGCATGAGTACACATTACTTTGGTGGTTGTTGTGAATTTGGAAGAAAGATCTTTTTACCTTCTACCTCTGATGATGTTTCAGATGGTGAACCTGACAGCTCACTGCCAGGTGATTTTTGAATGAACAGTCTAATCTCAATGTCTGTAGGAAGGGGCTTGTTTGTGTGTCCTATCTTATCAAATTTGGAACAGAACAAAAACATGGTACCTTCTCTTACCTTGGTGACTACACATGACCTTTGTCTCTACTTGTTCAGGCTAATGTCAAGTTCTTCTGTCAATGTCTCTTCCTTTGGCTGGGCTGCTTTAGGCACTTCACTATGTGGCTTGTAAACCAAATAATGATGGCTGAAGGTACTGAGTTTTCCAATAAATCTGGATCATTTTTCTAAATTCCTATTCCAGTTGATGACCATTATTTTTTTATGAACTCAAAATAACTTGGGAAAACTTTTTTGCTATGGGATTTTCTTTATTTTTTTCTCACAGAGACAAAGTTTTGAAGTCAATCAGGACAATGACTGGTTACAGAGGGAAAAATTGAATGCCCTTAATTCCTTAGAGAATTATGGGAAATGTGCCCATAATGTCTAGTGGTCAGTCAGCTTTTCCAGTAACTTGAATGACTCACAGTGGCATAAACCAGGTCCTGTTCAAGAAGTATTATACCATCCCCTTGTGATGACAAGCAGAAGCTTCTTGGTGAAGTTGTACCAACCCAACTTTCAGAAGCGTCAGCCACATAATCAGACTACTCTTGAAGAACCATCTTGATTTTTAAAGCATTGAAAACAAACCTTTCAGAAGATGTATCTGGAAGATATTATGACAAATAACATACTGCAAACAAAATTGTTACACATATGACATACAAGTAGTCTGGTTCCATTAATATATAAAGATCTCTTATAATTCAATAAGAAAGAAAATTAATAACCCAATAGAAAAATGGATTAAGATCATGAGCAGGCTTCTTCACAGGATATATATATATATGTCTTGTCAGCATTTTATGTTCAACTTTATTAAAAGCAAGTAAGTGCCGATAAAAACAGAACATTTTTACCTCTCAGTGGACAAAAATCAAAGTTTTATAATACAAGATAAAAATGTGTAGCTACTTTCTTGAAATGTCCCTTAAAGTAGTAAGGATGCAGCGTCCTCAAAGGGCAATACCAATATTCAAAACATGTAATGAAACAACAGTAGAAATTTATACTGAACTTTTATTCAGAGAGAGATATATATAAGGATGTATATTAAAACATTTTGTAATAGCAAAATAATGGGCATATGCTAAATGTTCATCAATTAGAAATTAGTAAATGAATGTTATGGACTGAATGTTTGTGTCCTCCCAAATTCCTCCTACACTGGAGATTAGGTTGAAATCCTAACTGATGAATGAGATCAGAGCCCTTATAAGAATAAACATGGGAGACCTTGCTTCCTTTCCCTCTCTGCTTTCTGCATGTCAGGATATGAGGAGGAGGCAGCCCTCTATAAATGAAAAAGAATGCCTTCACTAAGAACTCAACCACACTGGCATCCTGATGAGGAACTTTCCAGCTTCTAGAACTGTAAGAAATAAATGTTGCTTAAGCCACCAAGTCTCTGGTGATTTGTTATAGCAGGTGGAACTGACCAGAAAAGTACATAAAAGATGCGATGGTGGAATACTATGCAGCTACTATAAAGAATGAGACAGATCTGTATGAATCGATATGGAAATTTTTAAACTAAACTTTTTAACTAAGAAAAACAATTAAGGAAGGATGTGTGTAGTATGCTCCTGTTTGTTAAAAGTGGGGAATATATAAATAGATACAGACAAAAATAAAATAGAAATATATAGACCACATTCATATGTACTTCTGTATATCTACAAAATGCTGAGAAGGCACAAAGAATCTGTTATGAGTTACCTTTTGAAAGGTAGAATTTGGGGTTAGGTTTAGAGGGAGACTGCTTTCTATTGTACATCCTTTTTAGTTACAATTTTTAATCCTTTCTAAAAGGTAGGATGTGGAGAAACGGGAACCCTCTTGTACAGTTGGTGGGAATGCAAATTGGTGCAACAGCTCGGGAAAACAGTATTTTCCATAGGTTTTGAGGTTCCTCAAAAAATTAAAAATAGAACTACCCTACAACCCAGGAATAGCACTACTAGGAATTTATCCCAAGGATACATGAGTGCTGATTCATAGGGGCACATGTACCCCCAATGCTTCTAGCAGTGCTTTTAATAATAACCAAATTATGGAAAGAGCCCAAATGTCTATCAACTGATAAATGGATAAAGAAGATGTGGTCTATGTATACAATGGAATACTACTTGTCAATGAGAAGGAATGAAATCCTGCCATTTGCAACAATGTGGTTGGAACTACTAGAGGGCATTATGTGAAGTGAGATAAGTCAGTCAGAGAAAGACAGTTGTCATATGTTTTCACTCATGTGTGAAATTTGAGAAACTTAACAGAAGACCATGGGTGAAGGGAAGGAGAAAAGTTGTTTCAGAGAGGGAGCCAAACCATAAGAGACTTTAAGAGACTTTTAAATACATAGAACAAACTGAGCATTGATGGGAGGAGGGGGATGGGTGATGGGCATCGAAGAGGGCACTTGTTGGGATGATCACTGGGTGTTCTATGTAAGTGATGAATCATGAGAATCTATCCTTGAAACCAAGAGCACATTGTATACACAGTATGTTAGCTAACTTGACAATAAATTATATTAAAAAGAAAAATAAGAAAACTTACATCCACACAAAGTTTACACAAATGTTTGTAACAACAGCTTTATTCAAGATTACCAAAACCTGAAAACAACCAAGATGTCCTTCAGTAGGCAAATAGATAATAAAACTGTGGTCCACCCAGACAATGGAATATTATTCAGCACTAAAATGAAATGAGCTATATGGCACCTGGGTGGTTCAATCAATTAAAAAAAAAAAAAAAAAAAAAAAGGAGGATAATAACAAAAGGTGAGGCAGCTGGGTGGCTCAGCTGAGTGAGCATGCAACTCTTGGTTTTGACTTAGATCATGACCCAAGGGTCATCGAATCAAACCCTATGTCAGGCTCTGTGCTAAGTGTGGATAATAACAGAAATAAAGTCAGATTCTATGTAACATTTACTTATCACCACTAATAGGAACTGTTTTTAAGTACTAAGTATCTAGAATGTCTTGCTCTGTATTGCCTTTATATATCACTCTCAATGCATCTCTGATTAGTAGCACATACTAATTGCGATAGTTAGTGCATGTTAGAGATCTGCTTCTCCCAGTTTCCTGTGATCTCTAAAGGATATATTGATGATGTTTCATGGAATAGAATGGGGCACTAAGCTGGCTTCCAGCTCTGCAATTTACATATTATGGTTCCTATTTTACAGATGAGGAACTGAGAGTTCATGGAGAGGACGTAGGAATTTTTGTCTCAAGTCACACAGCCAGTTAGCAGTTGAATCATAACCAGAATATAAGGCTTCTTTCTCCACTCCTATTTCTACTTTGGACTGATGGAGAAATCACTTTAGAAGAAGCCTTAGAAGAGACCGGGCTTCTATTGACCCAATATTCAACCTGGTACAAATATGGAGATTCAGATGTGATTTCTTAGAGTAATCATCTCATAACTTCCTCATTTCAAGGACAGATTTTCATTCAACATATCAGTGTTTGATGATAATTCCTTTGACCTCTAGAGATGCTAAGTAGGGTTACTAACGTCTTGTGTTATAAGACAAGGCCCTATGTTTGGCAGAAGTGCTGGGAGTCCAATACTAGAATGAATCCACATTTTACCACTTTCTTGCTCTAACTATGGACAAGTCATTTAAGATTCCTCTTCTGTAAAACAGACTTCTGGAGAAGCTGGTGGAGTACCTGGAACCTACCCTCCAGAACACAAACTTCTATGTCCTTGCCTCCCTGTCTAGACAGACAGACAGACAGACAGACAGACACACACACACACACACACACACACACACAATTTCTAAGTGAATTTAAAGAATTATTTCACAGACAATAAGCACATCTACTTGTATTCCTTGAACTGTTAATATTGCAAGCCTTTGGAGATCTTGTGGTCACCCCCACGGATCTCCCTGCCCCTCCCCCTCTCAAAATAAATAAACTTTTTTTAAAAACCTCTCAAATTTCAGATTTCTAAAAAGTCTCAAATATCTGGCAACTGTCGATGCACATTCTACTGTGGTGGTAACAGACTAAAAGTGAGTAGCAGTACCTCTTTCAAATGAACATATACCTTTACTTTGCCACAGTCTCCACTATTCCCTTTCGCCTTATGCTTCACCCATTTACATCCCCGTCTGTGGGCCTTTTGAGTTGCAGTCCTAACGCTAGTTTAACAACCATATTTTGTGGAAGAAATAATTTCAGTTCAAGATAGTACAGTGTCTTGACCACCCTCACACAGCAAGAACTCAAACCCACCAACTTCTGCTTTAGAGCCCTTTCGTCTGCAATTTATGTTGCAATTAATGCTGCTTCACACACAGCAGCAACTGTGGAGCTTGTGCCCATGATCAAGCCCATTTATTGTCTTCAAAACAAGAGAGAAAAGGCTCCCTTTGCTCCAGAGCTGATTAGGGCTTCCCCGTACTGAGAAAAACCTACGTTTCAAAAGAAAATCTTCAAATGAAAACCAGCCTAAATTTTCCTCTTTTAGCTCAGCCACTTTTGCCCTCCACCATTTTCATTATCCAGTTTTCTCTGCTATTGTTCCCATTACTGCATGCTCAGGGGCCCAATCAGTTTATCAGAGGCTTTACTTCCGTAGGGTTGTAATATCACAGGACAATAAATCCTGCAGGAGCCTCCTGCGGTCAGTAGAAACCTGGTTAAGGCTCTGAGGGGCCTTCTAGAAGAGGCCCTTGGACCCGACTTCTCTCTCCCACAGGAATCAGCAGACCTGTTTGTGTGTGTGTGTGCATGCATGCACATGTGCACAATTTATGACAAAGTGTACTAAAATTACTGACACAATAAGTAAGCAAATTGGATAAAAATATCTCTCCACATTCCTCTCTGAAGAACATAATGTTAAGAGGCAAATGACAATCAGCACTAACAATGGAAGTTGGCAATTTATGGATGCTTTTATTTGTTCATTCATTCATTCATTCATTCAACAAATATTTGTTGGGTACCTATTATATTCCTGACATTTGCTAAGACTCCTGGAAAAACAAAATAAACCCAGTTCCTGGCCCCAACAAGCTCACACGACTCCTCTGTTAACTACCTATAGAACTGAACAACAGACTTAACTTCTCTTCCCATCCCAGAGTCTTCACCTGTCAAACACTTGGTTTTGTGGATTTTGTTAGCCTCTGTGAATTTTGTGTAGGTGAAAGTCTTAAACTATGTTGTTGAGCAGCAGAGATCTAATCAACACTAGTCCATGCTGAGCCCTTCACTTCCTCGATCAGGCCCCGAGGCCCAGAGCGGTCAGGCGACTTGCTCAGGTGTGCGGCTAGCGGTCGGCTGAGCCAGTCCCCGCAATACCACTGTCTCCCCCGCTCCCCAGAGCCCAGCCAGTCTTCTGGGGCCCCCAGCCACACCAGCATGCCTTCTTTGGTTTCAGTGCAATCATTTTATAATCCTCCTTCTGCTTCCTTTGAGTTCTGCATTTGTGGAATACAGGCTCAGGTTATGCCTATAAAATTTATGCTTTCTTGGATTTAAAAATTGTCTCTGTATTCATGGTTTGCTCATAACTGCCTGACTGCCAGAGCTTCCCTTCACTTCAGGCCCTCTGATTGGAATTTGGGCTATTAATTAGATATCATAAAAATGCATGAGCTTGTGCAGGTTCTCTCCTTCATGCCTTGGAAAAGGGAGTTCTATATTCAATACCTATGAATTTAGGGGCTCTGTGAACATGGACAAGAAAAAATTACATCTTAATTTCCTCAATCCTAAACTGAAACTTAACATTACTTTTAAATATACATGTAGGCAACAAACCATAGTAGTCATAGAATTTCATCACAATTAAAATCACAGATGTCTTCATATCACATAACAGTTGTTTAAAGGTTCCCAAAATATCATAGAGATACCTTCAAAAGTAAGATAGTTATTTGGGTCCACTTTTAGATATTTTTATTTAACATGTTAATAAAGAAATACATGAACTACCATATCACAATTTTTTTTTAGTATTTTGATAACTTTAATATAAATGTTTTCCATCCTTATTCTATGTATTTTATTTCATACAGTTAAGAACATTAATCTGACAGTCTATCATCTTCTCCAGATTGCCAACCAGTTTCATTGCCACAAAAATTTTAAGAGTTCTTGCTTTTAGAGCAGAGGTTCTTAATGGGGGACAATTTTCACCCTATCCCCTGGGGATATTTGACAATTTTCAGAAACAGTTGCTACTGGCATCTAGTGGGTAGAAGACAGGGATACTGCTAAACATTCTATGGTCCACAGAACAGTACCCACACACAAAGAGTTATTAGCAAATGTCAGTCATGCTGAATTTGAGAAATGCTCGTTTGAAGCAATATACAACAAAAGGCTAAAAAGTTGCTAGTCGTTCTGTTCACACCTAATTCCTAGTTATGTTCACCCTTTTAATCTTCCTGTTCTCTGAGTAATTACATGGATGAAGTAGGTTTTGTCTTTGGTTTTAAGTCTTGCATCCATCCAAGTTGCTAATATTACAAGTTGCTATAGATCTGTGAGCCAGAAGCTCTGGGCAAGGCACTGTTATGAGTGTTGACAGACTTACTGGACCAACTTCTTAGATATGTGAGTGAGGAATCAGTGCCTCATAGGCAAAAGCAAGATTGTCCCTATGCGTAGTCTAGTTCCCCAAGTCTTGTATTGATTATATGGTTAATTCAGTGCTTTCCACAAGGGTGGCCTCACTTAACATGCAGGGTTCCTTTTCAAGGCCAAGAGGGAAGTAGGAAAGAAAGAGAAGGTAAGGGAATCAAACATCTTCTCCACCCAGGAACGAGTAGTAACAGTGTTAGGTCACAAATGAACCAGCCATCTTCTTCCTTCTTCTTCCTCTTATCCCTTTAGCAATGTATTTGTCTCCAAAGGAAAATCTCACTGCTTTAAGTAAAAATGAATTTCTCAAATGAAGGGACAAAGATTGAAAACTCTAGGATTTAAATTTAAAAATCAAACAATGAAATCTCGCCATTTGCAATAATGTGGATGGAACTAGAGGGCATTATACTAAGGGAAATAAGTCAGACAGAAAAAGATATCATATGATTTCACTCCCTTTATGTGGAATTTGAAAAACTCAACAGATGAACATAGGGGAAGGGAAAGAAAAATAAGATAAAAACAGAGAGGGAGAAAAACCATAAGACACTCTTAAATACAGAGAACAAACTGAGGGTTGCTGCAGGGGGTGGGGGTTAAATGGGTGATGGATTAAGGAAAGCACTTTTTGGGATGAGCACTGGGTGTCATATGTAAGAAATGAATCACTGGATTCTACACCTGAAGCCAGACTACACTGTATGTTAACTAACTTGAATTTAAATTAAAAAAAGAAAAAAATTTTTTTTAAATATTTTTATTTATTTCTAGGAGAGAGAGAGAGAGATAGCATGAGCAGGGGAGGGTCAGAGAGAGAGGGAGACACAGACTCTGAAATAGGCTCCAGGCTCTGAGCTGGCAGTCAGCACAGAGCCCGACACGGGGCTCAAACCCACAAACCATGAGATCATGACCTAAGTGAAAGTCGGACGCTTAACCAACTAAGCCACCCAGGCACCCCTAAAAAAAGAAAATTTTAAAAATGAAGAACAAACAATACAAAGGGTAGAAGTCAGAAGAGTGTTTTTAAATCTCTTGTAGGAGAAACCTTGACAAATAACTTGCTTTGACTTTGGCACATTTTGTTACTCACCTTTGGGTAACACTCCTTTGAGGGACACTCCTTTCTGCCTGAAGGTTCTGAAAAACATCTGGCGTGGTCTGGTACAGGCCACCCTTACTGGTGAATCTTTCTTGCTATGTGATACCAAAATCTAGGACAAGTCACTGATGCTTCATATAGTATAAGTACAAAATACTGGTCGGGGGAGTTCTCATGAGTAAACAACTAAATTCCAAGTAGTCTGGTGTCATGGTTAATTTTATATGTTCAACTTGACTGGATGATGAGGTGCCCAGATATCTGTGTAAATATTATTTTTCGATGTGTCTGTGACAGTGTTTCTAGATGGAATTAGCATTTGTATCAGTGGACTCAGTAAAACAATTTGCTCTCCCCAGTGTGCGTGGGCATCATCCAATCCGTTGAGGGCCTAGATACAACAAAAAGGTGGAGGAAGGAAGAATTTGGCCCTTTCAGCCTGACTGCCTGATCTGAGACACAGACCTTGTCTTTTCCTGCCCTGAGTGCTCCTGCTTCCCAAGTCTTCCAACTTAGACTGGATTACACCCCTGGCCTCCCTGGGTCTTTAGCTTGCAGGTCATGGGACTTCTCAGGTTCCAAAATTGAATGAGACAATTCCTTATAATAAATCTTGTTTGGTTGTATGTTTGTTTTTATATTTATATAAGTCATCTCTAGGTATCTATATGTAGATATATTTGCTATTGGTTCTGTTTCTCTAGAGAAGCCTCACAAATACAGCTGGTTGTTTCCTGAATCCTTGGTCCCTAGCACCATACTTGGCAATGGGGAGACATTCATAAATATTTGTTAAGTGAATGAATTCACTGAGTAGACAGATCACAACCATGTTTTGAGGAAAGATTCATTTTCCCATTTTGCAGATGAAGGGAGACAAGAAATTTTAAGTAGGCTAACCCAAAATTATAGACTTTCTTATAGACTAAGCCAATACTTGAGTCCCAGGTCATCTGACTAGAAACACCTTACCCCAGACACTATTTTTTCTCTTAGGGCTTTATTTAAGGAGGATTTAGTCTCAACATACCTTGGATGGGCTCAGGAATTGTCTGACTGCATCATTAATCACATAACTGATCATCAGCATTGATGGCAATAGACAGTTTTGGAAATACTACGTTCAGCAAATTATTTTTTTGTTCTAAATTAGAGTTAACATTTACACTATGGAATGTGACTTCTTGTTTTCTTGAAAGTCCTAGGGCTGAGTAGGAAGGCAGGCATACAAATATTCTCTCTGCTTCATTTTCATATCCCTTAAAAGATGATCTATGCACACAACAAAGAGGAAAGAATTAGTCCCCAATATGCTCATATACACCGATGAGGTCCTGTAACTGATCATCTTGGCAGCATCTTGAATGTTCTTTACAGTAGGTCTTATCAGAGCTGTTGATATGCTAATCCTTAGCAGGAATACAATGCAACATTTACCAGACCTAACTGAGGAGCGTGTTTGGGGTAAAACATAAACCAGTGTTGTGTAGTGCCCCTTTTGAGAAACATGGGGTCACCATTTTGCCTCTCTTGTCCTTGCTACCTGACTGGCTGGTGGCCAGAATGGAGAAATTATCTCACTTCATCTTCAGAACCAATCTGGTGAGACAGCTATTCCCTGTCCTCTGGGCACAAGATACCAATTTAGAGCATTTCAGGATGAGAACCTAACCCCATGGTTACTCAGTGAAACAACAGCAAGACAGAATTGCCTGCAGTTGTTTCAACCCTACTCAGGAACAGAGCCACTTTCTGGAAGGCAGTGCTCTGCCAGAATGCATGCCCATCCTCTCTCTCTCTCTCTCTCACTGGTGCTTGGAAAGCTTGATTGAATACACATGAACAAATAAAGTTGAAATAGTCTCTCTCCTATCTCGCCTGCAATGAAGAAATGTGATGTGAAGTATATTTAAGATTCTGCCAAGATGATCACCTATGGGACCTCATCGAGGTATACATGCAGATTGTTTGTGACCTAATTCTATTCTCTTTGTTATGTGCATAGATCATCTTTAAGAGATATGAAAATGAAGCAGATACAGTGTTTATATGCCTGCCTTCCTATTCAACTCTAGGACTTTCAAGAAAATGAGAAGTCACAGGGTGCCTGGGTGCCTCAGTTGGTTAAGCGTCTGACTTCAGATCAGGTCATGCTATCATGGTTCATGGGTTCCAGCCCCATGTCAGGCTCTATGCTGACAGCTCAGAGGCTGTAGCCTGCTTCTGATTCTGTGTTTCCCTTTCTCTCTGCCCTTTCCCCACTCATGCTGGCTCGCTCTCGCTCGCTCTCTCTCTCTCAGTCACTCACTCTCTGTCTCTCTCTCTGTCTCTCCAAACTAAATAATAAACATTAAAAAAAATTTTTGAAGAAAATAAGTCACATTCACGATGTATGTATTAACTCTCAGAAGAGAAAAATATTTTCCAATAAATAGATAAGCATTGACCAAATTATTTCATAGGCTCTTTTTTAAATTTTAATTGAAAGTTATGTCAGTACAAGGTGTAGTCTATTTTCGGATGCCACATCATGATGCTGTATAGTCTTTGTAGGAAAACATTTGATGGATGGACATCTAGCTATGCCTGTAAACCAAAGCAATACTGAAACTGACCCTGATACATACATCCTTTGGAGGGAAAAAGTACTCATCAGAAGTATCATTGAGGAGGCATTTTAGAATAGTCAAGAGGTTATGAGATTCAGAGTCCCAATTCAGTCATGCTTAGTATAGCACAGTGGTTAAGAACACAAATAGGGAGCTGGATATGAAGCCCAGCTCTGTTACTTACAGTGTCAAGTATGTGCGGCTGTACAACCTCGAACAAAAATTATTCAAACTTTCTATGCCTCAGTTTTCCCTCTGAAAAATGTGCCAAGAGTAATATCTACCTTAAATATGATCATGAAGACTCAGAGTATGTAAAGTGTATGGAACAGTACCAAGTAAACTTTCACTTAATATGAACAATAACTAGTATGATAGCTGTGTAACCATGAAAAGACAGTTCACCCCTATAGATCTCATTTTCTCCATCTATAAGATTGAGGCAATCATAATTATATCTCAGTATTATGGTGCAGATCAAATAAACAAGGGACAGAAGCTAAAGTATAAAACAACACCTTGCAAATGTAAATATATATATATATTTTTTCCCCTTGTGATATGGTAGTTCTTTTACCCTCCATGGAAGGACCTCTTCATCCCAGGCCTCAGATTTCCTCTCCGGACACTGACCTCTCTAGGGTACAAAAGGGCACCCCCTTGCTCGAGGTCATCAGTCCTTTCTATCTCAGTGAATGACACTATTCGCCACCACCCAGCGACAGGAACAGGAAGCCAGTGTGCCAGCCAGGACTACTTTGCCTCACCACCTTATCGGCTCAGGTGATTGGCACTTCTTGTGTCCACCTCTGACATGGACACCTAATCCTTCCACTGCTCCATGTTCACAGTTACCATCCTAATTCATGTCACCATCATTTCTGGCCAGAAATAGCCTCCTATAGCCCTACTTCCATGCTTGTCTGATCCAATGCTTTTCATGCCCCCAGTACAGATGGGGAAATCTTTCAGAAATGCAATTCCAATATGTGTCTTCCCAGATCTAAATCCAACGATGGCTTCCCATTCTCGTATCCCTTACCAGGACATAGTCCTCACAAGGCTCCCTGCCTACTTCTCCAATTTTATCCCACATCATTTCAATCTCCCCAGTCTTCCCCTTTTTTATTTCTACACCCTCTCCCCCAGGTCTCTCCTAGCAACTTGAATACACTTAAGCTCTTCCCTACGTCAAGACCTTTGTACTTATTGTTCCTTCCCCCTGACTTTAACCAACTCCTTTACATCCTTCATATCTCAACCCAATTTCACCTCCTTGGAGAGGCTTCACCCTACCATCCCCCAGTGTTCATTTTCATCGCATTTACCTCATAGAATTATTCTGAAGAGTAGATGAGAAATGTCTTTGGAAAAGGGCTTGCCACAGACATCCTCATTAAAAGTTATAAATAATTATCATCATCATCGTCATCATTCTCTACCACAGTAGCCTATTAAGATGCATAGAAAACACAGATAAGGGTGTGTGATTATGGGGTGTTGCTTACTCCCATTTCATCTGATTGTCATTTCCATGAGGTGTAGACTTCCTGGTGTCCTCACCTCCCAATAAACCACCAGTCACAGAACAAGCTCTCAAATATTTGTTGAAGGAATGAATGGAACTGAGTGTCTCTTGCTGTCATAGGGATCAAACTGCTGAAACTACATCAAGACCTAGGGTGGTCTCACCTCCAGGGCAGCCCCGCGTGTGGCTCCACGGAGCCACGCCCGCCCGGTATGCTCGAGGCAGCATTCCTCCCCTCTCCCATCCACCCCTTCCCCTCCCCCACATATCCCTCCCTATTTGTATTCAACACACCCTTGCTTGTGCGAGAAAAGCAAAAGACCCACAAAACTCCTTTCTTTATCCTCTTTCCAAAAAAATGGGCCAATTCACAGCTGCAGTCGTTGGGAGAATTTCCTGCCTGGGAGTCTGGAAACTGCCAAGAGTGAAAAGCCGCAGCCAGCCAGCGAGGCCTCTGTTGTCATTGGCCCAAACAACAACAAAAACAGCCACCACCACCACCACCACCACAACAAAACACGCCACGTGTGCGCAAGCACACACAAACACGCCCACAGAACCAACCAAACGGACAAGGCTCCAGGGAGAAGCCTCTGGGCTGCGCGTTCCCGCAGCAGGGCCTGTCCCTTGGCACGGGGCCATGGCAGCCCCTTTCGCAGCCACCCCGCCATCTGTCATCAGCACTCTGCCTACTGTAAGTGCGCCGACACAGTACACGGAGGCTAACAAGTAGCAAATGTAGGGGCAGAACAAAGCCACCACAGTCAGCGGGAGTAAGGTGGCTACGGTTTTGACACAAACTGACAAAAAGCCGGGAAATTTAAACTGAAAGTTTGCCCTAAGGACCTTCAGCTGTGAGGCTGGGCTGGGGGTGGAGGGTGTGCGGTCAGGGAGGCTGGCAGTCTGGGAGAAGATGCTCCAGAGCTAACCAGACCCCGTGAACAGGAGACGCTGTGTAGACTCCATTCCCACTGTTGGTGGATTGCCCAATAAGGCCCTCTCTTACAACAAAAGGGAATTTTTTGTTTCCAAAAAAAAAAAAAACAACCTAACTTTTTCTAAGAAAATTTCTGAAGGAAACGTATAGTCAGGACATCATGTATAACATAATGCAGGGTGCTAAATTCTTTAGCAAATAATCATTGGAATTAATAATTAGCACATGGTTAAATTCAATAAGAAATTGTACTCTATTACAATTAGTAAGCATCTATCCAGTTAGGATAAATTGTCCTTACTTTGCTGTCGAGACACGGTGGTATTAGTTTTATGGTCTCGTTTGAGAAACCTCTGGGGAAAAACATCAGGGTATTTGTCATTTTTCACCATTGATGACAAAAATATTTTTTTCATAAACCAGTTTGTCTACCAGAAACTCTGGCAGCAAAAGAACTCAAGCCAGCTAAGATTCCCACTAAAATGTGTCTCAACATTTGCTCGAGTGGTGTGGGTTCTTTGTGCACTTGAATGGATGCTTGTCTCGGGTTTTTCATTCCTTGTCATTAAATACAGGGGCTCTTTCTCTTAAAGTCTTAAAAAATATGGACCCAGGTTACCAGGCATGTTAGGACTATTCTACAATGGCGTATTCTCCCTAAATGAGAGATAAAGAAACTGAGGCTAAGAGGGTTTTACATCACCCTAAGTTGAAATGTTACCTTGAAGATCTTCAGACTTGACACCCTACCATTCTTGTGTCTTAGACCATGAGGATCTGCTAACCTATGATTATTTCACTTTGTGCTGGTAGTTCTCACCACAAAGCCACACATGCTATAAATTATAATTCCCACTTTTTAAAAAATATTAATTAAGAAGACAAAATTGCAGTGAGTTTTAACCAAGGTGGCTGGAACAAACCAGCTTTCATTCTGGTCCCTCATCAGTCAGATGTTATTATTTGATCAGTCTTTAATCGTTGATTACTGAAAAATAACTCGGGAAAAGAAGTTTTAACCCCTAAACAATTCTGACTGACAGCATAATCACTTGGCTCATTATCCCTAATCGACAGGGTATACATATATTTACAAATAAAAACACACACCAGATGTATTTTCATCCACAAGGTGATGCTGTCAACTAAAATAGAGAATGTGCACCAATGTAGAGCGTCCATCATTTTTAAGACAGATTCACCACGAAATCTCCCACTTCGTGATCCACAGATAAAAGCCTGAACATGTACAGTTCGCTGTAATACTGCCATGTTTACAAAGAAGGGTGATGTGCTTGAAACAGCTCAAGCTCTAAAGTCAGGAGACTTCACCTTGGGTACAGGCCTGCCATTTCCTCACTTATACTTTTCATGCCTCAGTGTCTTCATCTGTAAAATGGGAATCATAATAACATCTTCAGAATTGTTGGAAGTATTAAATGAGATAGTGGATATGGAAATGTTGTATAAGTAGTAGCATACTAACATAGTATGTCCTTTTTTTCTGTATTTTTCCATTCCTTCAAATGACGTTCTGTTTCTCCCAGACTGACCAATGTTTTAAAAGGAGACATAACTACTCTTACCTTCTACCTTCTCTTCAGAAGGTAAAAGTCAGTTTGAAAGTGCTCATATATCTTGGAGGCCAGCCTGACACTCTACATCAAGAACCCATTTTGAATTTCACCTGCAGAGAGAGAAGTACACAGAAATAGCTCTCATTTCCCTTTCCTGTAAAATTAAACAGAAACTTCAAAATCCTATACAAAGCTCTTCTAAGAGCATAGTGAGTGAAATAAATTTCCAAGCCATGATTCACACATGTCTGAGTGACCAAAGTAGTACGTTATATCAATGTCCATAACATTCATTCATTCATTCATTTTGTTCATTAAACAACTACATTCATTACCTACTTTGTATAGGGCAGTTTTCCAAGTACTAGGATGATAGTAGGAAACAAATAGACCCAATGGGGACAAGTGATATAGTCCTGTCAGTGGATTTTCGTATTGTGTAAAGAGATGACTTAAGTTTTTAGAAGTGTTTTAGAATTTTTTAATGTTTTTGAATTTTTGGAAGATTCCACTCTTGTAAAAGAGTCATAAAATGAGAGCCCGGGAATCTGGTTCCCTTCCTGACTTTACCAATATTCAAGGCCTTGAACAAGTCACTTTCCTTCTTTGGGGAGTTTCTGTACATTCCTGACATTTAAAGATTTTCAACCTCCTCTCACTTTATTTTTGGAGTTAGTAGTACTACCTCACCAAGAAATATTTCACTAAGGGTTGAATTTAATTGAAGCATGTGTTCTCTTCTGAAATGTGTTTTTATCAACTCAAGTATCATGGCAGTGAGCTGGACAAGGATATAGTGCAACTGGGGGCTTTGGATAGGGACAGTAAAGTGGACTTAAATTTAAAAAAATTAAAAAAACAGCTTTCCAAACCCATTACCCCCTTACTAGGCTGAAAGTTCCATAGGGAGAAGGATTGTGGAAGCCTTAGTCACCACTGCCATGCTCCCACCAGTCCCTAAAATGGTGCCGGCCCATGATGGACATCCACAAGTATTTGTGGAATGAACATGGGAATGAACCAGCTTGTCATGATAAATAATATCACAGTGTAACATAGTTACTATAAAATAAAATATCAGCTTAGATTAACACTTCCCAGCTGCTTTGTTAAAACCTTTTGAAACTCACGTAAGAGCAGACCGTGGTTCTACATGGCTGCTGCTGTCCTCGCCGCAAAGCTGTGGTCCGTGCAGGAGTAAGGCTGATTGCTCCCTGATTCTGAAGTGTATGTCAGAACTCCTCAGTGCTATCCATTCATGAATTAAAAGACTGGAATAGAATTAAAACTGCACTTTCTGGAAGTCTGAGATCTTGGATTCTGATCCTGGCTTTTCCCTAGATAGCCATGTGGCTTTGAGCAAATCCTCTAACTTCTCATGACCTGAGTTTTCTCATCTGTAAACAAGAGGTTTAGATTTCTACAGCTCCTTCCAGGCATAGGAATGTAGGAAGAAAGTGGAAAATTATACACATGTGGGCATTTTTAAAGTAAAGCTTCACCATCCAAAATGCCTCCGTTACTTTATTGACTCCATTCCTGTTTTGAGCTTGGAAAATTGGCAAAGTGGGTGCAACTGTTTCAGAAGTTAATGTTGTATTAGATCAACATAGCAAATAGACACTTGCCTAGAGAGTAGTACTTTTTGCCAAAAATGGGTTGGCTCCAAAAAACACTGCCCTGAAAAGCCCTATCCAGCTCCGTTTCCTTATACCTCTTCCTTCCCACAACTCAACCTTCCCCCAAAGACCAACAAACAAGGGTTAGAGGTACAAAGTGGAAAGAGTCTCTCATTATAGGACTCAACATTGAGTCACTTCTACTAATAGTTCAACCATGACCTGGTATGTCAGTTTGGATAGTTGATCTTTAGCCTTGATCCTTCATCCTGAGTCTGGGAAAAATTGGAATGACTTATTCATGCATTTATTCCCCAGTACTTATTGACTCCCCAGGGAGTGTCATCTCCCCTAACTCATTTTTGACTCATGTACTGGACTCCTCCCCCCCTCACCCCATGCCACCACACTGTCCTCACTCACCCACTTATTGCTCAACTCACTTCCTTCAGTGACAACCCTCCTGTTGGCTTTTTTCACAAGAGGAAACTTTGACCACATGTAATTGACTTGCCCAGAATGTCTGAAAACATCAACATTTCCAAGACCTGGATAAATATTATTTATTTGGACCAGGTGAGTTACACCTGCCACTTGCAGGGAAAGGCAAGAAGGCAAGGTAGAAGGAGCAGATCCCCAGTAGGTATCTAGCCACAGACTGAGAGTCATGACTGCCTCTCTTCTGAAATTATAGACTGCCTGCCTGCTCATAATGGCTACGATTCATTACCTGGAATGTAACTCGTATGGTCCTATAGGGTGAAGATGCTGACATGTGAAGTAATTGGTATTACTATTATAAGCCTGTACACTCACCATCAGCACCATCAGGAATTAGAGCCCAAACCCTGAGACCCTACTCTCTACCCTTGTTTCCATACACCTGGATTTTGGAGTCTCACTAGCTCTGTGCTCATCCATCAAAAACCCTGTCAAAATTTTCTTAGATTCTTGATTCTGTTTGCTCCTATTTTACCCTCGCATCTGTTACCATGCTCAGGGGCTGCCAGTGGAGGCTAGCTAAAACTGGTTGAGTGTCATGCCCTTGGCGACAGAGCTCACATGGGTACTGACCAACATCACGTTCAGCCAAGGAAGTCTAAAGCAGTCCATCTGGGTGAGGTCTTAGGGAAGGAAGTTCAGTTGGGATATGAACCATAATGTTCACCATAAAGTCAAGTGCAAAAACAGAAGAATGAGCCAAGTTTAGGAGCAGTGTAGATCGAAGGCAAAAGAGAGGAAGCATCAATAAGCAACTCGGAGTAAGTAGTTGAGGGCTAAAACTGTGGACGTGGTGAAAGATATCCTCGTAATGAACTATCAGGTACATGGGGTAAGCAGAGAAGCTTGCAAGAGGTCAGGTGAGCTAGACATGCATATGCCTTGGGCTTCACTTTTATGCTGGACAAAACTTCTTTGTAGCATCTGTGGAAGTGGCCCAGCCTCAGAGAGGGACCCATCCAGGCTGCCTCATCTCACTGCAGTTTATTACACTGAGCCAGACTATAAAGCTTGATTTGTTTCATGTGGATAATTCATTTGGTCTGAATCTGTTTCACTTGCTGTGAAATGAAATTTAAAATAATGGTTAGAAACTTTGAGTTTGATAAGACTTTATGTGTACTTCCTTGTTTTTCAGGAGGTGGGGAAAATATTTTCATCTACTAATAATGCACGGTAGAGAGATGGACTTAATTTTATAGGCTCGCTCTAAGTGAGCAATAGGGAACTCAGAGAGATTCTGGGAGGGAGGGGTGCAGAAAAGCTTACAAGTGTCAATGTTAAGAGTGTTTATTTCTTATGGCTCCAATTTGAGCAGCAAATGGCCTAACAAGTGGTCTTCTTTCTCTGATTCGCCTGGGGAAACTGGCCGGTGGTCTTTGTTTCCAGGGGCATTTGTGCAAAAAGTGTATCCTCCAGACCCAAACATAGAATCCAGAAGATCAAACATGGTGCTAAAGGAAAGTATACCCCACAGAAACAAATTCAGCCTGGAAGATTTTACCTCCAGAGAGCTTCATCCCAGCCCCATCTGCCTCCTCATCAACAAGAGACCGTGGGCCTCACTGGCTGCCACAGCTCAAAGAGACAGCAACTCTGCTATATGTGTACAACCCCATGGCTTAAAGCAGGTGAAATAATGCAGCTTGGTTGAGTGGCTTTGCCAGTTTGTGCCTTAACTTTCTCTGTGCTTTGGTTTCCTCTTCCAGTCCCTCAGCTGCATAGAACCATAATACAATTTTGTAGAAACTAAGCAAGAAGGAATACATTAGTCTTGTTACTTGGAACTGCTGCCAAAGGAACAGGATCTTCAACTGATTGCCAGCCAAGTCCCTTATGAGATTGTGTAGACTCTTACAATATTGCTCAGGGAGCGAAACAAAGAGGAAGGGAAAAAGAAGGGTCGTGCTTATTATAATTTATAGTACATGGTTATGGGAAGCTTCTTATGTTACCAGAAAGCTGGTGTCTGGGGTTTTCCTCTTCCCCAAAGGAGCTGAAAATGGGAAGGGGGAAGGGAGGGTTATCTTACCAACTTTTCACAGCCAAAATCATAAGGGCCAAAATTCCTTCCTAGAAATGTCAGTGGCAAGATTCAGATAATTACCACCAGTTCAACAACTCCCAGGCCTGGGTCATTAACATCATCTCTGCCATTCAGTAATACTGAAGTCTCAGAACCTCTTGCCGTAAGAGCCATTCTGAGGGAGGCATCATGGAAGGAAACTCACGTGTTAAATATTTGCCTGGAGGTTTAGAGCACCTTGGCTGCTGGCTTTCTGACTAGTTTTACTTCCCTTGTTCTTCATCTTCGAGAATGATGGGGTTTCAAGTGTCCCAGTTAAAACTCTACCTGTGGGGAAGGAAAACAAATGATATGGTGTGTTAACCAACCCTCTTCAAGGGTTATGACTTCTACTCACCTCCGTGGATTACATTCTCTCATTAAATCAGAGTTTTAGCCAAACAAAATGTAATGCCAGGAAGCATGATGCTCATCAATAATGGCTTCACTCCTGCTCTCCTGTCTGTAGGGGTTCTGTGTCACAGAAGCCTGATGTAAGCTAATGGCTATTCCTGAATAGATTGGCTTAATGGCAGGAAACCTGTCTTATTCATCTTTGACTCCCCGTTCCACAGCCTAGTTCATGGTGTACAATGTTGCATGAATGTCACTTTGAAATAGAAAGGGAAGGAAGACTAACCACTTCTCTTTGCTTGTTAGCTCAAAAATTCACAAACTGGAGAGCTACATGTTAGCTAACCCACACCCCAGCATACAAACAAACAGGTTGTTTCTACCACACTGATCAATAGTAATGAGCATTCTTGTGTGACATAGTTGCTCTAGAGAAAGAAAGTCAAGGAAAGAAGATGCTGACTCTGCACAGGGAAACATTGCCACAGTGAAGATGAACCGATGAGCATTTCTTCATACCAAACTCTGGACCCCCAAGCAGCCTGACCAACTCACTTAATTGTCTACACCCCTGTGATAACCTTGCTGCCAAATGATCCATCCGTAGGATCGTCACTGAGTGCCACTCTGTGCCTCTCAAACACATGGTCCTCATTTACCTACATGGAGCACCTTTAAGAGCAAATACAAGGGTATCCCAATTTCCTACCCACTAGCTTTCACCCAAGAAAACAGAAAGGCTTAAGATTGATCTAATTATCTTCTTATTATAAAGCTACCCTTGAAGCCATTGCTAGGTTCATTTATAAATTTCCAGATGTTAAGTTTTGTGGATAACAAATATTTGATGTCTTTCATGCATTCACTCTTTTCTCAACCACTTTGCCACACCTGTGGTGAGATGGTGAGTCTCAAGCATCCCATAAGTAAAAGTCTGCTCTTAACATTCTCCGTTTCCATCTTCCCTCTACCCAGTTTGGGAGCCTTGGCTCTGCTTTCCAGTTCTGGCATGGTTCCTACCTGTTGGAATATTTGATAGATTATTGTCATTTCCCTGACTCAAATTTCAGCACTTCCTAAAAATGTTGGCTCAGACTCACTTTCCAGTCCTTTTCCCCCTGTTTTCAATGTGACTCTTTTCTCCCCAATACCCCCTGCCCCCCACTGCACACCACCAGATCCATACACGCAGGGCCCAAACCTAATCACCATTGGGGGGCAGGTGCCCAAAGGACCTCAGGTGACCTCCATTCAACATGGCTTGGACACTGCACATGTCACAGGACAACTGATCTTTCTACTGCCATTCTCCTGCCAGATTTCATATTCAAATCTCAGGAGTGAAAGGGACTTGAAAGCTCTTCCATGCCTCCACCTCTGATTACACCAAAATATTAGCCATTAAGGAAAGATTAGCATTCCGTGGCGTCCTCCGGGACCTCTGAAGTGGATTCCTTCGCCTCTCTTAGTAATGCATTCCAGAGGCTCATCGCACTCAGAGAGATTTTCCTCATGCCGAACCTAAATCCTGCTGGAAGCAATTTAAACCATTCCCCTTTGGCCTGTCTTTGTGTGGAAAAAGAGGAAAGCTCTTTGCCACTGCCCTCGCAGGGTCCCTTCACGGATTCCTTGGCTCCCACAGGCGCTGCGTTTACTGATTGAAATGAGAGCGGAGCAGAGGCTGGGCAGCAGGAGAAGGAGAGAGAGGTCACCGAGAGACGCTGGCCTTCCGCGCTCTGGTCAACCTTTCAGAGGAAGCACCGAGGGCTCGAGGCCCCGGGTTTAACCCAGCTCTCGCTTCTCATTTTTCTCGGTTAAGTCTCAGTCCCCTTTCACCGCCTTGTGACCTACTTTCATCTCAAGTGCAGTTCTCCCCTTGAAGCGTGTAGATAACATACAGCCCGGCTCAGGGTGAGGCAGCCCGGGCTACACAGCCGCTCTGACCTTTTCCTTCATCTCCTGAGTAACGTGAAGGAAGGAATAAAGATGATCAGGTTTTCTGCTGGCCAAACCTGCTTTTCTTTCCTGGCAAAAGGACGCTAGGAGACAAAGTATATTCTTCCACCCAACACAGTAAATAAAAGAAAGAATGTTGTGGGTGTATAGGACGTTTGGAACGTTTCATTTTTGTAATTGTGCATTCTGAGCTAAGAGCCACCACAAAAGACCAGTCTTTGGAAATTGAGGGGGTTTTGTGGTTGTATCTTGGGGCTTGCTGGCCAGCCAGGATTCTGTTTCCATTTTTCCCATTAGTCCTCAAGTTCTAACTGAGGCCCCCAAGATCCTGGGGCATCTGACCAGAGGCGGCTGCCAACATTTTCCCATGAGCACTGGAATGTGCATTGGCTGGGCACATTTATTTGCAAGGTGTTTATAAAGTTTCTGGATCCTTTTTTTCCACCTGGTTTGCTTCCTGGACCCAAAGGCTTATGGACTACAATGTGCTACCGGGGAAGCAAAGTCAGGGAAGAAGCAGCCTACTTTCTTCCCTGAGCTGCTTTTGGATAACTTTTTATTTTTTTAATTCTTTTGCTCTCTTCATTTTCGTTTCTTTTTTCTCTTTTATTCTCCCTCTCTGGTGTCTCTGTTTACACAGTTTAGAGATGGAGAAGATTTTGGTAGTTTTCCAGCTGCTTATGCACAAGCGTAATTGAGTCATTTATTTTTAGTGATGTCAAGACTTTGAGAACAGATATAAAAGGAACATTGCACACTGACTAACTAAAATGTAAGAGAGTCCTCATTTGGAGGATGAAGATACAGTGGATGTGATTATTTTCAAATTGGAGGCTCTTCACTCCTCATTTCAAAACCAGATTTGGAACATAATTTTGTCTTATTTTCAGCCAGTAGGGTCTCCGGCCTCCAGTAAAATTCTATGTCTTTCCAGGGTCGAGGGCTAACTGGCACCTCCTTCATGGAGAAAAGCCCCACACGGTGCCTGTCATTCTCTTCTCTTTTAAGTAAAAGAGCCCTACCTGGATTATTTTCTGGATGGATAAGAGGAGGCTTAAGTTAAAGACCTGTGAGATATCCTGAGATCCTCAGAGGGAAAGGTCACTGGAATATCATCTGTCATTTAAAACAAAACAATTAAATAGATGCAATAACTATGTGCTTGATGACCAGCACATTCTAAGTATACTGAGTTATGTTTTTCTACGCACCTATATTTATTTTGGGTGTAAATCAAACTTGGAACTGGAGAAGTATCACTTGTTCTTTGCAAAGCTGTCACAAAGTGTTGATGGCATTGACAGGGGCATCCTTTACCATTTTTTTATTCTCCCACCCTCTTCCTCTTAAAAAGATAGAAGACAACTGGGGCACCTGGGTGGCTCAGTCGGTTGAGCGTCCGACTTCAGCTCAGGTCATGATCTCACCGTTCGTGGGTTCGAGCCCCACGTCGGGCTCTGTGCTGACAGCTAGCTCAGAGCCTGGAGCCTGTTTCGGATTCTGTGTCTCCCTCTCTCTCTGACCCTCCCCTGCTCATGGGGCCTCTCTCTCTCTCTCTCAGAAATAAATAAAACATTAGAAAATTTTTTTAAAAAGACAGAAGACAACTATTAAATTGGCACAATATAAAGCAACGTGTTTGAAAATAAACTTCCAATTAGTAGAACTGGTTAGCAGGGCCCCTGGGTGGCTCAGTTGGTTAAGCGTCCAACTCTTGGTTTTGACTCAGGTCATGATCTCATGATTCGTGAGATCAAGCCCCACGCCAGGCTCCACACCATCAACACTTGAGATTCTCTCTCTGTCCCTCTCTCTCTGCCCTTTCCCCCCTTGTGAATTTTCTTTCTCTTCCTCCCTCTCTCAATAAATAAAAAACTTAATAAAATAAAACTAGTTGGTATTGAGTGCACCTGATACTATAGACACTGTTCCAAGCATTGTACATATCAGAAAGATAGCACTGTTATTCCAATTTATAGACAAGGAAGAGGATGAACAAAGAATGTTGAATAATTTTCCAAGTTGTGCTGTGAATCCAGAGAGTCCAGCTCTAGTGTCTCTTTATTTATACTCCCTGTCCTATATGTCTCTCACAGCAATGGGCATGCAAATGGGAGAAACATACGCAGAATAGATGGCAAAGAGGTGTTATTTTTAATATATAAAGAACTTCTGCAACACAGTAAGGAAAAAAGCCAGATACCTTGATAGAAAAATGGGCAAAGAACAACAATGGACAGCTCATACATATAAAAACCTCCTAATGGTTGATAAATTTTTTAAATATTAAATCATATTAAAAGTCAAAGAAACAGAAGTTCAAACAATGATATAGCCTTTTTTTCTATAGAGAAATTAAGATTATAAGAAAAAAATGCTATTCGATACTGACCATGGTGTGAAGAAACAGCCACCCTCAAACACAGCTGGGATGGAGTGTAATTGCTGCAACACTTATGGAAAGCAAATCTTCAGTTATTAATGAAAATCTTTAAAATAAGTTTAGTGATTTCACTCCTGGGTATTTATTCTAAGTAAACAAAAAGGAGCACAAGCCTTCATGTATAAAGATATCAACCTTAGCATAAAATGATAGCACAACTTTATATAGAATACCAAACCATGTTAAAAATCATGCTCTTAAAGAAAAGTAATAGAAATCGAAAATCTCATAATATATTATTAACTAAAAGGGGAGTTTATATAACAGAATGTACAGTTGGTTGCAAGATAATGAAAGTGTATCTATGCAAAAAAGGAAGGGTGAAAGACCAGAAAGTTAACAAGTGTTATTTCTAAGGATGAAACTACTCATGATTCTTTCTAGTTCTACATTCTTCTTCAGTGAAAATATATTATTTTATAATAAAAAAATTATAAATTGTAGCTTTGGAGTAAATATAGGAGAATATAGATATGTGCAAATATCTATAATGAATAACTTCTTTCAAAATACATTNATACAAATTGATATTTCACAAATTTTTTCCCCTGATTTTAAATTCAAAGAGGGTCTTACTGGCTCTATTTATAAAAGGGACACTGGGTATTGTTGGGCAATGCCTTCCCTTTGCTTCTGTGAAAGACACAGAAACCTTGTCCAAATAAATAGCCTTATAGTGGCCATCTAAAAAAATAAACACTGAGGAAATAAGAGTAAATAACTCAGAAAAGACATTTTTAAGGAAGTAGAGTAAGATAGTGAACACATTTTTACCCTGGAATACCTAACTTCTTAATGCAGAGAGAGATCTTTGAGAACTCTGAGGAACACTTCCACTGAAGGAACAATGTTTTCTCCCCAAAGTAGACAGTGTTAATAATGCAATAAACAACCTTGACATATAAACAACTCAACTTCAAGTTTAATGGAACAAAAATTATACCACTTTGGGTCTCATAGAATTCTCTGGTAAAAAGAAAATCCTCCATAATATAGAATTAGCTTCAGATGCAAGTGAAGAAGTTGTGATTTAAAAGGATTTGTGAAAATCCTGCTCCCTGTAAAAATATTTACTCTGTAAGTCTTACTATAAAGATAGAACACCAAAGAATGATAACATTTTCAAACATTAAAAAGCCTTTAGAGTTTTTCTCATACNGGAAATCTAATGAAAGTTATGGAGTCTCTTTCCAGCACTATATACACACGTACCACACTTTGCATAAAATTGAAGACGTTCCGGACTGCCCTCACATTCACCCCTAATTCCCTAGGATAAGAACAACTGAGTAGCTCAACCTTGTTTTTCTGAGAGGACTTTAGAACAAGATGCTGCATTCTGCCTAATTTAATACTATTTCTTATTTTTGGAGAATCAGTCCCTCGAAATGAGTGAAGTAGCTTGCCAAAGCCCCAGGAAAGCAGGTCTTGTTTCTCACACATCCTCTGTTCACTTAGATTTTAAAACCTCCAAGGGCACCTGGGTGGCTCAGTCAGTTAAGCGATCGACTTTGGCTCAGGTCATGATCTCACAGTTCGTGGATTCGAGCCTCGCGTCGGGCTCTGTGCTGATAGCTCAGAGCCTGGAGCCTATTTCAGATACTGTGTCACCCTCTCTCTCTGACCCTCACCTGCTCACACTGTCTCTCTCTCTCTCTCTCTCTCAGAAATAAATTTAAAAAAGAATTTTTTAATTGTTTAAAAATAAATAAATAAAACCTCCTTAGTTTCCCACAGCTCTATCACATTAAAGGAGAAATTTCTATCACACATATCTATAGAAACCCTGTGGAAGATTGACATTTCACCTGGGAATACAACGCTAAGAAACTACTTGGTATGAAATTAGGTTTAAGGGGAAATTCCAAGTCACCAACACCATGGCTTTTCAATGGACCAGTATTCATGAGAGCATCATATCCATTTTCTCTTTTTTCAAATGCTTATTTATTTATTTATTTTTGAGAGAGGGGGTGGGGGAGACACAGAAGCTGAAGCAGGCTCCAAGCTCTGAGCTGTCAGCACAGAGCCCGACGCAGGGCTCCAACTCATGAACTGTGGGATCATGACCTGAGCTGAATTCAGACGCTTAACCAACTGAACCCCCAGGTGCCCCACAAAATATCCATTTTGATCGCTTCTTATTAATAAACCTTGGGCTGTCGTCTGATTATGGTCATATCATCTGAAAGTCAAACACAATGTCTCGCTCTGGTTTGGAAGCAGCAGAAACCAAAGTTCTCCAGCAACCGTGGTAGTAAGAGTAATGATGTGCCTGAAAATAGGAGGGCCTGGTCATAAACACCAACACCACCAACTGAACTTTCACGATAGTAAGTAATCATTATTTTCTTTATTCGCCGGGAGGAATCTCTGACTCATGAGCAAAGGAGAATTGCAGGATGCTTCAGTGTCTGAGAATACAGACAGAAAATTTAGACCTTTCCCATTACTTAACCAAACAACTAGATTGAATATTCCTATCAATCGACTGCATGGTTAGGTCTGCACACTGGTTTTGGCTGGAAAGTCCCTCTCAAGTACTCTGTTTATTGGAGTGCTACCCATCCTCCTAGGTCCATTTCACATCTCACCCTATCCAGAGAGGTCCTCCTGATTCTCCCGGCCCACACTCATTATCCTTCTTAGCAGTCCTTACAGCACTTTTATTAGGACATAATTCAGCAACACTTGCTTACATACTGCTTTATAGATCTTACTAACTGCTTCATGAATCTTGTTTCTCTAACCAGATTATAAGTTATTCAAAGGCAAGAATCATGTTTCCCCTGCTGGTTCATACTGAGCACACTACAGGTATTCAAAAATTGTTTGTTGATTGACCGATTAAAATGAGAAAACAGCCACCCTCCCGCTTGAATCCAGTCCAGCTACATTCTGCTCAGAACAGAGCCAGCTCTCCTGCCTGAGGAGCCTCTGCTGATGCTTCGTGGTCCAGCTCCAAATGCCAGCCTTCCTGCAGCAGCCCCAGTAAAGGAAAAGTTTTGAGAACTCCTTGTCAAACCAGTGAGTGTGATAGTTCTATGCAGATGAGCAACCTGCAAAGACCTAGAAGGATAGTTTCCCCTCCCACCAGGAGGAGTGTTTGAACCCAAAGTTACATTCTGAATGGTTCTCAATACTATCCTACTACCCTCTTTACTGCAGATCTAAGAAAATCAGTGGAAATTCCCAGAGTAATAAATGAAGAAGAACCTTAAACACCATTTGAGTCAAGTCGTGGTCCACCTATATGATGGAATACCATACGGCCATTCAAAATAATAAGATGCAAATATATGGACTGATATGGAATGATGCCTAAAATATAACTTTATGTGGAAAATAAAACAAGTTATACATAAACATTGATTTCATTTGGGTAAAAATGTGCATATGAATGCACATATACATGCATGCATATATGTTATATATATATGTGCATAGAAAATATATGGAAATATTCGTGAAAAAACCTGTCAATCGTGATTCCCTCTGGAAGTGGGATTTGGAAACTGGAAGAGGGGGGAAACTAGAACTTTATCTTTTCACTTCAGGCAATTAGGTAATTTGTTTTTTAGATTTTGCAATAAGCATACTTTAATTATTTAGGTCATTTTAGAGTCAGCATTTTTTAATTTTCTAAAACATCACCATTGCCAGTCTTCAGCAATGTGACTTCACCTGCCTCTCACCACTCCCCTTTGTGCTCTGGGCTCTCATCACCGACCACCACCACCTCCATGCTCCTTCAGCCAGTGCTCTTCCCTCTCTCAGGAATGACCACCCCTCTCTTATTTCTTTGCGGAACCTCCACTTGTCCTTCAAGAGCCACCCAAAGTCTCACCTCTTCCATACTGTTCCCAGGAGGAATTAAATGCTTGCACCTCTGTACCATTATAGCGCTCACACACATCTCTGCTAGAACATGTACAAAATTGTATTTTTAAATATTATGTTTGTCTCCCCAAGTAGATTGAGCTCTTTCAAGCTAGGGTATTTCTGTACTTTCTTCACTTTTGGGTCCGTAGCACCTTGAGTGGTGCCTGGCATACAGTAAGTGCTTACAGAAATGCTGGATGAAAGCAAAACCTGCAAATCTAAATTCTGAATACACAGCTGAGTACTCCAAATCTCTGAACAATTCTAAGTAACAATCCAGTTGCTGGTGTTCTCAGTAAAACACCTTTGCCTCCTGAGCCAAAAGACAAAACCCCCATTTGTATCCTGTGTATTGCCTCCAGATAATGATTTGATGTCACAATCTACTATAGGTCAGCCCAAGGCAAACCCTTTGATTGAATTAAAGAAATATAATCAAAACCCAATCTCTTACATCACACATCACACATATGATTCCAGGCAGACTTTCAGGAGAGCCTTTTTGGATCAGCTTAACATAAATGAGGCCACAGTTTGCATTAAGTCCATATGTAACAAGTTTTCTTTCCATGTCAATATTCAATAACCTGTTTTGAATGCCCTCCCTGTTCTCAGTTACATGTCACTTCTGAGAGCTTCATGATCACCAGCTTCCACAAGTGTTTAACAGACAGAAAAATGGATTCCAGGAATCTCACCACAGAGCCTGCAACCCAACATAAAATCATCTGAAATAAAAAGAACAACGACAGCACACTATAGCGAGTATTCTGACATACCTTGTATTAAGTTATCTGGTTGGCAATCAGGCTTCAGCTAAAGTGTCATCCTCTGTTCTATAGAATTCTATACATAGTTCCATAAGTTCTACAGGAGGTGACTTTTGCTCTTGTCCTGAGGAATAAGCTAATGGTGTTTTAACAAATATTTGAAATAAAAATGCAAAACCAAAAACAAAATGACAATAACAATGACAATGACAAAATAATAGCTCCAAGACTTAGGAATAATTAACTTTATCTTACTAAGGACAGTGCTGAGGACCTCAGAAGTTATTTTCTCTGAAGTCACGCAGTTACTAAGTTTAGAGCACGGATGAAAGCTAAACCACTGAACCCCATCCCCTTGGCTTTTCCCATTAAGCTCTATGGCCTCCTCCTAAAAGATGTGTATATGTCCAATTCCAAACCAGGGAACTTTAATCATCATCAAGATACTCAAAATGGAGGATTTATTTTTGTTATAGCAGCCACAGACTTTTTCCTTTTTTTTTTTTTTTTTGGTTTGCAGCTAATCCATATGTGTATCTATTCATTAAACACTTAATGAGCACCTACTATTTACTCAGCATTGTGGCAAACACTTGGAAAGTGCTTCAAGAGATAAATATTTGTTTCTGTGTCCCCAAAGTAAGCTCATTGATTACTTGATTGTTAAAATTCATTGACAATCATGGTTATGTTTATCTCAACAAAGGAATTTTTCCAGGAAAAGAATAATTGCTATGGATATTTGAAATTAACAACAGCCAACATTTTTTGGAGGGCTTACTATTGTCTAGGCATTGTTCTACGAGCTTTACATGTATTAATACATTTAACAACTCCACAAACTTGGTGACTTTTATTAATCCCATTTTACAAATAAGGAAACTGAGGTTCAGATCAATGTGCTATCCAAATTCAGACAGCTAAGAAATGGCAAAGCCAAGATTGAAACCCCGACAGTGTGAATATAGAACTGAACCAGTATTTTATACAGTCTCTCAGTTTAATATATTGAACACTTACTCTTGGGTCACTAAGATGAACAGTAACTCCTGTCCTCTAGAATTAGCAGAAAAAGCAAACAAGTAAGCAGGTAGTACAATACAGAGTGATAGGTGGAGTGATAGGACTCTGTGCAGGGAGCTGTAAGAGTACAGGGAAGGGGTCCCAATAATATTTGGAATAGCCCACCTGCTATCTTCATATGGACATAGTCAAGGCATCTCCTGCTAGGTGCTAGGACTCATGCAGTACCCAGAGACCCTGGCATTCCTATCTCTCAGGAAATGCACCAAAGCTTACAAGACCTCATGCAAATCTGGTCCTGATTGTTTCCCCAAGACAGAACAAGGAAAAGAAAAGTTTCCCTCTCTTTGTACTGTCAGGTACCCTGATCAGTGATCATATGACAATTCGGGATCCTAGTAAAGAAAAAGGACACGGCCCCATTATTCCAATATGTGAGTGCGCTTCAGTAAATGATCTGCCAGCCTTTTGTACTAGACAAATAGGTTGTTTTCAGTCTTATGCAATTATATAATGTTGAAATTAACATTTTTTATATTTGCGTTGTTGTACACTCTATTTCCCAGAACAATTATTCATTCGAAGAGTGTATTCCCTTTTTGAACTCTTAATCCACATGGCAAAAAACCCAGAAAAGTGGTCACTTCCCAAAAAGTGGTAATGAATTATATCTCATTGGTAATATTTGTGAATGCTTTTTCAATCACACTCTCCTTAACATTATTATACTTTTTTAAACTTCATTATTTTGCTAGGAAAAAAAAGGTAAGTTAGTTTCATTTTCATTTTCGGAATACCAGTGAGGTTGAATATGTTTGATAAGTGTATTATCTGTATTAATTGAGATCATGCATGTAAACCTAGCAGTTCTTCAATAAAGAGATTTTGGTTTTTCAGTAATGAGTTTGAACAAAATTTTATGGTTTCTGGCTATGTATATTTCTTCTTATAATTTTAAACTCATTGATATTTTTCCATTTCTCCAGTGAAGTTTCAGTGGTTTCTTTTCAGTGAGTTGTATACGTTTATTTATATAATGAACTCTTTTTTTAAAGAAATATTCATGTTTTAAAGGATTGCTGTGACCAGTGGAGTAATACTATATAAAGGCATTATGTTTTAGAGCTATAACTCCATGTTTTAGTTTCACTGATGAAGAAATCAAAACTTAAAATTCAGTATGTCTTTTTTCTTTTTTTAGATAAAATTTATATACAGTGAAATGCACAAATCTTAACTGTATCATTTGATGAATTTTGATTAATGCATATATCTATGTAACATAAACCCTTATTAAAATACAAAATATTGTCATCACTCTAGAAAGTTCTCTTATGCCCTTTCCCAGTCAATTCTGCCTTTACCCCAACTCACCCCCCAGAGGAGACCACTGTTCTAGTTATTTCCATCCTAGATTAAATTCGTTGGTTCCAGAGCCTTACATAAACAGAATCATACAAAGTATGCTTTATAAAAGTCTGGTTTCTTTCACTTAGTAAATGCTTTTGAGATTCACCCATGTTGTTACATGTATCAGTAGTTTGTTCTTCAACAAATGGTGTTGCTATGGAGAACAAATAGAGGGTTACTGGAGGTGTTGTGGGAGGGGGGATGGGCTAAATCGGTAAGGAACATTAAGGAATCTACTCTTGAAATCTGTTTTGCACTATATGCTACCTAACTAGGATGTAAATCAAAAAAATTAATTTAAAAATGGTGTTAGGAAAACTGGACAGCTACATGCAAAAGAATGAAACTGGACCATTTTCTTACACCATGCACAAAAATAAACTAAAAAATGGATTAAGGACCTAAATGTGAGATCTGAGACCATAAAAATCCTACAAAAGAACTGAGACAGTAACTTCAGCTGTAGCAATATTTTTCTAGATATGTCTCCAGAGGCAAGGTAAACAAAAGAAAAAATAAACTCTTAGAACTACATCAAAATTAAAATCTTCTACACAGTGAAGGAAATAATCAACAAAACTAAAAGACAATCTACTAAATGAGAGAAGATATTTACAAATGACATATCCAATAAAGAATTAGTATCCAAAATACATAAAGAACTTATATAACTCAACAGACACACAAAAATAAATGAATAAACCAATTAAAAATGGGCAAAAGACACGAATAGATATTTCTTCAAAGAAGACATACAGATAGCCAACAGATTCATGAAAAGATGCTCAACATCACTAAGCATCAGAGAAATGCAAATCAAGGCCATAATGAGATGCCACCTTACACCTGTCATAATAGCTAAAATCAAAAACACAAGAAAGAACAAGTGTTGGCAAGAATACAGAGAAAAAGGAGCCCTGTGCACTGTTCATGGGAATGCAACGTGATGCACCCACTTTTGAAACAGTATGGAGGTTCCTCAAAAAATTAAAAATAGAATTACATATCTTCCAGTAATTCTGCTACTGAGTATTTACTCAGAGAATATAGAAACATGAACTCAATGTTGTATTTATTTATTTATTTTTTTGAGAGAGAGAGAGAAAGAGAAAGAGAGACAAAGCATGAGCAGTGGAGGGGCAGAGAGAGAGAGAGAGGGAGATAGAGGATCCTAAGCACACTCCATGCTGACGGTATAAAGCCCGATGTGGGGCTCGAACCCACAAACTGCAAGATCATGACCTGAGCTGAAGTCAGACACTCAACCAACTAAGCCACCCAGGTGCCTGAAAACACGACTTCAAAAAGGTATATGCACCCCTATGTTTACTGCAGCACTATTTACAATAGCCAAATTACAGAAGCAACCTAAGTGTCCATCGATAGATGAATAGATAAAGATGTGGCGTAGATAGATAGATAGATAGATAGATAGATAGATAGATAGATAGATAGATAGAGATACTGGAATATTACTCAGCCATTAAACATGAAATCCTGTCATTTGCAACAACATGGATGGATCTAGAGAATATAATGCTAAGTGAAATCAGCCAGAGAAAGACAAATATCATATGATTTCACTCATATGTAGAATTAAAGAAACAAAGCAAAGGGAAAAAAAAAAGAGATAAAACAAAAAAACAGACTCTTATAGGTATAAAGAACAAGTTGTTGGTTACCAGAGGGGATGTGGATGAAGGAATGGGTGAAATAGGAGATGGGAATTTAGAGCACACTTATCATGATGAGCACTGAGTAATGCAGAGAATTGTTGAATCACTATATTGTACACCTGAAACTAATATAACACTGTATGTTAACTATACTGGAATTAAAGATTTTTAATTTAATTTAAGGAGTGCCTAGGTAGCTCAGTCGGTTAACCATCTGACTTCAGTTCAGGTCATGATCTCACGGTTTGTGGGTTCGAGCCCCGCGTCAGGCTATGTGCTGACAGCTCAGAGCCTAGAGCATGTTTCAGATTCTGTCTCTATCTCCCCATCTCTCTCTCTCTCTCTCTCAAAAATAAAATAAACATTAAAAAAATATTTTAAAAATAGTTTGTTCCTGAGGCACCTGGGTGGTCCAATTGGTTAGGTGTCCAACTCTTGATTTCTCTTGATTTCGACTCGGGTTGTGATCTCACGGTTGGTGGGATCAAGCCTTGTGTCAGGCTCTGCATTGAAAGCACAGAGCCTGCCTGGGATTGTCTCTACCCCAGACACCCCNCCGCCCCTCCCCTGCTTGTATGTACATGTGCATTCTCTCTCTCTCTCTCAAAATAAATAAATAAACATTAAAAGAGTAGTTTGTTCCTTCTTATTGCTGACTTCTTTATCCACTCAACTGTTGATGGATATGTGAGCTTTTTCTAGTTTTTTTCGATTATGAATGAAGCTGAGATGCATATTCTTGTACAAGTAATTTTGTGAATAAATGCTTTATTTACTCTTGGGTACCATACCTTGGAATTGCTGAATCATAGGGTTAGGTATATATGTATTTTAAAAAGTAACCGCCAGATCTTTTTCCATAGTGACTGTACCCACTCTCCGTTTATGTTTATAGGAAAAAATAGAGATCAATCTTTCAAATGTTAATAGAGACAACATTTACATGATGGTTTTCAAGGGATTTTCACTTTTTTCTTTGTATTTTTCTGCTTTTTTTTCCTAATTTGCAGCAACATGTATGTATTACTTTAAGACAATATTAATTTGTTTTTTTAAAAAAGGAAAAAAATCCATAAACTGCCTAATCAAAGTATTTTCTCCTATTCATAAAGGTCAAGAGATACAGAGAATTAATCATGAACCCAGTCGCCTAGAGGAGAAAATAATCTATTTGTGGCGGCCTGAAAAAGCAAGAAGTTATACGGTAAGGTCCACCCATAAATCACAAAACTACTGTGCAGGTCTTTTCTTGAATCCTTGAGTTTGTGGTTAAGCAGAAGGACTTCCCTTCTCTTGCCCTTATTTATTTTCCGTGTTTGCAGAGCGCAGAGCATTTTGTAACATAACCTTGTTACATCAGCATTGTGTTCCAGAGCTTTTTGCCTAGACCATCGGCACTAGGCACTGTGTCCTATTACTCTGAGACAAGAATATAATAGGTGTTCAATGTGTTTGTGGGAAGAGTAGCACCTCATGGAAAATGTATTTGACATGGTAACCAGGTGTAAAACACAGTCATATCATTAATACCAATAATGGGGAAAATTAAGATATCCTGAGATGTTTTGCAAAGCCTGAAAAAATCCTCAGTTACACATTGCATCAGAATACAACTCCCACCGTCGGCACACAGGAGCTATTATATTTGAGCAACTATTTGAAAGACATTTTCAATGTGATTCTCCTTTATCTTCAAACAGAAACTCAAATTACAAGGAGTAACTTTTCCCTCAACTAGCAGAATCAAAAAAATTTTAAGTAGAATATATAGCATTTATCAAATAAAAAGAACTCCCACTTCTAGAATACTTACTTTATATGTGAGGTCTTTGGAGGGGAGTTTATGCATAATATCGCATTTATTCTTTTCTTAAATTCCCATATAGTTAGCATACAGCGTTATATTAATTTCAGGTGTACACTCTAATGATTCAGCAATTCTATACTGTGTTCAGTGCTCATCATGATAAGTATACTCTTAATCCCCTTCACTTAATATCTCATTTACTCTTAACAAAAACTCTGCGGAGTAGAGGATGAAGCTGTCACATGGTATAGACATTTGCCCCAGTCCACTACCTAGTAAGAGGCACAATGAGGATCTGAGTTCAGGTCTATAAAGCCAAATTTCACAAGACAGATGCAGCTAAGACAAGTTCCAATCTGTGTGGTAGCAGAACCAAAGCTCCTAAAAAAGCTTCAGTTACAAACTGCAGAAGAAACATCTTTTGGGGATGACCTGGAATGAAACATCAACTAATTACTAGATCACAAAGATGTCCAACCTGCTGACCTGTCTCAGTGCAAGTGCAAGCTGAAGCAAGGAAGCCATTTGTCTCCCAGAGCAGATTAGATACTTTTTCCAAAGCGCCTCTAGGGTGGAACGTCCATGGGCCACACGCAGGGATTCCAAGCTTTACTTCAACTTCTAAGTGAAATGCTGTAAAATCAGAAAGTTGTTAAATAGAAATGATGTGGTGATAAGAATGCTGACTCTAAAAAAGAAGAAAAAAAATATATTGACTCTGGAGCCAGAATTCTAGCTTTGCTTCCTACTAACAAGATGTCCCAGAACAAATTGTGTAACCTCTCTGTGGCTTAGTTTCTTCATTAATAAAGATGGAATAATAACTTCAGCTACTTCATACAGTTGCCTAGTGAAGATTAACGGAGTAAAGTCATGTGAGTGAGTGAAACCATGCCTAACACACAGTAGACACTGTCAACTAAGGTAAGCTGCTGCTGTTGTTACTACTGTATTTCTGTAGTACATGTCTTTCACATGTTCACCACAGAGTGATTCATTCAGAATAACTAAGGAACCATCTGCTTAATTGGTTAAAAACATAGATTAAAAATATTTATAATCCTTTATGTTATTTTCAAAAAGATATAGGTATTTAATCTGTTAAGTTTATTTATTCATTTTTGAGAGAGAGAGAGAGAGACTGCTGTGAGGTAGGGAGGGGCAGAGAGAGAGAGAGAGAGAGAGAGAGAGAGAGNGCCACCCAGGTGCCCCCAAAAGATATAGGTATTTATTTATTTATTTATTTATTTTAAATGTTTTATTTATTTTTGAGAGAGAGACAGAGTATGAGCAGGGGAGGGGCAGAAAGAAAAGGAGACACAATCTGAAGCAGGCTCCAGGCTCTGAGCTGTCAGTACAGAGCCTGATGTGGGGCTCAAACCCATGAACCCTGAGATCATGATCTGAACTGAAGTTGGACGCCTAAGTGACTGAGCCACCCAGGTGCCCCTAAAAGATATAGATATTTAAATTAAAGTAACTAAAGTAACTAAAATGTGTTAATGCAGAAAGCTTCATAGGGACCTACTTCAAAAAACAGAGAATAGCTTGCTTATAAATGAATATGTCCTTTGAAGTCTTCTATTCAATAGCATAAGTATTCTGTTACATCACAGTATTTGCTTGCCTAACAATCACTTTCCCTATGAAAAGCAATTTTATAGATTAAAAAAGCATTGAAAGCATCTTTAAGGTAATTGACACCAATCTTACCAGGAAACTCAAAACACCCAGCACTTGAGGCCACACAGATTCGATGAGAAAGAAAACTTACACTCTCGCTTCATTCCAGTCCATCTTTGGATAGTGCTTCCTCGGATTGGGCTGAACTCTTTCTCCTTAGAATGTTCACTCTATGTCACTGCTTCTTGGACTTATACAGAATGAGTCTCCTCTCTCTTTTGCTGATAGTAGTTTGAGAATTTGAAGACAGCTGTTGTATCTTTCAGGTAGAAGAATGTCCTCAGTTCTTTGGACTATTTTTCATTGACCTGATGTCAGATGCATTATCCCCCCTTGGTTGATTCCTTCTGGACTTCCTCTTTTTTGACCTTTTCCCTTTTATGCTGAGATTACCAAAACTGAGCATGACACTCTAGGTATAATCTGATCAGAGCAGAGTAATGAGTAACATATTGCCTTGTTTGTTCTGGACCCAAGATAATCTTGATATTTTAGTAGACATTGACTCTCTTGACTTGTACCAAGATTAGCATTCCCTCTCCTCTTTTTAGGGAGAAGGGGAGGAACCAGGAGAGGCATTGGGATAGGTTGCAGTCTGAGTATGAGTCCAAAAGCAGGAGACTGATATGCCAGCTCAAAGACAGTCAAGTGGAGAAAGAAAGTTCTTTCTTATTCCACCTTTTATTCTTTGCAGGCCTTCAACAGATTAGATGAAGCCCACCCACATTGAGGAGGGCAACCTGCTATACTTAGTCTCTGATTCAAATGTTAATCTCAACCAGAAGCACCCTTACAGACACACCTAGAAATAATGTTTAACCAAATATTTGGCTGTCCTGTGGCCCAGTCAAGTTGACATAAAATTAACCATCACAGAGAGTACTAGGTGCTAGTCAGCCATATCTTTCTCACCTTCTACTTTCAGTATTTTTCCCCCAGCACTTTACATCTATCCCTATTATATTTCTTTCGATATTTTCTGCATAATCTCAGATTTGGGGAATCTTAGATGCTGATTCCCTTACCATTATATTGGATACCACTTCCAAATTGCCATGTACACAGCAAGTCTTCCTTTAATATAAAATGCTAAACTGGAAACTACCAAGAAAAGCATCATATGGAGTTCTGGGTTTCTATCCATCCACTAATCACTGAGTGTGGTCATTGATCAGTTACTATTTAGTTTAATTATAACATCTGTTGTCATGATCTTCATAAATTATGAAGTTGAAGATGAAATTATGCCTATCACTCCTTCCACCTACAGGACCCTATAGGCTTCAGGGAAGTATAGACACCTCCTTTGTTAACCAGTTTTGAAAAAAAAGTTCAGCATGTCCAGGTCTCAGTGGACCCATTCTGGGCCCTAAGGTTCATAGTCTCTTTCATGAACTATATGAGACTTCTCCCTAGGAACAAACTTTTCAGATTATAATTAATAGCATTTGCCCTCTTTTCATTAATATGTGCCCACTTCTTAATTGTGTGTGGATTAATTAATTCATAATTTGTCCCCCCACAATTAAATCACACAGTATAGTAGAATCTTGATCATTGATCAAAGGAAAACATAGCTTCATGTCTTCGGACTTCTCTATCCACAGTTTCAGTCTTAAAACTTCTTGGGTACTGAACCAATCATCTAATATATCTGTTATCACTCCCAACTGATATCAGTTTAAAATTTAAAATGTTAAAAATTTTAAAAAGGTGAGGAGGAAGAAAAAAATGTTTCATATGCCTGAAGGCAAAGGAATAAATTAAATAATCTAGATTTTCTTCTTGGGCAAGGTCTGTACAGTTCAGGAGGCTTCATCTAAGATAGAGCTCAAAACACTTGTCTGGAGGTGTTTTAAGTTTGCCCCTTCTGCTCTGTGATCCCATCATGATAGACTTAAGCCTCACTAATATTCCTGTGTTTTAATCTGATTTTTCAAGATAGTAAGCTTTGAAAGATATACTGCATCAATAAATTAGGAAACCAAGTTTCACAAACACATAAAATTTCTTCCATCAGGAGATTTCTAAAACTGTTACAAATAAAAAATGCAGAGCAAGAAGGAGCTCCAAAATATGGCCCTAACCACAGATTTATGTGCAAAAGCAACTCATCTTTGGGGACCCACTGGCCAGCTCACTTGCTTGTAATTCTCTTCTTATTTTGGGACTGATCCCAAGACTCCTTGACTTTCCTGTCTTTGCTTGGTTAAAGGTTTTTGGCACACTAGCCCATTTCTTTCATTTCCTACTTGGTTGATCCTCTAGCCAGTAACACATGCTTCCCTAAATTTGATTCTGGCTAAACTGGCTTTTCTCCTCCAATCTTTGGTAGCCATCTTCCACCTTGAGGAAAAGCATTTCCTCTCCCGGTTCAGAACTCTAAATAATGGTGCCAGGTAGCAAATGCATGTCAACAGTGACTGTCCTACTGCCCCCTGCTGATAGCTCCCATACGTATTAATCCTACCCCATCTTTTAAGCCCTCATTCTACAAATAAATGGACAGAAGTCAAATCAGTTTAAATAAAAATGAGAATTATGGCAAAGCTCAGCCTCAGTCTGATCCCAGCCTATTGAATGTATCAGGATGTGCTACAACAGAACCGACTGGGTGATGATTTAGAATAACCATGTTGACTAAATGTCAGGGCTCTGGAATGAATCCCAGTTCTGCTCTCTGAGTCCTTGGCAAGCCATTTCTCCTCTCCAAGCCTCAGTTTTATAATCTGTATAAAAAGATGGTTTGAGCAGAAGGTCCCCAAGGTCCCCTTTAGCTCTGAAGTTCTGTGGATCTATGGATCTATTGTGAAGTTGCCCATTATTAACTCATAACATTTGTGTGTCATAGCCTGACCCAGCAGTATAATCACAAGCTTGGAGGCAGTGAAACAATGACAATTCTTAAAGAAATCAAACCAACTTTCCTTTTTCCTTCTCTCTACTTTTTCTGTTTGTTATTTCAGTTCCCCCAAATCTTTATATATTATAGTGAAGGAGGTGCTCCTTTCTAGCCTGAATGGCAGTGAGGAGTACTGAAAATGTCATGACAATGCCTGTCCTCAATTGATCTAGCCCAAATTTGCAGATGCAAGAGCTTCAGATAGTCATCCCAACTCCTGGGTGCTTGTCCAAACCAAACCTCTGAGTCCTTGGACTTGAGCCTTTCTTTTAAGCAGGATTAAATTGAGACTTGCACTTTCATTCTGTCTCAAAAGACCTTGGAAACTTTTGGGTAACGCTAACCCATAAATGCAAATAGACATACTCTCACACACAATAAACACTTGTACAGATGTCCATATATGTCCCAGTGAGTCTAGGAACTGCATTGTGGGATCCTGCACTCTTCTAAAACATCAGGAGGACGCCATTTTTCTAGAATATGAGAATGCCAATTTAAAAGCAGCTAAAAGGATGAGGTCTCCAGGAGGCTGCTATTTCCAATGATGGCTTTGGCTAAAGTGACCTACTGCATGGTTTCGCTCATTATCTGATCATAAAGAGTTGTCTTTATTTACATGCTGTGTCTGAATAGTGGAGACAGTTTAGCAGAGTTTTGGAGAAGGAATCTGATTGCCACATATCTTTAAATGCTAACCACTTTAAACAAGTTTTCTCTCTATAACATGCTTTATTTATGAGACAATAAACGGGTATGGGTCCAAGGAAATGGAAATAAGGAAAGTATTAAACAAGAGAATAGTAGGTAGCTCTGGCCTTGATGAGCCTAAAATTGTTTCAAATTCTCAATTCTATTGTGCTCTGAATCTACCAGTTCATTTTCTCAAAGTTTCCATTCAGTATATTTCAGGGTATGATGTAACCCAAAGTCTAAACGTATGTTGATTCTATCTCTACTTACATATTCATTCATTCATTCATTCATTCAATAAATATGCTTAGGGGCGCCTGGGTGGCTTAGTCGGTTAAGCGTCCGACTTTCGCTTAGGTCATGATCTCATGGTTCGTGGGTTCGAGCCCCGCGTCGGGCTCTGTGCTGACTGCCAGCTCAGAGCCTGGAGCCTGTTTCAGTCTGTGTCTCCCTCTCTCTCTGACCCTCCCCTGCTCACGCTGTCTCTCTCTCTCTCCTAGAAATAAATAAAACATTAAAAAAAATATGCTTATTGACAGTGAATTCTGTACAAGTCATTAGACTAAAGCATTGTGAAAAGGATATATGGAGCATAGCTGTCCTTTACAATCTAATTGTCTTGTGGGAAGACAAAATAGATATGCATATGACTATAATTCATCACTCTGCATTGATTATTAAAGAATTAATTAAAGAAGAAGCATTTAAAAGTACACATTAGGACATAAAGGAATGGAATCCCAGGAAGAGAGAGCAGTTTGAACATAGATATGGAGGCAAAAAGTACAAAGCTATTTTAGGGCATGACTAAGTCAGTGTGGTTGGACGTTAGAAGAAGGGAGGAGGAGAGTCTTGGAAAGATATGAGTAGGCTGGGGCAGGTTATGAATGACTTTAAATCTCTCACTGACAAGTCTGGCTTTCATTTACTAGAAATGGGAAGTCAGTGATGACTTGGAACAGAGAATGATATGAGCAGAGTGTTGCTTTCAGAATGCTGCTCTCAAAGTTGGGTGCAGGACTAATTGGAGTCAAGAGAGCTTGGGGCCATGGTGCTCAGTTACAAGGCTCTTTCAGTCAACTCAATGCAAGATAATAATGACTTCACCTCAATAGGTAGAGATAAGAAGACAAAAAAATTAATAACTACAAGAACAAATGTGGAAGAACTAAACTCCATATCTGTGGAATAAGAAAAAAAAGGAGTTATAGAAGACTCTGGAATTTTAAAATGGAATCACAGAAACAATGGCTGCTCTGAGACAACCATTATGTGAGGAATGATATCAACTCAATTTTAAACACTTAAAGAGTTAGAAAATATTTCACACTCTGATAAATCTCCCTTTTCAAACTTAGACTTGAATTGTGAAGTAGTAAAGTGTGGAGATACCTTCTTGTTGTTTATAAATTCATTTTAAATTACAAACAAGAAGGAAAATAAGGGTATTTCATGGTTTGCTTGTTTGTTTTTTTTTGGGGGGGGGTTTAATCACCAATAAAACTGATTCTTCAACATCAGATTTAGTTGTGTTGCCTTATCTACATTTCTGACAATGATCTAAACAGAGCACAGAATCGGTCGATGAAGCATATTCCATCCTTGTTTCCACAAGACTGCAAGTAATAGCTTGAGAATAACCAACAGTTGGAGAAAATGCACCCAGTCTGGATAGAGATGTCATTAGCAACAAGCCAAGGAGAAGGACTTTCTGTTATCAATGACCATGGGCATAAAGGACTCCCCCAAGGAAATGGTGTGTTCTCTTAATAGTTCACACATTATTCAGGTAGTTTGATCAAGTAGAGCAGAGCTAGCAGAGATACAAACTATTGAGATGATGGCAAAACAAAGCTTCTTGGGAAAAGAAAATGTGACGTGCAAAAGAGATTAAAGGTTAACTTTGTAAACAGAAATAAGGAAGGGGGGCTTGCCTCTTGAAATATGTTTGCTTACATTCTTATTCCATTCCAATGCCCAATTTCCTGAAGATGAGAAATGGAGGGGGGTGGGTAGGTAAAACCCTATCTCCACTCTCTCATTTTGCCCTGTGGTAGTCTTTGGGGCAGAGTTTATAACCCAAATGTCTGCTGGGACAGAAGTGTGTTAGAACAAACTCCTCCTCACTTTCTGACTACCCTTTAGCATATAGGGCTGTCAGGGTAAGAAGCATCCATTTCATCTCCTCTTTGGAGCCAGCTATAGAAAAGAATCTTCACACAGGCAAACTGCAGCTCAAGCACACAGCTCTGGCTTGGCTTCAGTGAAGTCACTTGTCCCATATCCTCTGATCGCAACCCATTGTGGGGAAAACATCAGAGCTCTTCACTCAAATGCTGTCAGCCAGTGAGGATACCAAAATAGCCAGGAGGGTAACACAGAAGACAAGAGGAACCCACACTTTCATGGCTCTCCAACAACATAAAGGGAGATGTTCCTGCAGCTTCGATGGGTGATGCATTTGAGCAAAGACTTGAGCTACCAAGTTAATTAATATTCATGATTATTATCATTAACATCATAATTGAAGAACTGGCTATTCATTCCACTCATTCAATGCTGATAAGAACACTGGTAACTAATTATATATATCTCTCTTATACACGTAATTATATATATATATATGTATGTATGTGTGTGTGTGTATATATATAGTTTAATGTTTATTTCTGTTTGAGAGAGAGACAGAGCATAAGTGGGGTGGGGCAGAGAGAGAGGGAGACACAGATTGAAGCAGGCTCCAGGCTCCAAGCTGTCAGCACAGAGCCCAGCATGGGGCTTGAACTCATGAACTGTGAGATTATGACCTGAGCTGAAGTTGGGTGCTCAACTGACTGAGCCACCTAGGAACCCCTGGAAACTGATTATATGAATCACAACTCGTACTTGCATCCCCATTGATGGTAGACAGTGCACTTCCACAGTCATTGCCAGCATGTACTAAGCAACCAATGCCTGAGTTCTCTCTTGATGTCATCTCCTTTTACAGAGGAGGCTCACAGAGGTTAGATGATTGGCTTAAGGTCTCAAAGCTCCTAAGAGGCAGAACTAGGACTTTAACCTGAATCTTCTGATTCTGAATCCCTTGGATTTTTCTCACCGTCCCACAACAGTAATTAGAGGCCATGTGCATAAATTGGTACATGCACCAAATCTAAAATCCCACATAATCTCTAATTGTCCCAAATACATACTCAGCACTGGGCCAGTTCCACTGGGGGAAAAAATCAGCAAGGCTGTTTTTTTTTGACATGGTGTAGTCAAAATGCTCGGTTGGCCTGCTAAGTTTTTCCATCTTGAGTGGATTTCTTGGCAGTGAGTCATTTATTTATTCATTTCATATAAAACCAATATTTACTGAGCGTGTACTATGTTCTAGACATGATGTTGAAACTTTCACATATTGTTCTCTTCTCTGTAACTTAGGGTAAATAATTCATCCAAGTCGTAGGTGTAATGCACTTCTTTTTGCATTTATTTCCTACTGCGCCACATCCATTTTTGGACTAGTGAAACTCTCATTTGTGCTCAGAAGGAAAAAAATGACAAGGTATTTTCTGTCTGAGCACCGACCCCCCATTTTTCAGATATATTCAATCTCCATGACCCACTTATTCATGTTCTTTGAAAAAAAAAGAATTCACCCTCTGCAGATTCCCCTATTAATTGCTCTTACAAGGAATGGATTTGTGGGTACAAAGCCCTTTGTTGGTGTTTGAGAATAGTACTCCACAGTGGGAAATGGAAACAGGCTAATCAATAACCATCCTGGAGCCCTTGCTCTAGGGCTGCCCTCAAAGGTGAACTATGGCTTTCCTGCACACCTAATGAGCAATCCTTATGCCAGCATGGAGCCCTGTGGAAAGAGGAATAAATATTGTCTTTCAACATGGCACAAGAACCAAAGACACTGCCATGAGATCAATAATGAAATAGTACTGAGGATGTGCTGAGTGAAGGAGGTAGGTTGGATACAGGTGGGAACATCAACTTCCCCTGGACTTGAAGTCAGAAGATCTGGGTTCCAGCCCTGGCTCTGTCCCTTATCAGTGATGTAACTATGAATGAGTTACTTGACCTGTCTGAGCCTCAGTTTTCTCCTCTATAAAATGGGGATAGTAGTAGTGCCCATGCAGTGTAGCAATTACATGAGATATTCAAAATTCTTTATATTCTAGGAAGTGCTAAGGAGAAACCTTTCAGACAGGCTGAAAGCAGATCCTAGTTTTCACTCTCAGTGTCCCCCATGCCTGTGGACTAGGAGTTTGGCAAGGGCAGGACCATGTCATCTGGGATGCGTTCCCTGCCCCTCAGAGCAGGGACTGGCGCACCTCAGGTGAAGAACAGACTTCTGCTGAATAGTAGTGTGCATCTTCCCTTCTCTTTCTTCCACTTGCTTGCCACTTCACCTCCTCTTAATTATCCTCAGCACTCGCGGTTGCTTTATTGGGAAGCAGCAGGGAGGGCTGCTTAGCAAGGAATCTTTATTATACCCCTTTCTCTGCTTTGCATTTTCTCTAAGCTGACCAGAATGCCATCTTGAGCTAGTTGGTTAAGACCACTGAGTACGGTACATTGACTACCAACCAGGCAGCTAAATTCCAGTCCTCTGGCCTAAAGTGGCTCTTGCATTTCCTTAAATAAGTGAATAATCCTGACCAAAAGAGAGCAAAAAGGTTTAGCCTGGCTGAATTTCGAGCCAACTGTAAGCTAGAAAAAGAAGGAACAAGAAGACTCACCACAAGACTATATCAATAGCCCCAGTGTAAGAAGGCTCACAGAGTCTGGCCTAAAGCTTGGAGCTGCCACAGCGGTGAAACTGTTTCTAATTTTAGAAATATTAAATAACGGATAATGACACGACCTTGTTAAAGAACCATGTTGGGGGAAAAAAAGGGACACTGTTAAAAATAGCTTGCAATCTCCCAGCTGAAGTTTCCAGGCAAAATATGGGTTCACATCCATAATGTAGACTCCAAATGCTGAGCACCCCAGATTGCTGCCAAATATGTCAAGTCCAAGGCTCACGTGTGTTCTGGAAGACATCCACTTTAAATACCCAGCAGGACGCCTCTTAGCATCCTTAAGGTGTGAGAGAAGATACAAGCACCGAGAAAACAGAGGGAAATGGGACAGAGTCCTTGTTCTTCAAGTCTGGTCGCCAGCCTAGTGGCAACTCTAAAACATCATAATTGTACTGTGTGAAGCTCTAGTGCAGCACACAAAACCTCATCTGGGAAAAGCAGCCCCATGTATTGCCTGGGAATGTCTGAAATGTCGCTGCTGGCATCCTATCAAACAGGAATCTGAAATGCAAAACCTAAATAAAGCCAGCAAGCCCCACTCTGAGAGGACAGAGAAATGGAAGATGCAGCAGCCCTGGAAGGTGGACAGAACCCCAGACAGCGTCCCTGTCCCGCTCAGCCCTGCAGATAGGCACCTCTAAGGCTTGGCTACCTCGAGGATCATTAAATGCTTTTAGCAAAGCTGTCTCCTAGGAGTAACCAGCTTTGAAAGCCAAATTGAAAAAGGTCCATCTGATCATGTAATTGGAGAGAAAGTAGGATCTGTGCCATGATAACACATTAGAGGCATTTGGAGATGAAAGAAAGTAAGAGGTGGTCTAATAATTAGCAGAGGCCTAAGGGTGGGGAGATGTAGTGCTTCTGGAGGCGACACCGGAATTCATTTAACGTCAGATGCCCCTGGTCCCTCCTGATGTGACTCTAAACATAGGAAGAGTTTGCTGTGCATTGGCTGAATCTCATCTGAATTTCGTCTTATCTACAACACTTCCATCCATAACAGTTTAGAAAAATGATTCTCAACAGGGACAATTTGACCCTCTAGGGGACATTTGGCAATGTCGAGAGACATATTTGATTGTCACAACTGACGAGGGATTTTTCTCTGGCATCCAATGGGTAAAGGCCAGGGATGCTGCTAACGTCCTATAATGCAAGACACAACAAAGAATTATTCAACCCAAATGTCAATAGTACAAAGAGTGAGAAACCCTGGTTTAGAATAATGGATATTTTCTAAGCTTTCATGCTTTACAGACTTTTTAATTTAATTTAATCTTATTTAATTTTTTGTCATTTTTATTTTTTATTTTTTTTAATAGTTTATTGTCAAGTTGGTTTCTGTATAACACCCAGTGCTCATCCCTACAAGTGTCCTCCTCCATGCCCAGCACCCCCTTCCCTTTTCCCCCACCCCCATCAGCTCTCAGTTTGTTCTCAGCTTTCAAGAATCTCTCATGGTTTGCCTCCCTCCCTCTCCCCAACTATTTTTCCCCTTCTGCTCCCCCATGGTCCTCCATTAGCTTCCTCCTAATCCTCCTGTACACGCTTTTATCTGTACCTCGAAAGGCAACACTATTTAAAACAAAAAGAAATGGCTTACCTGATCATAATTACAGTCATGAAAAAGTCCCAGCAATTAAGAAGACTCTCCAAAGGGGTTTATTCATTTCCACTGGGGAGTCTTAGAGAACAGAGAGCCTGTTCTCCTCTGAGGAAGAGGAGGAAAGTATACTACAACACTTCAGAGTCAGAAGTCTGAGATTTTATTTTGTTCCTACATCTGAGGCCACCAAAGAATTCATCAGACACTTCTGGGACCTCACAGGCTGCAACAATGTTTTAGGAAAGCCAGATGCGAGGATGCATGATTTCCTTTTTGATGGGAGCAGGCAGGACCACACCACTGCCTGAAAAGATCTTCCTAAATGATAGGATTATGCAATTGTTGTCTTGGAGACTTCAATGGCTCCCCACTGTACACAGGATAAAATACTATGTGGCCCTCCACAATCTGGCTCCTGCCCACCTCTCCCAATGACCTTCCCAACTCATCACGTCCCTTACCCCAGTCATGCTGAATTTCTTGTCTTCTCCAGGATGTAACAGTCCTATCACGCTTCTTTTGTTGTTTTCAAACATGGGAGCTCTCCTCTTCATACAAGGTCCTCCACTCTGCCTTTCCCTTATCTCCTAGCACTCTCAAAGACTTATCTCAGACAACAACCACTTAAGAATCATTTTCTCACCTGCTACCTGCCCCAGCCTGAGTCTGATTGCCTGAGTCTGATGCCCCTCTTGTGAACACCCACCTCCAATATAACAATGTCATTCTGCATTTCAACTAATGGTGCCTTGTCTCTGGGCACTTTGAACAGACTGTTTCCTTGCTCATCACTGTATTTACACCAAACTTCTGAGACCTCCCAGACCTAGTGCAGGGCTTGGGTCCCCAACAAACTTTCCACAACTATTTGGGAAAGGAATAGATGAAAACTAAAAAGATAAGGAGGGTGACAGAGAGTGAGGAGGAAAGAAAAGGATGGAAGGAAGGTGACAGGGAGGGAGGCAAGTGGAAAGGGTATGGAAGGAAAAGAAAAAAGGGGATGGAGGGACGGTGGCAGTGAGAGGGGGAAGGAAGGAGGAAAAGAAAGAGAACAGAGGAAAGAAAGCCGACCGGAGGAAGGGAGGGGAAAGAAGGAAGAAGGAGATGGGGAAGGGGAGAGAAGAAGGAGGCAAAGGGAAGGAGAAGAAAGGGAGAGAAGTAAGAGCTCTGCCCTTGTCACTTGCTCAAAAAAGACTTCTCTGATCTCTCGGATCCAAGTTGAATCCCTGCATGAACTCTTTTGAAGAGCTACATAACTGTCTTTCGGAGCACATTTGTAATTTTAGATTTATTTGCATGATTCTTTGCTACTGGTTTGTAAGTTCCATGAAGTCAGCATCTGTGTTCTCACACACACTACTGTAGCCTCAGAACGGGGTGTGTCTGTAAAAATTACTTGCGAAATAAATGGAAAGGTGGGTAGGCTGGTTGAACAGTGCCAGCAGCTGGTTTTAGTAATAAAAAACTAAAAGCCAGCCAGTCAGCCTCTCTGTTTTTTAGAAAAAGGTCTGAGAATTTAGATTTGGGTTTGGGTTTTTTTTTGTTTTTTGGTTTTTTTTTTTTTTTGCTTTTACCTCCACCTAGACTAAAAAACTTCTTCTGCTTCTAGGTAGAACTGTTCTAAAGCATTCAAGACAGTGGCATATATATTCTCACTTTAAAAATCAATCCCAGGAGCAATTTATTACAGGGAAATTTCCTGGACTCCTAGAAGCACCTTGAAGTCAGGAGATGATTAATTTGATATAACTGAAGAGCTGCAAACATCTGCTCCCCGTTGACATCTGCCTCTCATTAAGTTACAGCCCTCCGTCTCCCTTTGCACTGGGGGGCAGGCTTGTGTGTTGATCTGGTAACTCTAATTATATGGTAAGCCTGGTGCTCAAGACCCTTGTGCCAGCCACCTGGTGAGGGCTCAATAAAAACTTGCTCTATTGCATTGCACTCCAGATCCACCCTCAGCACTTTGTAAGTCCTCTGTCACTCCTAAATAATAGAAATAAAAAATAGTAATGAGGCTGGTGAGCACATTTTCATCTTGTAACCCTGGTTAAGGCTGAGTCTAGATGAACTTAAACCCTTGGTTGATTCAAATCAACAAATGAATTCCGTTAAAAAAAAATCTACCAAATCTATTATTTTGGCATCAGATTTTGTGATAGCTTTTTAATTGATATTTCTTACTTCATTTAAGTTTTTCCGCTGATTCTGCAATCAATGTAATTGTCCTAAAACACCCCTCTGATATGTAGCCACTGTGTTCTGAAACCTCAGAGGCTCTGTCTTGCCCATGAGCCCGTACCACCTTCCTAACCTTGTCTTCTGAACCCCTCCACTGCCTGCTATAGTCCTAACCTCTGTCCCAGAACTTTCTTCAATAATCACGTGATGCAGTGTGACTTCTTGCTTTCCCAATTCTGCTTATGCTCTCCTACCTTCACACCTCAGCTCAGCTCACTCACCTGAAGCCCAGTGCCATATGGCGGCATCTTGATGCGGTGCTGTGTCAAAGGATCATCAACCCAGATCCAAAAATGTAAAATCAATTAAACGTTTACAGCAGTCTTTCATGAAAACACCAAAAGGGGAACATGCTTGTAACACATAGAAAAGGGCCCTAAAACCTGTCTTTTCCATGCCTTTCCTTCATTTTTTCCCATGTGTCAAGGCTGACCTGAAGTCTCTCTCCTCCCAGCTCTATGCTCCTACTCCAAGGTTTCCTTCAAGCCCATATTCAGGTTCTTTTGTCTCCCTACCTCACTAAGCTTTTTTTTTTTTTAATATTTTATTTATTTTTGAGAAAGAGATAGAGACATCATGAGCAGGGGAGGATCAGAGACAGAGGGAGGCACAGAATCTGAAACAGGCTCCAGGCTCTGAGCTAGCTGTCAGCACAGAGCCCGATGCAGGGCTCGAACCCACGAACCACGAGATCATGACCTGAGCTGAAGTCGGACGCTAAACCTACTGAGCCACCCAGGCGCCCCTTCACTAAGCTTTTCATACCTACATCATTTCAGCCTCCGGGCTTCTTTGAATTTTCCCATCAGAGCCCCAGAGCTGACCCAAAAGCAAAAATTTCTTCCTCATTAGAAGACAGAGTAAGGGGAAAAGACTGCAGAGGGGGAGAATGTTTTTGTTTTGTTTTGTTTTAAGTTTATTTTTATTTATTTTGAGAGATGGAGAGCAAGTGGAGGAGGGACAGAGAGAGGAAGACAGAATCCCAAGCAGGCTCCATGCTATCAACACAGAGCCCAATGCAGGGCTCAGACTCATGAACCATGAGATCCTGACCTGAGCTGAAATCAAGAGTTGGAACCTGAGCTGAAATCAAGAGTTGGAATCTTAACCAACTGAGCCACCCAGGTGCCCCGAAAAAGGGGTTTTGAATATAGTTTGTCTTACTCCTCTCACATGGACAGTGCACACTCTGCTCAGAATGCCCTCTGCACATTTCTGTCAATACCCCCACTCAGTCACCAAAACCCAGAACAAAAGTTCCTTCCTCTTGAAGCGTTCCATGATGCCCCCTTTGAGAATTGTGCACATTTTGTCCTGGCTTTAGCTTTCAGTGTAAATACGTATTTCTGCTTTTGAAAACTGGGACTCCAGGATCATCTGATATTTACCCTTTGATACTCCCCTTAAGTATCATCACTTCCTCAGAAATGAATTTCCTCATTTTCTTTTTGTCTTTGGTTTGGCCATCTCTTTGAGGCTACACAACCGATACTAACTTGATACATCACAATGAAATGCAATGGATATCTGTATCCATTAAGACTGCTATAACAAAATACCATGAACTAGGCAGCTCAAAACAACAGAATTGCTGTTTACTCTTCTGGGGGGTAGGAATTCTGAGATCAAGATTCTAGAAGTTTCCATGTCTGGCGGGAGCTCTCTTTCTTGGTCATAGACAGCTGTCTCCTCATTGTGTCCTCACACGGCAGCAGAAGGGGCAAGGGAGCTCTCCTAGGGTCTCTTATAAGGGCACTAATCCCATTTGTGAACGCTCCACGTTCATTATGTAATCACCCTCAAAGGGCCCACCTCCAAATTAGCAAAGCACTAGGGATTAGGTTTCAACATACAAATTTGCAGGGGACTCAAATATTCAGTCTATAGAAGTGGATTCTTTTAATTTTCTGTTATTGTCTCCTCTATTCCAAACACATGTACACCTTGAAGACCATGAAATCTCTTATTTATCTTATATCTCCAGATATGTTTGCTCACTCCCCGTGGTATCTAGGGCTGCACTTTACTCATAGTACATGCTCAAAAAGTATATCTGGAATTGAATTAAGCATCTATGAAACATTCAGCTTCACTGAATTTCCTTTTTTTGTTTTTCTGACATAACTTTGTCTGCATGGTAGTCCAAAAATGTTTTGAGAGTTTAAAAATGGTGGAGGAAAAACAAAGGATTAAAAATAAACTGGTTCAACCAGTTTCTTTCCCTCTGGATACAAAGCCAGCTTGAAGCTTTGTCTGAGAAACTCAGACTCTCAAGCAAAAGCTAATAGGCTGAGTGTTGGTCCTTCTTCCGCAACCTGCAAGGCTGCAAGACCTTTCATTTCTGTATTAGAATATTCTGTTATACTAGGCTCCTGTGGCTCCTTTGGTTAATGGTGACAGAAAATGTGACTCCAGGGCCACATAACTGCGAATACTACTGGCCTGGAGGCTGGAACAGATTGATACGATTGGCAAACCCCACCCAGGCTGCTCTTTGTAAGAGGGGGAGAAAATGCAGTGATTAAACTTAACCACTCTCGTGCATTGTGCAATTAATCTCCAGCACCCCTGGACTGCTCTCCAGGCTCCATAACTTACACCCAGCCCACAGAGAGAGAGAGGCGCATTGACTACGCTTCCAATGTGTATAATAGAGTCTACACACAAAAATTCATTAATTCTTTTGAAAATTCAGTCCTTCTCCTCTAGAGCGGGGGCTTGGAAGAGCAAGGATATATTTTCTTTGGCAAAGCTTTTGAGTCAGAAGTTCAAGGTAGAGGCAGCCTGGGGGAACGCAGAAACCATTGGTTGCCTATGCGTGCCCTTAGCCCCAGCCCCAGGGATGGGTCATGAACCTATTCCCCTTAACGGTAATTGGTTTAGATGGTGGCATGGATGTAATTCAAGCCAATGAGGTGTGGGAGAAAATCTGCTGGAGGATTTTAGGAAACTTTTCCTTTAAAAAAGAAAAGGATACATAGGAAAAGCTGTTCTCTTCTTTCCTCTGGACATTGTCATGCCTAGTTGTGATATCTACAACCACAGCAGCCATCTTGCAACCAAAAGAGAATTCGGCCTGAGGATGAGGACAAGGACGGCAGAGGTGAAAGATAAAAAGACCCTGAATTCTTGATACTAGCACTGTGCCTCTAAATAACCAACACTGGAAGCCCCTTATCTCCGGATTGCTTGTAATGTGAAGTAATACATTTCTTTATTGTGTAAGCCACCTAGAATTCATTTTCTGCTGTTACTTGAGGCCCAAATAGTCTTAATACATTTGGTTTATTAAGTTAGCTGAAACCTTTGAAGTTGGTTTTTTTTTTTTTTTTAAGTATAGCTCTTGTACAGGCTGCATGATAACAAACAAGTCAGCTTCTTAATTTCATGCCCAAATCATAAACCACTTCTTCCCTCCTCTCATAGACTTATAAAGAACACTCACGTGGTAAGCCAGCCCCTTGACATCTCTTGCAGGAGAAGCAATCTAGACCATATGCAGACAGAACAAACTATGTGATCTTTCCATCTTTTCCTTGTATTAAGTTCCTGAACATAGCCAGCACTTGATTAGTCTCTTCATGAATTAAAGGGACACATTACTTGACCTCCAGGTGACATCAAGCTCTAAAGAACTATCCTTCAAACAACTACCTAGGTATTCCTATAGAATGCATTAATTTATTTATTGAATTTGGCCAGCATTTAGTGAGCAGTTTCACTCATTCTGTAGTCTCTTGCTTTCATTCTGCTAAGTATTAAGAATAGAAAAACGAATGAGCCTTTATTCATTCAACACACAAAATGAGCATCTACTTTATGTGGCCAACCACTAGGGAAAAAATTATGATGGAAAAAATCCTGGAACTTGCCCACAAGGACTGTCTGTGGCAGAGACAGACATTTATTCACCCAAATATTAGGTAAAGGGAAAGAATAGGGCAAGGCAACATTCTAGGCAAGGGGAACTGCAAATACAAAGGCACTGAGGTAGAAGAGAGAATGGTGAAATTCAGAAAACTAAAGGCCAGTGTGACTGGAGCACAATGAGCAAGGGGAAACTATTTCAGAATGTGGCTGGAGAGGCAGGAGGCAAGGGCTGGTTCACTAAATGCCCTTTACATTATATTAAAGAGTTTGGACTTTTTCTTAAAGGTCCTGATGTGACACTGGAAAATTTCAAGCAGGATAGTAAGCTGACCATACTTTTGCTGGAGAGGCCAAACCTGAGGCCAGAAAGATGAGTAGGAAAACAAACATAAAATGCAGAATAACTTAACAAGTTCGTGGCAATGGGAATGGAGAGACATCAAGTGGGTGGATAAGCAGAAGATAAGGGCCAACGTGCTATTAGTTGGGGAGGTAAGGAAGAAGGAAGAGGAAGGAGGTAGAGGCGATTTCCAGGTTTTGGGTGGCATCAGTTTGAGTAGGAGTAGAATTAGGCTGTGTTTAGTTAGCAGGACATACTGTGTTTAGGATGGAGTATCCAAATCAGACAGTAAGATATACACATCTGAGGCTTAAGAGAAAAATCTGGGTGGGAAAAATGAATTTGGGCTCCAGAGCAAATAGGCAGTGTGAAGACATGAGAATGAATATCACCCAAATAAAGGACATAAAGTGAAGAGAGAGAAGTTCTAGTGGAGATCGCTGAGGAGTCTCTATTTGTGAGGCTCTGGGCAAGAGTACCAATGGAAGTTCCCATGCATATGATTAAATATTTGAAAGCTAAACATCAAACTAATAGGCCATCAATATGTTTAATCCTCCTACTTTAATATATATCTTCACAACAATGCAATTTTAAATATGAAATAATGGTTTTAAATGACTGAAGTTTGGCAAAAAATTAATAAGATGTTTGAATTCAGTTATTATTTTGAAATGTCTGCGTGTTCTGTTGGTGGGCCAGCAACATGCAAATGAGGGATTTAAAAAAAAAAAGTCATGCACACTTTGTGAGTTATTATAAATTTATCCCATGGGGGTGCCTGAGTGGTTTAGTTGGTTAAGCATCTGACTCTTGGTTTCAACTCAGGTCGTGATCTCACTGTTTTTGAGTTCAAGCCCTGCATCAGGCTCTGTGCTAACAGCATGGAGCCTGCTTGGGATTCTCTTTCTTCTTCTCTCTCTGCCCCTCCCTTGCTCATTCTCTCTTTCTCTCTCAAAATAATACATAAACTTTAAAAAGTTTTAATAGAATAAATTTATCCCATAAAATTTATTTTCTTCATTTCAACAAAAGTACTAATTAAGTTTTTATAATCATGATTCTCATATAATTCATGTTCTTTTCACAGTAGCACCAAAATATAAAACTGAGGCAGTAGCAACTGAAAATGTAAAAAAAAAACAAACAATGTAAAATACTTTAATTCAGAAATGAACAATTCATTTTACATATCATGTCCAAACATTACAATATACAGAATATATAGAAAATATTTTAACTTCATTATCTCTTAAAGTGGTGTCTAGATCTATAGAGCCATATAAAAATTCAGTATCATACTTCACACTCATTACATCTAAACCAGCATGTATACAAATTTAAGAGTAATACAAGTTGTTTAATATTACAAAATGTTTCCCTGCCTCTTTGTGACACTACTGTAAATTCCACACTAATTCATGAATATTTCTAGAATTCTGAGTCAGCAAAGGAAGAGAAGCAAGAAAATGGACATTTGGTACTTTGGACAAATGATACTTCATTATATAAGAATGTATTGCATTCATGTTATCTCAGAGAGAAGATTTAATGCATCAATTAAATTGTCTTTTCTCTTATTGAAGCACTTTTGCTACTTAAATCCTCCCTCTACTAGAACATAATACCCATCTTTGCTTTTCACGGCAGTAGAACACACATATCTTTATGGAATTTAGACTTTTGTTTCGAATCCATGTGCAAAAGAGACAGAGGGGCCCTGAACAAGGTTAGTCGTGAGAGTAAATGTTAAGTTATGAGACACAGTGTGCCCATGCTGAGCACTGGATCCCAAATGATGGAAGGGCCCTTACATTCTTCAATAAATTGATTGGGAAGGTGTGGTATGTGGGGCCTTCTAAAGGATGTTGTTCAGGGCAGGGCTTCCTATTGCTGAATCTAAAGAGTAGTATTAGCTGAGGATCATCAACAGCTGCAGACTGATTGGAAGGAGAGAATTTCATGAAATTGGAGGAAAATCAAAAATGGTATAGCAGATTTCAAGGGAAGAAGGCTTTCCAAGGAATCACCAACAGTGGCAAGTGGCAGGACACTGGGTAAACAAAATGTAGCATATTTGCATAATTAAATATTATTCAACAACAAATAGCCAAAGCAACCCTGGAAAAGAAAAGCAAAGCTGGAGGCGTCATGATTCCAGACTTCAAGCTGCATTACAAAGCTGTAGCCATCAAGACATTATGGTACTGGCACAAAAACCGAAACATAGATCAATGGAACAGAATAGAAAACCCAGAAATGGACCCACAACTAAACGGTAACTCATCTTCAACAAAGCAGGAAAGGATATACAATGGAAAAAAGACAGTCTCTTCAATAAATGATGTTGGGAAAACTGGATGACAACATGCAGAAGAATGACTCTGGACCATTTTCTTACACCATGCACAAAAATAAATTCAAAATGGATGAAAGATCTAAATGTGAGACCAGAAACCATCAAAATCTAGAGGAGAACATAGGCAGCAACTTCTTTGACCACCGCCATAGCAACTTCTTACTAGACACATCTCCAGAGTCAAGGGAAACAAAAGTAAAAATGAACTATTGGGGCAGCTAGATAAAAACCTCTTCACAGCAAAGGAAACCATGAACAAAACTAAAGGGCAGCCTAAGGGATGGGAAAAGATATTTACAAATGACATATCTGATAAAGGGTTAGTATCCAAAATCTATAAAGAACTTATCAAACTCCACAACCAAAAAACAAACAGTCCAGTTACAAAATGGGCAGAAGACATCTGGATGGCTAATGGACACATGAAAAGATGCTCAACATCACTCATCATCAGGGAAATACAAATCAAAACCACAATGAGATGCCACCTCACACCTGTCAGAAAGGGTAAAATTAGTAACACAAGAAACAACAGGTGTTGGCGATGATGCAGAGAAAGGGAACCGTCTTGCACTGTTGGTGGGAATATAAACTGGTGCAGCCACTCTGGAAAATAGTATAGAGGTTCCTTAAGAAGTTAAAAATAGAACTACCCTATGATCCAGCAATTGCACTAGTAGGTATTTACCCAAAGTATACAAAAATATGGATTCCAAGGGGTACATGGACCCCAATGTTTATAGCAACATTACACTGATGAATGAATAAAGAATATATATATACGTATATGTATATATACACACACATATACATACACATATACAATGGAATATTACTCAGCCAGCAAAAAGAATGAAATCTTGCCATTTGCAACTACGTAGACGGAGCTAGAGCGTTTTATGCTAAGTGAAATAAGTCAGAGAAAGACAAATACCATATGATTTCACTCATCTGTGGAGTTTAAGAAACAAAACAGATGAACATATGGGAGGGGAAAAAAAAGAGATGAGGGGAAATAAGCCATAGGAGACTCTTAACAATAGAGAACAAACTGAGTGTTGATGGAGGGAGGTCAGTGGTAGATGGGTGGGATGGGTAATGCGTACTAAGGAGGACACTAGTGGTGATGAGCACTGCGTGTTGTATGTAAGGGATGGACCACTGGATTCTACTCCTGAAACCAATATTAGTCTGTGTGTTAACTAACTAGAATTTAAATAAAAATTTGAAAGAAAGAAAATAAAAATATTATTCAGCAATGGGAAGAAATAAAGTACTGACATGTGTTACAGCACAGAGGAACCTCAAAAACACGATGCTAAGTAAAAGAATGAATCACAAGAGACTGCATATATTATATGATACAATTTATATATGTTGTCCAATATAGACAAGCCCAGAGAGACAGGAATGAGTTCAGTGGTTGAAAGGGCAGACAGAGCTGGAGGAAATGAGGGTGATTGCTACTGGGTATGGGATTTCTTTTTGAGGTGATGAAAATGTTCTAAATTTAGATTATGGCAATGGCTGTGCAACTGTAAATATACTAAAAGCCATTGAAGTGTACACTTTCAAGAGTTGAACTTTGTGGTATGTAAATTATATTTCAATAAAGTTGTTTTTCAAAAAGGAAAAAAAAAGTAGGAAGAGATAACCACTACACTTAAGGTCACATCATCCTTTGTCCAATTCACCGAACACTGGCCACCTAACTGTAGAAAATCAAATCTTAGGAGCTGTCAGACCAAACAATCTACCACAGTGATTTGTCCATTGCCCCTGACCAAAAAACAAACAAACAAACAAACAAAAACCCCACAGAAAACAAATAAATCGATCTTTTCTTTGAAAAGAGATGAGATAGAGGGACTGCTTCGTAATAAAGGTCTTTCACATGATGGTAAACTTGAAAACAGAGAGCATTTATGCAAAAAATCCATTTACTGTGTCAGTAATTTTCAGCATTTCTCCTGCTGTTATTGTAGATAATTGAGTAAAAGCTTTTCCTTCTCTACATCAAGCATCAGTATCCAACTGATCCTCTTAGAAATTCAGTTTTGAGATTTCACTTCAAGATCATGACTGCGGAGTTTATGGGAAATACATGTGTATTTGGGTAAATGGAACTATTTCCTTTTCTTGAGGCAAACACTCAACAACTGGAAGAAAACAGAAGAAGTGGGGGTGGGGGGCAGTAAAATCTTCCACCAGATTTATCAATACAGAGTCACAGCTATCTTTCATCCAGATGACTGTATGTCTGCGTTATGAATCCACATCTTTCCCACCCATCCAATTATTCAGAATTTATGTGAATTCAAGGTAAGGTACTAAATGCTAGTATATTTCTGTTGCTTATGTTTTTAATGAACACATTAGTTCTAAATTCAATAAGCTGGCTAATGTCCACATTCTGGCTAATGTGTAGCACTGAATTTAGACATTCTAAGAATTTATTTCTTAAAACTATGAGTTGGAGGGAGGGAACCTATGAATTGGGGACATGATAGCTACAGACAAGTAATATGTAATAGGGATATTAATAACTCAGAGGGCAGGGCGCCTGGGTGGCTCAGTCAACTGAGCATCTGACTCTTGGTTTCAGCTCAGGTCATGATCTCACAGTTTGTGAGTTTGAGCCCCATGTCACACTGAGAATCCCAGTGCAGAGTTTGCCTAGGATTCTCTCTATCTCCCTCTCTCTTCCCTTCCCCCACTTGCACTCACACACTCTCTCTCAATATAAATAGATAAGCTTCTAAACAAAATAACTCACGGGGTAACTTATCAATCTCACAATAACAATTCCAGATAATAAGATAATTAACACTTATATTTTTATAGTTTATATGATACAGTCATGTATAATAGTATTTGACTTTTATGAAATGGGGAAAGTAGATATTACTATCATCTCCATTCTTTAGCTAGTTAAACTAAGATTGGTCAAACCATTAAGTGACTAGGGTAGATCTCCTTGCTGGATATTTCCAGAGTACCCTCTTCTTAACACCCACTCATGTCTACTTACTTGATGCCTGTCTTCCCCTCTAAGCTTTATGGAAGCAGGATCCTAGCACAACAGCTGGAACACAGTATGTGCTCAGTAACCATTAGTTGAATTGAACTTATCAAGTTTCTACAACAAGTAAGGCACAGAGAGGAGATGTCAGACTCCACAACACATGTCCTTTTAAAGTGCTAATAATATTTATTTACCTATTGTTGCTATCGGCTCATTGGGAAAAAAAGATGCTAAGTGAGATAGCTAGACCAGGAATGTGTCTATTTTTATAACTAAAGCCACCTGTGGGGAGCAGCATTTTGGCATATAGCTCAGTGGTCATATAGCTCTATGGTCAGATAGCTCAGTGGTCATACGGTTCTATGCTCATGTGATCAGTGGGCATATAGTTCTATGCTCATATACTCAGTAGTCATACAGTTCTGTGGTCATATATCTCAGTGGTCATACAGTTCTATGCTCATATAGCTCAGTGGTCATATATTTTGATGGTCATATACCTCAGTGGTCATACAGTTCTATGCTCATATAGCTCAGTGGCCATATAGTTCTATGCTCATATAGCTCAGTGGCCATATATTTCAATGGTCTTATACCTCAGTGGTCATATAGTTCTACAGTCATATAGCTCAGTGGTTATTTTGCCGAGGGCTCGTATAGGTCCATGGTCATATAGCTCAGTGATCACATAGCTAAGTGCTTATCTAGCTAAATGGTTTAGAGTCAGAGGCCTGTGGTATCAAGTCTTCACGCAAAACTTTGCTGTATTTTCTCTAGCTGCATGTCCTCCAGTATACTACTGAACCTTCCCAAGCCTCAGTTTCCTCATTTGCAAAATGGAAATAAAAATAAAAATCTCTCAGGATTATAATGATGATTAAATGGAATCAAACCTATAAACCATGCAGCATAATGCCAGGTACTTAGCAAGCAAGCATTCAATATCCGTCATTATCATCATCATCATCATCATCATCATCATACTATTACCATTATTATGTGTCCCTAGCAAGAAAAGAAAAAGCCTCTTGGGTTGAATACAGAATCTTCAACATCAGAAAAGGCAATTTGCTGATAACCGATACTTGATTTGGAGATGGAAAAGCTTTTACTCAATTTTCTACAATGACAGATGAGTAAATGTTAGCTCTGTCATGTCTTTCATAAGCCACTGAAGCCACCAGAGGCAAGAATGGCATCTCCAGGGGCACCTGGATGGATGGCTTAGTCGGTTAAGCGTCCGACTTTCGCTTAGGTCATGATCTCGCGGTTCGTGGGTTCGAGCCCCGCGTCGGGCTGTGTGCTGACTGCCAGCTCAGAGCCTGGATCCTGTTTCAGTCTGTGACTCCCTCTCTCTCTGACCCTCCCCTGCTCGCTCGCTCTCTCTCTCTCTCCTAGAAATAAATAAAACATTAAAATATATATATATATATATAAAAGAATGGCATCTCCAGACTCCTGAGGGAAAGTTCATTGAGTTGCTAGTTGAAGAATATGAGGAGATCTGAATAGTCTCCTCTACATCTCTTTTACCAGCCTTGGGTAGTTTAGTCTCCTCCCCCAGCCCCACCTCTGCTGCTATGTGCAATATTTTTCCTAGACGACTGCAACCCTACTTGATCATTTTAAGAAAGGGAATTCTTAAGTCCCTTTTTAGCTCAGACAAGTGTGTTCTTTCATATACATCCTTCCTTTTACTGCTAGGCTATTAGTTCTGACTTCAACTGCTTCTTATGAATAGATGCCCAACTGTTGTGTCCTGAAGGACTGTGTTGCCTTTCTCACTCCTTCATTAGAACTTTTCCTCTTGTCTGCTCCTCCTCACACCTCTCTCAGCCTCTGAGACAGCCAGCAGTTCAGAATATGGTTAGATTATGTTCCCAGACACTGAAACCTCATGGTGTCTTCATAGATATTAGAAAGATAAGGCATTAGGAGTCAGAGACTTGGGTGTTAATCCTGATTTAATCATAAATAAAGTGACTGAGTTTCGGGCAAGCTATTTCATATCCCCATACCTTGGTTCACACACTTATAAAACAGGAATAATAATAAAACCTAACTCATTGACACATGATAAGATGACATAAATAAAAAAATGCTTTGCAAAATATGGCATTGTTCAAAAATCATTTTAATTGCTAGGAGTGATAATCGAGGAAAATAAAAAGGATGAAAAATTAATAGAAATTTAGGAACCACTGGGTGATGGGTAATTTATAACTTTTTAAGTGCTACTTTATTCATTGCTGGGCTAATACATTATGCCAGGCCACTCCTCCATTTCTTTTTGTCCAGGAATTCTTCCTCTCTTTCATGAGTGTAGATGTGATGGACAATGCTCTACCTATGTTTCTCTTCTCTCTTTATACCCTGTCTCTTGCCAAGCTTGGCACTGCCATTATTTCAACTCTTAACTGTAGACAGATGCCTCACAACCCTACCTGCAGCCCAGGGAGTCATCAGACCATTAAAATCCATCCACCTTGACCATATAACATAACCTAATCATGGGAGCAACATCTATCATATTCACAGACATGTGATATCCAACATATTAAGTTTCTGCCCTCATTCAAAGGGGGTAGATTATATAGGGCATGGACACCAGACAGTGAGATTCTTGGGGACCATATCAGAAGTCTGCCTACCACGAGGATCTGTCCTCTACTAAGCAAGCAGTATACAAAAAAGAATTTGACATGATGTTTACCATCAAAGAGTTATAAATTGGTTACTAATCATCCATACCTGATAGGGCTAAATAGATAGTATTATGTGCAAAAAAAAAAAAATATCATAGTGCCTGACACATGAAAACTAATGTTCAGAAAAGGTAACTGTTGTTTTCAAATAACTGGACCAAAGTCTGTTAAGATATGTGTGGAAGTTCTAGACAAGGCATGGGCTGAGAGGAGGAATGCTCAGTTGTTGGGGAGGTCAACAGCACTTCAAAGAATAGAAGCCACCTGACCTCAGTCATCTCAAAAATCTTGTCCAATTGGCTGTTTTAAACCCTTGTTTTAAAATACTTAAAAACTAAGATTCAGTTCAGAAGCTTATTTTTGTAAGATTGCTTTTAAGTAATCTCTACACCTAATGTGGGGCTCGAACTTACAACCCCAAGATCAAGAGTTGCACACTCCTCCAACTGAGCCAGCCATGCACCCCCAAAAGCTCATTTATACAAGTCCATTCAGCTAGTAAGAGCTGAAGGCAAATTTCACACTCAGGTCTTCTGACTGAACGCCTGAGCTTCTGTGTGTATGTGTGTCACAGTAACAGGGAGTCCATTTTACACATAGTGAGGAATGTGGGGAAACTAGTAGAAAATAAACTTAGGCAGAGAGCATGGGTTACATCACTGCATCTCAGGGAAAAGGGTTTAAAATTCAGCAAAACAAAAAAAGCAGGCAGCTTTGACAGAAGAATTACCTAATAATACCTAATCAGAATGTTATTTTAGGAAGATTGTCCTGGCCTTGATGGGCAAGGAAGTGCACAATGGGGATGAGCCAAGGCAGCTACGCCTGCACCGCAGTTGGGAGGCAACTGAAACTAGAAACTGGGGCAGTGAGAAGATGCTAGAAATGCTAGAAATGAAAATAAGCAATAAGTAGATGTCAGAAGAAAGGCCTGGGGAAGTTGGACCCTTCCTTGGAACTCACCAACCCTTCACCTATTGGCTTTATTCCTTCCATCTTCTGTCCTCTGTTCACATACCAACCTGGACCACTTGAGCTGTTAGCAGTGCGCTCCAGACTTGCCATGCCAATGTGTTTTCTTCCTCAGGAATTGTCTTCCTCATACCCCCTCTGGCAAAATCCTAACCTTCCTCCAATGTCCATTTTAAGTATCTCCAATTTCAAAGAGCCTTCATGATCCTTTCCCCTTCTCAAACTGATGGGATCTCTAGCTCCTCCAAACACTTAAAAATACTCAACCCTTTGGTATGTGTCTTATGGTGATCTCTAATTGATTTCTGTTCCATTGAGAAAAACCTTTTCAACGATTTGAGTTCTCTGACTGCCTATGAAGAGATGAACTTCTTATGAAGTCAGGGAACTGGTTCTTACCAAAGGTTTGCATGCAATTGCGGTAATTTTGGGGGAGCTGAAATGAATCCCCAAACCTGCTGTAAAGACTCTGACATCTAATAGGAATGTGGGACTGGGAAATATTTGAGATGCTGTATCATTCAGAAATTCTGGATTACAGATGGCAGCACAGTATTCATTCAGTAAACATCTTTGAGTACCTACTCTGGACTTCAATAGAAAGCACAAACCCAAATGCCTACTGGTGACATGTGAGGTAGGTGACATGTGAAGAAGTGGGCTGAGTATTGCAGATCACTGGGTGGAGAGATGGGCACGTTGGAACAGACATGCCATGTTTAATGCTAGTACTCATTCCTCAGCCCCCATGCATTACTGCTGAGTAAGAATGAGGCTTAAGCATTATTGGTCATTTTGATTATTCAAAGAAAATTTGAAAAACAGATTTTGTATAAAGCGTCTCAATTTTTTTAGGTTGACAATTCCTTTTTCAAAAAACAAAGCAAAACAAAACAAAACAAAACAAAAACATGTGCAGTCCCAACCAAATGCTTCCAAAGGGTTGAGTCTGCCCTTGGGCATCATTTAGAGACCCAACAGTAACTACTATACTAGATGCTTGATATGACAAAGAAAAATGCCACACTCTTGTGGGGGAGACAGGCATTTAAACAGATAATTACAATAGAATGCACACTTGGCATATTTCAGATTTTTCTTCAAAAATAAATGAAAATTAAGGAATTAATTTAAAAGCACACTCTCAGTGTGCATGAGAATACAAAAGAGGTGGAAAACCTAGCAAAGATTTGGGAAAGTAAAAAAGCAAGACAAGTAAGAAGGAAAGTGACTTTCCAGTAAGGGTGAATACAGACCTGAGTCCTTCCCTTTGGGCAACTGGACAGAGTAGTGTTTGTTTAAAGAGGAAAATAATACATTCAGTTTAGAACAAGTTGTTCTTGATGTGGCCACAAAACATTTAGAAAGCTGTATTTAATTACCCAATTTCATATAGAGTTGGAAGGTTGAGAGAAGAATTAAGATGAGAGATGAAGGTTTGGGGGTCAAGTCATGGGTATGAATGAGATCAATGAATGGAAGAGGTTGAAGTAAGAAAAGTTGAAAATGGGGCTTCCTAAGAGAGAAGCATTTTAAGACAAGCAAAGAGTAAGAAAGCCTGGCAATGTGAATTGAAAAGAATATTGGGAAAGCAAAGAGCCAATTCCCTAAGACCAAGGCAGGGGTGTTTGCTGAGAAGTCATAAAGTCATTCTTCTCTTAAACTAGGTCAACCCCAAGGTACAGCCACTGCAGGAGGGGGCAGGGGGAAGGGAGGGGAAAACTGTAAACTTTTTCTCTAAAACTGATAGACCAGGATGATTTCCAACCTCGGCAGGAACTGTTACCCAGAAAAGAAGCGATAGTGAGTCTTGAGGAGAATATTGTTGGGTGGCTGACTGAGCTTTTCATTTTGGATTGTCACCAGGGGAATATTCTTCCCATGGCTGAGAGAAAGCAGGTTTCTTTTCATTGGAGAAGAAACAGATTTTTGCCCCTTCTCTGTAAGGGCAATGCAAGTCATGAGGAAGGGATTCATTATTTTCACACATTCCCAACACAAACGTTATTCCACACGCAGACACATTCAGACCAACTTCAGAGCCGTCAAGCACACACATGTTCTTAGGTTGCAACTATTCATCACGGTCAACTTTATTTTTCTTAAGAAAAATAAATTAAGGTCTTGGGAAAAGAAGGAAAATGAAGCAGGCCAAATGAGGAGTTTAGTGGACTCGAGATGTGAATTTTCAGAAACTCCCTTTTCCCCCATTAATCCTTCTTTTTTGTCCTTTATCCATTATGTGGGATTAGTTCTTTGTAAATTTGGATTTGTACTGATGAATTAAATTCTTGGCAACCGCTGTTCCTGCTGACTGGGTGCTTCTTTGTGCTCTTTGTAAGATCTATAACTCATTGCACCTGTTGCATCTGAATAGTCCTCTGCAGTCAGGAGTGTGTGTGTGTGTGTGTGTGTGTGTGTGTGTGTGTGTGTGTTCTTTAAAGCTTTCTACAACATTCAGTGTAAAAGGAAGAACCCTAGTAAATGGGAGGGGTTGCTAAACAGTGGACTGAGTTACAAAGGCAAGTTGTGGAATCTCTTTCCTTCTCCATCTTTTAAGGAAAGTGCCAGGAAAATCTCTAAGTAGCACAGTGGGCATTCAGTGCTCATTTGGGGCAATAGGTTATAAAATATGAACTCTGAAGACCTCTCCAGCCCTCAGGGGCTGCAATATATTTTCACCAGAGATCAAGAAAGGAAATCTATGATCCTCCAGTTAAAATAGCACAGTTTTCAATGGGGCAAGTCTAGGTCAAAAAGGGTTAGTAGTAACTTACCCAAGGTAACACAGCCAATTAGTGAAAGAGAACTAGTATCCACACCTCCAGATTCCACCCTACTCCGAATACACACAGTTTCACCTTACATCCTCTTTTGTTCTTTGAGATAAATATTAACCAGCTGGTTCGCAAGCCTTTGTGGAGAGGCTCTCTATTTTCATGAAGTTTCACATTTCTGAAAAGTTCCATCAGAATTTATGTCAAAAGGATGTTGCATTTTTTCAATGAAATATATTTTTTAATGGGAAAAAGAGGAAGAGGACCAGGATATATATCTTAGCAGCTGAATAAACAAGTCTACAGAACAAGCATTTTTGGCTTGATATGTTATATATTATTTATGATGCAATCATTCAATTTTTTAAAGATTGAACCATTAGTTTCATAATATAAAACATTCTTTCTTTCTTTTCTCATCCAGAGTTCTTTCTGAGATAGAAATCAGCCAAATGGAATATAGGCATCTTTCTTAGAGATTCTGCTACGTTTCCTTCTTCCTTATTTTTCCCCATTCTCTACTGCTACCCATCACCACCAGATCATGTTGCTTAGTAGAGGTGGTGGAGACAGGATGGAAACCCCAGGCTATGACCCATCCAAGAGCACTACAATAGAAGTCACAAAATCTAGGATTATGTCTCGTCTGTGCCACTTTACTTCTTCCAGAAAGCTACATAACCTCTCTGTACATCAGACTGCTCATCTGTAAAATAGGTCTATTAAGTCCTCCATCCCAGGTTGTTAGTTAGATACAGGAAGATGGCAAATGTGAAAGCATCCTGTGCTCTGTTACTCTCAGGAATTTCAATACAGCCTGCTTCTACCCATACATGCAAATGAAAAACAGGTCTAAATGGACAGATGAAGATAATGTTTAATCCAAATCTTTTTAGTAAGGGATGTCAGCCCCTAAAAACACATCATAATTTTTAAAAATTTAATGGAGTCATTTCTCATCCTTTTAAAAAAATTTTTTTAATGTTTATTTTTGAGAGACAGAGAAAGACAGAGCATGAGCAGAGAGTGGCAGAGAAAGAGAGAAATACAGAATCCAAAGAAGGCTCCAGGCTTTGGGCTGTTAGCACAGAGCCCGACATGGGGCTTGAACCCACAAACTGTGAGATCATGACCTGAGCCAAAGTCAGACGCCCAACTGACTGAGTCAACCAGTTGTCCCGAGTCATTTCTCATCTGTATCTTCTAAACCCATTCCTGTATCTCTTATGGCAAATATAAAACATTAGCAGATGACAAGGATAAGGACTTGAAAGACTCTTATCAATTAAATCACTTGAGGGTCACATTTAAGCTCCAAGAAAATGCACGTTGAAACTTTATAGCTCTCATTTCTTCTCTGATTAGTCTGACTCAGGGCGCCTGGGTGGCTCAGTTGGTTAAGTGTCTGTCTTCAGCTCAGGTCATGATTTCACAGTTTGTGAGTTTGAGCCTGACATCGGGCTCTGTCTTGACAACTCAGAGCCTGGAGCTTGCTTTGGATTCTGTGTCTCCCTCTCTCTCTCTGTCCCTTCCACCGCTCACACTTTGTCTCTCTCTCTCTCTCTCTCCCAAAATAAATAAACATTAAAAAAACTTTTTTTTTTATCAGTCTGACTCAAGAACTTCAAGTCTCCCTAACAGTTACTGTCTTAAAACATAAAAGTTTAAAACACAGGAGGTGTGTTCCAACACATGTAAGTTAGAATACTACATCTAAAGCATGAGGGATTAAATAATTGGTCCATATTTGGTGGTGATGGTGGAAGGGAGTCTGTCTCAAGGTGTGTCTCCTTCAAGAAGCTCTCTTTGATTAAAAGACGCTCTCCCATACTGACTGCCTAGAGCACATCATGTTACAACCAACACTTTGGCATTCATCAGCCTCACTTAAACATTTCATTACATTCTAGTTGGCTTCCCTGGTACCACATTCAGAAATCATCACAATTACCCTGAGTATGCAGTGCAGAGATGCCCACATGAAAAGCAGCTCCATTTCTATTTCACACCTGAATTTCAAAGCATCTTCCCTTATGATTTTTATTTAGGACCTATATTTTAATAACTGATATTTTCTCTAGCCATGCAAATTTCTCTGTCCTTCATAGGCTATAATTATATCAGGCCATCCCAAATGTACCCTCCAGATTTGGTGAACATCTATCTAGATATTTTGCTTAACAGGACAACTGACAAGCAATAAATAACTTTATTTATGTTAATTCAATAATTTATTCATTAAATCAGAAAACCCTATTGAACACTTATTGTGTGTTAGGCCTTCTGCTAGAACTTGGGAGTGCATGAGACAGACACAGTCTGTGCTGTGAAAATGCTCACTCACAGCCTCCCCTGAGAGTCAGACAAATAACTGACTCACCTCAAACAATCTGAGAGCTGTGATCAACTATGTGTAGGACACTGGAAAACAGAGCAGTGAGGGTGAGAGGTTTTCCCTGAAGAGGTATGAAGGAGGAGTTCATAAAGAAGGTGGAATTTGAGTTGTGCTTAAAGGATGAGCAAAAGTTTACTGAGCTGGAGCACAAAAGATGGGACTTTTAGCCAGAGGGGCTGTTGTGGGGAAAAAGCATGTGGCACAAAGCAGCTACTATGAATTGTCCTGTGTGACTAGAGTGTATCATGTGTGGGCAGGCAGAAGTGTTAGACAGGAGTTTGAAAAGGGAAGTTGGGGTCAGATTATAAAAGGCCTTGAATGTGTGCTCTAAAGAAGTTTGAGTTTGTCCAGTAAGCAATGGAATCATGGAAGGATTTCTGAAAACTTATTCTGGTGGCAGGCTTGATAAAAGGTCCAAAGAGAGAAGTGATTACAGAAGATAGGATAACTCATTAGATATTTACAAAGATCCAAAATAGGGATATGAACTAGAGATATGGAAATGGATTCAAGAGACATTTCTGGATTAGAATTGCCAGCACTTGCTGACAGGATGGATGTATACTTCTTTGTGTTCACCATATACATTTTGAGTGCACAGGAGTCTGTAAACTCCTTAAATGCTTAAATAAAGACACAGAATTTAATAAATAGATCCTCCAAGATTGCACATAAACGACATTAAGGTGCAAAATCTTCTGGACTCTAGGTCAACATCCATTGGGATGGTGTTCTGGCACTGTGTCTCAGTAGCTGGTTGGATAGTAGATAAGTCCCTTCTCCATTTTAAGCCTCTCTTGGGTCCCTAATGGAGGAGGTGGCTGGGATGATTTATCCCCAACTCTTCCTCTGGCTCTCACACTCTGTGAGTCAAACCCTTATGATAAGGGCTCCCAGTCCTGGCCTTTCCCAAGCTGAGTCACCTTTAAAGTTAAGATTATGCTGGGGCTGACCAGGAAATGGAAGTCCAGTCACTGCAATAATATCCCAAGATCCATTCTCAGGAGTTAGGGACCAGCAAGTCTGGTCTGAGGCCGAGGCAGCTGTCAGAGGCTAGTCCCTGATTACACAAGCCTCTTCAACCTTCTTCCCCTCAAATGTATAGCCACCCTGGGTTCAATGACCAGCCAGGGCTTCCACAGAAGAAAGAGACCTCTCTTTCAAGTCTCTGGATTTTTGGAGTCTGTTTTTCCTGCTTGGGTAAATCCCCACAGCCCATTATCCTATTTACATTGTTCTAAAGATGCTCACAGGACTTGGCCACAAGAATGCAATGTTCTCAGGTGGTTTCCCTTACTTCCTCATCGCAGAGTACAGCCAGGAATCCACTTTCCTCAGAGGACTTCAGGCCTTGCTCCTCTGTCTCCTAACCAGTAGGGGGCTCCACTGCTGCCTAGTTCCAGTCATCTAACTCCGTGAGCACTTACTGTATGCAGCCAATAGCTTCTGCAAGTCAAGGATTCCACACAGCCCGCTTGAGGTGGGTGTGACTTCCCAATTTTAATGTGAAGGAAAGGTGGCTCATCAACGGCTGAACTTTTAGGATGTGCCAAACTAGAATTCAAACCGAGGTCTCTCTGATTTCCAGTCGGCTGTAGTTCTCCTTCCTGTGACCAGAGTTAAGCTCTAAATGATATTATGCCCAAGCATAAACTATGTGCAAAGCCTCTAAGCACGTCTACGTCTGATGCCTTTGTTACTCAAGGAAGGTACAGTCAAGATAACTTAAGGTCAAGACACCAAAAGAGGGAAACAGGTCATAATTCACCTAACCCAGGGCACTAATTTAGTGTTAGACATCCCGGTTCTTTCCAATTTTCCCCATTAAAGTTGTGACTTCCTGCTATCAGTCAGTATCACATAGTCATTAAAATGAAGAAACTCTATGAATCAGGCTGCCCTCTTTGAATCCCCTTTATCACATAGCAGGCAAGTAACCTTGGCCAAATTACTAAGACTCTTCTAAGCTCCATTTTCCATGTGTAAATAGAGATGAGAATAATAGTCACCTCATAGTGTTGTTATGAGGAGTAAATAAGATGATACATGTAAAGCACTTAACACAAAGTCTGACATATGGTATGAGCTCGATAAATCCCAGCCATTATTATTAGCATAATATCTTTGCATGTAAATCTATCTGCAACTCTGATTGTTTTCTTAGGACAGATTCCAATGAGTAAAATCACTGCATCAAAGGATGGGTCTTCATACATAGTGCTTAATTATCTTCCACAAATTTTAGGACAATTTTTACACCCAACAGAAGTAGCTACAGGGGTAGACACAGCACCCTTCACTTTATAGCAGTGGATTCAAAAGGTATATGAAATGTAGATGAGTGTAACACAGTCTAAAATGTTCAAATATCTTACACTTCTCACATACAAGGACATTAAGTTTCTTTTTTTTCGCAGCTCTTCAGTCATAGAATAACCTAAGGCCCAGGCTAATCAATCCAAAGGCCTTTGAGTTCAATTCTAAGCTCTCCCATTTTTTTTTTTTTGGTATTAAATACTTTATTGTGTTTTTTTAAAAAATAGTTTATTGTCAAGTTGGTTTCCATATAACACCCAGTGCTCATCCCCACAGGTGCCCTCCTCCATGCCCATCACCCCCCTTCCCCTCTCCCTCACCCCCATCAGTCCTAAGTTTGTTCTCAGCACTCAAGAGTCTCTCATGGTTTGCCTCCCTCCCTCTCCCCCACTATTTTTGTAGCTATGAGAGTTTGAGCTAGTTTAAATAAGAATTATATCTGGGCAGTATCTTCCTCTCATTTTTTTTTAATAGTTACAAATGCAGGATACATATTATCACCAGGCCTGGTCACATTTATGTGACTCAATATTCTTTGTACATTTTTCTATAAATGCATTGCATTTATAAATAATTTTTCACTGTTTATTGTATAGATATTTCATGTTTCAATATCAAATAGAATGTAGATCTAGCTCTACCAAAATTTTGCTGTGCAATCAAGGGTGAGTAACTCTCATTCTGGGCCTCCTTTTTCTGGCTATAACAGCAAGGCCCTTGCTCCAAATTATCTCCATTAGCTGCATTTCTGTTATTTTGCCTTCACGTACATCGAGGTTTCTCAGCCTTGACACTACTGACATTTTAAGCCAGATAATTTTTTGTTGTGATGAGGAGATGTGGTGGTCCTGAGCATTCTAGGATGTTCAGCAACCTTCTTAGCCTCTGTATCTTACTGGCACTCACATCCAAGCTGTGACAAATAAGAGGAGTGCCTGAGTGGCTCAGTCAGTTAAGTGTTGGACACTTGATTTTGGCTCAGGTCATGATCTCATGGTTCATGAGACGGAGCCCCAAGTCAGACTCTGCAATGACAGTGTAGATCCTGCTTGGAATTCTCTCTCTCTCTCTCTCTCTCTCTCTCTCTCTCTCTCCCCCTCTCCCCCCTCTCCCTCTCTCCCTCCCTCCCTCTCTCCCTCCCTCTCCTTCTCCCTCTCCCCACCCCTGACAAACAAATTTTTTAAAATGTCTCAAGATATTGGCAAACATCTGCTGAAGTTCAAAGTCATCCCCATTTAAGAATCACTTGCCATATTCTTAAGAGTTTCAGGCCTTGGGGCACCTGGGTGGCTCAGTTGGTTAAGCAAACAACTCTTGATTTCAACTCAAGTCATGATCTCATGGCTTGTGGCATTGAGCCCCACATCAGGCTGCATGCTGGCAACATAGATCCTGCTTGGGGTTCTCTCTCTTTCCCTCTCTCTCTGCCCCTTCCCCACTTGCGTTCTCTCTCTCAAAATAAATAAATGATCACACGGAAGGAAGGAAGGAAGGAAGGAAGGAAGGAAGGAAGGAAGGAAGAGAGGGAGGGAGGGAGGGAGGGAGGGAAAAAAGGGTTTCAGGCCTTGTGTTACTTAAAGAGCCAAAAAAGATGGCTTTTAATATCCCTTCCCACCATAAAATTCCACAGGCCAGTGATGCTGTCACTGATCTGAACTCAAACACACCCACACCCCACAGATTGGAGAGAGGCCCTTCTCACCTCTAGTATCTCTTCTACCTGCTGCGTTACATGAACATGATTGACTCCGTCATCTACATCTTTGCTAGAGGTGACAGTGAACTATCCCAACCGCAGATTTGGGGTTCATCTGACCCAGTCACCAGTCAAGGGTCTCTGGGCAAATTCCTTAGCTTATTGAGTTTTTTCATATGTCAAATTGTGGATGACACCTCAGAAAAATTCAAGGAGGACTAAATATGACCAGTGTGAATGTGCCTGGCACAAAAGAGAAAGAAAACTCTAAATGGGAAGCTCTTGTTTTCACTTTTCCCTATAGGAATGATTACCACTCAGTCATTTCTCAGGCATAGCCTTTGGGTTTGGATCTAGTTTTCTCCTGATTTAGGTGTTTCCAGCCACAATCAAGGAGCAGCTCCTGAGGAATGGGATAGACAGATGATCCAGTTAGCAGTCAGAGGAATGCAATGGACCAAGAGAGTGACTTTGGTTCCAGCTGAAAATGTCAGCAGAGTGCTGGGAGAAAGGAATCTGTTTAGCAGGTGTGCTTGGAATCTGGCGGAGAGTACTGGGCCAGGGCCAGGCCCACTGAGCTGGTCTGAATGCCTTCTATGTTGCCTCCTTGAGACTGAGACCCAGGATTTAAAGGGGAGAACATCTAGAGTAAACACACAACAACCAGACAGTGGCTAGAATTTTCCCCCAGGCCTTCTCTGTCTCTCTTGCAGAACACCAAGAGGCCAGCAACAGAAGTGGGGCCTGAGTCTGCGGCCTTCACCCACCCTCTTGCACATCACCTGATCTGAAAGCTCTGAAAATAGCTCAGAATTTGGGCCTGCCTGGGAGAGACATAAAGATCCATTTACATGGGAAGGTGACTGCTCTGAATACCCACAGCAGACCAATCTATGCTAATGGCTCAGTCTCTCTCAAATCTGGGATTTATATAACTGGTTCCTACACTCTGTCGTTGCCAGCAGAAATGCCTGAATTATCTTAATTCCAGAATGTAAATTATTCCAATTTTGAGGCCATCATTTTAAAGCTGTCAAAGTCAATATTTTTAACAGCCTAGAAAAAAATTACAACTGGAAAATGTCTAAACAAGTTGTACTTGAGGTCTTGAGACCACTTCTGGCAAAAATCTGTGCTGAGATGGAGAAATCCCCCACACTGACTTCACAACTAGGGAAAGATATCAATCCATCCCGTCACCAATTTGTCTGCATGGCAGCCAATGAGTCAGTCTACCTGCATTGATCACTTTCAATCCTTCACTTTCCATTTATAGATTTACCATTTGTCTTTTGGTCCTCGGATTTTTTTTAAAAAAAGGAATTAATTCCTAAAAGGATAACATTCAATACTTGGTCATGAAGAGAACGGGGCGGGGGGGTGGGGGGCGAATCCACCCTAACCTCCACCCTTTCCAAGTTTTCATTCCATTTCAATTTTAATTAATTTCACCCACTACTCTCTGAAAACTACTGTGTGCTGAGCATGACCCTGGTGGTGCTGACATGGGTCAAAAGTTTCCGGAAGGTGAGGGAAGAAGCTTTCAGGTGAACCACCTGGCATTTGGCCAGGAAAGAAAAGGCAGTTCTTCTTTTTTTGGAGCAACAGTTTCCTTCCAGGCGAATCATCGTGTCTTCCTTATTAACTCTCCAAGAAAGAAACCTGGGATTGAAGGAGGTGAGAGTGTGAAGAAGGGAATGTACAAAGCAAAGTATAATCATAGTTCTGATCTGCCTTTAGGACATAGGCGATCCTTTAGCACCTGGGTAGCCAGTCAGATTGCAAGAATATGGTACCACCTAAGTGGGCACGTCTGCTCACTACTGCCCCAGACACCAGGCTCAGGGTGGTCCTCAGGATAGCGCTGGAAAAAATCTCTGTTATGGGCCCATTTCCTATTCACAGGCTGGAAAACACCCCATTCCTGTAGCTCTGAAGCAGGATTAATTGATTGGTCTCATATGAACCTAAAAGCCGTTAAGAGCAAGGAGGATGAAAAGCAATTCAAATTGCTTTATTACCATTTTCTAGTAAAGTACCAGTTTAGTCCTCAGCCCTACTGTGAAGCAGCGGGTTTCCAGATATTGACTGTGCTGGCATGTGCTCCTAGAAGAGAGGAAATGCCTGGGTCTGAAAAGCAGAAACATCTGCTCAGATCTCTGGCGGGGTCTGTTGCTGGAGCCATGATGTTGGGGGGGCGGGCTGTTCCCTCCAGGTGGTGTCACCACAAGGAGGAGATGGGAAAGCATCCCCAGTAAGGGAATTTAAGGCTGTGGGTGGGGGCTCTTTCTCTTTTCTTAAGGCCTCATTCACTTAACCAGGAGGAAGAACAGATTATAAATGGTTTTATATGGTACAGGACAGCCAAGGCAGTTATAGTAGTTATAATGCTAATGATAGTAGCCATCATACAGTGCTTGTATATGCCAAGCACTGAGCACTTTACATATCTTAAATCATTTAAACTTCAAACAACACTGTAAGGTAGGTACTACTATAATCTCCTTTTTACAGATAAGGAAACTGAGGCACATGGGTTAAGTAACTTGCCCAAGTTCATCATCTAGTAAGCACAGGAATCAAGCTGTAAACACAGCAAGTATAGCTGCAGAGTCCCTGCTCTTACTTGATCCCTGGGGTAATGATTAGAGCACTATGGGAGACACCCCAATGACTTTTTTCTTTGACCCTTACAGAAATACTGTGAGTCAGATTATTACTGTCCCCAATTTTCAGAGAAGCAAACTACAGCTGAGACTTATGAAGTGATTTGTTCATAAGGCCATAAGGATAAGAAATGTCACATAACCCCATGTCAAGCTGTTTTTACAACAGCCTGGGCCTTCTCAATGATCTGAAAGTTTGGACTTGGGCTATGCTTTCTCTGTAGAGATCTAACCCAGAATGTCAATAACAAATCAATTAGTAATAATAATAATAGTTAACACTTATTGAGCACCTGCAATTTGATAAACCCTTCTCTAGGTATAAGTGTAATCCCCACAAAGTCAGATTTTTCTTTATTATCCCCATAAATCAAAAAGGGGAACTGAAGCTCAGAGATAATGAAGTGTCTTGACCAAGGTCACAGAGCTGGTAAATGGTTGTACTTAAATATGAGTCCAAGTTGGTCTCCTTCCTAAGTACAAGTGCTTACTAATTATCATTTTCTTAAAACAAAAGAAAAGAAAAAGAAATAAAGAAGGGGGGGAAGAAAGAAAAGTAAAAGAAATTGAAAGGTTAATATTTGAAGCCTATTCAGTGCCTTAGGGAAACTCACATATAACATAAATCTTTGCCACATGTCTGTAGAACATAAAGTCCATGTGAACATGGATTTGTGTTTTTTCTTCCTCTCCTATATCCCCAGCACCTATAATAATACTGGTAGATAATTATTGAATGAACGACTGAATTTACTTTAGGTTGTAATAGAAACATCTTGGGAAGCTTGAGTGATTTACAGAAGGGGAGTTTTATGACACTTCTAAGAACAAATCCAATACTGGGCTACAACTAATCCAAAGTTATAAGAGATACATTTTCCAGTAATGATGACCGCAAGTGTGTCCATCTGACTTAAATATTTATTTATAAGAAGAGAACTCAGTGGGTCACCATCTCTCCAGTTGCTCAAACCAGAAACCAGAAATCCTATTCTGGGACAAAATACTTGGACCAAGCCACTGCTGTCTCTCCCCTGAACTAACCCAAGGTCCTCTCGTCTTAACTCCCTTTTCTACTCTTGATCCCTCTAATCCATCCTCCATCCAAGAACCAAAGTGTGCCTCCTGAAATATGAATCAGACCATGTAACAAACCCTACTTGGAAAACCTTCCCCAGCTTCCCATTGAACTTACAGTGAAATCCATACTTCCTCCCCTGGCCTCTGCCTTATACTACCACCATTTTGAACCACCTCCCCGTAACTTAGAATGTTCTGTCCACATTGGTGTTCTCTCAGTGCCTCTAAAAAACTGTGTCCTCTCCCACCATGGACCTTGTACATACTACCTTTTCTGGTTGGCCACTCCTTGCACAATTCAAAAATATATATTTACTTGTTGAATATAGGTTATAATCTCATGAAGGTGAAGACCATGTCTTTGTGTGTGTGTTTGTTGGAGGGTAGAGAGGGTCATGGTTGGCTACTCAGCACCTGGCTTTGTGCCTAGTTCTATTGTCTCATCTATAGTAGACATTCCAAAGTATTTGGTGAGTAAATTAATGAATGAAAAAAAGATGACTAGATCTGGAAAAGATCAGAGACCCATAAAGAGTAAGCATCTTGGGTACAAGTGCTATGTCTTCGTTAGCTCTGTATTCCCAGCAACTTTTCCAGAGACCAACAGAGGTAGATGTTAAATGACTCCTTCTGAGTTTCAAAATGTCATGGACAAGTAACTAACGTTTAATAAGCCACTCCTGTGTGTTCTAGGGAATCAACATACATCATTTCTTTTATTCTACTCAATAACCATGTGTAGGAGGTACTTTTATTTCCATTAAAAAAAAAAACAAGACTTAAAGAGTTTAAGTCATGTATCAAAAGTCATCTAACAATACACTTCCATGTTCACCATGTTAAATGAGTCACCTCATTCAACCTCCTATTTTTACAGATAAAACATTGAGGGGTGCCTGGGTTGAGCATTTGACTTTGGCTCGGGTCATGATTTCGCAGTTTGTGAGTTTCAGCCCCACATCGGGCTTACTGCAGTCAGCACAAAACTGTCAGAGCAAAGTCCATTTCGGATCCTCTGTCCTCCCTCTCTCTCTGCCCCTCCCCCACTTACACGTGCATGTGCGTCCGGGCTCTCTCGTGAGCTCTCTCAAAAATAAATATTTATAATTGAGACTGATAAAGATACTAAGAAACTAGGCACATAAAGGCAACTACCTTAACATAATAAAGGCCATATATGAAAAACCCACAGTTAACATTATGCTCAACAGTGAAAGACTGAAAGTGTTTCCTCTAAGATCAGGAACTAGGCACCAATGTCTACTTTTACCACTTCTATTCAAAATAGTATGGAAGTTGCAACCAGAGTAATCAGGCAAGAAAAAGAAATAAAAGGCATCCAAGTAAGAAAGGAAGAAGTAAAATTATATGTTTATAGACAACATGATTCTATTGTAGGAAACCCTAAAGATTACACACACACACACACACACACAAACTGTTGGAACTAGTAAGTTTAGCACAGTTGTGAGATACAAAATTTACAAAAATCAGTTGCATTTCTGCACACTAAAATGAACAATGCAAAAATGAAATTTTGAAAACAATTCCACTTACAGCAGCATAAAAGGAATAAAATACTTAAGAAAAATGTGACCAAAGAGTTGAAAAACTTGTAAACTGAAAATTGCAAAACATTGCTAAAGAAATGAAAAGATGCAGGGGCACCTGGGTGACACAATAGATTATCCATCCAACTTCAGCTAAGGTCAAGATCTCACAGTTCACCAGTTCAAGTTCCGCTTCAGGAGCTGTGCTGACAGCCCAGAGCCTGGAGCTATCCTTGAATTTTCTGTCTCCCTCTCTCTCTGCCCCTCCCCTGCTAACACTCCGTGTCTCTCACTTAAAAATAAACATAAAAATACACACACATAAAGAAATGGAAACACATTTGTGTTTATGGATTGAAACTCAGTACTGTTAGAATATCAATACTATTCAAAGCCATCTATAGATTCATTGCTATCCCTATCAAAATCCCAGTGATGATTTTGCAGAAATGGAGAAACTCTTTCTAAAATGTACAGAATTTCAAGGGACCTTGAATAGTCAAAACAAAATTAGAAAAGGACAAAGTTAGAAAACTAATGCTTCCTGGTTTCAAAACTTACTACAAAGCTACAATAATAAAAACAGTGTAGTAGTGGCATAAAATAGGCATATTAATTAATGGAATGGAATAGAAAGCCCATTAGTAAAATCTCAAATATATGGTTAAATGATTTCTGACAAGAATGCAAAGACCATTCAATGGGGGAAAGGATAGGTTTTTCAACAAATAGTACTGGGAACAATGGACATCCACAAATAATGAATTTGGAGCCTTATATTATACCATAAACAAAAATTAACCCAAAATGGATCAAAGACCAAAACGTAAGAACTAAATCCATAAAACTCTTAGAAGGAAACATAGGGAAAAAAACCTTCAAGGCATTGAACTTACCAATGATTTTTTTGGCTATGACACTGAAAATAGAGACAAGAAAAGAAACAGAAATAAAATGGACTTCCTCAAAATTTAAAACCTTTGTGCATCAAAGGACACAGTCTAAAGAGTGAAAACAAAACTCACAGAATGGAGGAACATATTTGCAAATCCTATTCCTAATGAGGGATTGCTATCCAGTATATCTAAAACAAAAACTCCACAACTCAACAACAACAAAACAACCTAATGAAAAAATAGGCAAAAGATTTGAATAGACATTTCTTCAAAAAAGGTATAGATATAGGTGGTCAATAAGCACATAAAAAGATGCTTAACATCACTATCATTCAGGAAATGTGAATCAAAACCACAATGAGATACCACTTCACTCTCATTATGATGGCAATTATCAAAACAACATCAAAAGAAAATGAGAAGTGTTGGGGTGGATATGAAGAAATTGGAACTCTCATTCATTGCTGGAGAGAATGCAGAATGGTGCAGCCACTGTGGAAAACAATATAGCAGTTGCTCAAAAATTCAACACAGGATTACCATATGATCCAGCAATTCCACTTCTGGATTTATGCCTAAAAGAACTGAAGGCAGGGACTCAAACTAATATTCGCACACTCATGTTCATAGCAGTACTATTCACAATAGTCAAAAGGAAGAAACAATCCAGATGTCCATCAACAGGTGAATGGATAAACAAAATGGGATATACATACAATGCAAGACTATTCAGCCTTGAAAAAATGGAATGAAATTCTGATACATACTACAGTATGGATGAAACTTGAAGACATTATGCTAAGTGAAATAAGCCAGACACAAAATGAGCAATACTGTATGATTCTACTTAAGTGAGGTGCCTAGAGCAGTTAAGTTCATTGAGATAAAAAATAGAACAGTGATTGCTGTGGGTTGGGGGTGGTGGGGAATGGAGAGTTATTGTTTAGTAGAATAGAGTTTTAGTTTGAGAACATGAAACAGGTGTGGAGATGGATCATGGTGATGATCGCATAGCAACATGTATGTTGACACTAAACTGTACACTTAAAAAGGGCTGAAATGATAAGTTTTATGTTATACATATTCCACAAAAAGAAATCTGAAACCAAGATGAGAAGACTTACCCAAGATCACAGGACGAGCTTGTCATTGACCCAGCCTACACTCAAATTCCCAGCCTCCTGAAGCCTAGTCTAGTGCTATTCTTATCTTCACTTCAAACTAACATAAGACTTATAGTTACAGAGCATTTGCAGACACAGTTAAACATTAAGTAGCTTGAACAGAATGAACCAAACTCCTCCCTTACTATTTTCCCCCAGGCTCCTCAAGTAAAAGAGGAAACTCACAACCAAAACAAACCTTTGGTGGTGATGGTGATAGTGATGGTAATGGTTATGATAACAAACCCACTGTACCCTGAGGCCTGGGCCAATGTTCTTTTAACTCAGCTCTCCCCCTTCTCCCTCCCCTCCCCAACCCTGTAGTCTAACTACAAAAAACATCCCAAGCCCCTTACTCAACAAATGTTGGCTCTGTGTTTATTTTTACCTTGGTAAGATGGGACTAAGTAGAAACTCAGTTAATCAGAAACCCACTATCTCCCAATTGACTGTGCGTTTGCTCTTCAGGTCCCTTTATAAAAGGAAATCAAAAAACTACCTGAAAACGTAGAATTTCAAGGCTGAAACTAGGTTGGCCTCCATTTGCTTCTTTTTTTTCTTTCCCTGGTGGGAAACAGCTTGTGTCATGCTAAACCTGTCTTTCAAAGGCAAGTAAGACTATTATGTATGTCATTTGTCTTAGGTCTCTGACCACTCAGCCAGTGTTTATTTCTCTTGGTCAAGGGTTGGGGGGCGAAAAAAGACCAAGAACACTAAGATTTGTAGAATAGGATTACAGTAAAAACTGGATCATTAACTCCAATGAGATAATTCTAAATGAACATATATATTCCTCTGCCCCAGGCCCTAAAGTAGGGCTTACATCAACACCCTTGCTCCTACAATTGATTTGTCTCCTTTTTAATGTCCAGAGTTATCAGAATTCCGAGTTACGACATACTTTCAATAAACTGAAATATTAAATACCCAGTTACATTTTTCTTTCAACCTAAAAGGAAAAAAAAAGCTTCAGGGCGAAGCCCCGTGAGTAAAGTGAATTTTAATTATTCCATTTTCCCACAACAACCTGAATATGGTTATCAATTCTTCCTAAACTAGATTTAGCATTCAGGTTGGTAGTGTTGTTTCTTGCCACTTAGTCTCTTCATACTTCTTGTCCATTAAGAATACATGCTAACTGGGGCGCCTGGGTGGCTTAGTCGGTTAAGCGTCCGACTTTCGCTTGGGTCATGATCTNATTTTTTTTTAAGTTTAAGGTGATATTTTTGGAATTTAAAAGAAAAAGAAACTTATATGTCATATAATTGCAACCACCTATTAATTTCCTTCATCCTAAAGACGTATATGCTTTTAAAGCATTGAAGTTCAAGGACTTGAAAATTCCCTCCTGATCTACGGACATGTCAAGCTCCTAGTCTTGTTCATATCCATAAGACTGACTCTTAATTTAAGCTTTCCTAATTCATATCTATACGTTGCTGTTTATGGCTATTGCTGTTGAACAATTAGATTACCTGGATTTGTGTTGTTAACAGATGGGAGAAATACCATATGAACAAGTTACCTTGTAATACATTCTCACTTATTCCTTGAGATGACGATCTTTCTTTTCTGCTCCAAATATTAAAGGGTTCATGGAGACTAAGCAGGCTGCTTTCCTCACACAGTTCTGTAACAATTTTTCTCTAATTAGTCCTTTCTCCAAAGGGAAAAACAAGGTAAATTTTGACTTGAGAATCTCGCTGATGCTATTACCGCTTTTAGCCCCTTCTTTCTGGTATGGCCTCTGACCACCCTTCCCTAGCAAAATCTCTCACCTCCAGTCAATTTCCAGTTATCTGTGAGCTGATCAAAATAGAAAAATTTTAAGTAATATTTGGAAAACACTTTACAGTTTACAAAGTACTTTCATTATATTTGATTTGCATTTTATGTTTTTGTAAATGTATCCTTTTTTAATACAAAGACAAAAATTTAAAAAAATTCTTCACAATCCCACAACCCACATAAGTCCTCTTATGATTTCTTAAACAAAAAATAGAACATTTATCATCTATAATGACAAGCACAGAGCCCAACATGGGTCTTGATCCCACCAACTGCAAGATCATGACCTGAGCCGAAATCAAGAGCCAGATGCCTAACCAACTGAGCCACCCAGTGCCACTTCCCCACCTTTATTGAGGTATAATTGACATATAATATTGTGTCAGTTTAGTATGTACAATGTGATGATTTGATATACATATATACAGCAAATTAATGACCACAATTGGGTTAGTTAACACATCCATCACTCACATAATCTCCATTTTTTGTGTGTGGTGAGAACTTTTAACATCTACTTGCTTAGTGACTTTCAGATATAAAATAGTTAATGGTAAGTCATGCTGTACTTTAGATCCTAGAACATATTATCTTATAACTGGAAGTTTGTATCCTTTGACCACCTTCACTCATTTTCCCCATGCCCTGGAAACCACCATGTACTCTGTTTCTGTGATTTGGATTTTTTTTTTTTTTTAGATTTAGATTCCACAGTAAGTGATATCATACAGTATTTGTCTTTCTCTGTCTGACTTATTTCTCTTAGCATAATGCCCTGAAGTTTCGTCCATGTTGTTGCAAATGACAAGATTTCCTTCAGCAAAAGTATCTTGATTGTGGTAGTTACATAGCTATATTCATTTGTCTAAAGTTATCACACTATACACTTAAAATGGGTATATTTTATTGTATGTAAATTACACCGCAATAAAGTTTATTATAAATTTTTAAATAGTGATACATTCATGAGGAAATTCAAAAAGGACTCATAGTTATATATGCTAGGTTTATTTCATTCTTCCTCTCACTAAAATGATAGTAAAGGAATGGGTAAAGGACATCTAAGGACAAGGAGAACAGGGAAAAAAAAGTCTTCAGAAGGGAAGAATTCAACAGATTTCAGAATTTAGCAGAGCAAAGTAAGTTACAATCTCAGTGCCTACAGTTAGGTGAAAAAATCATGAGAGGTTAGTAGGCAATTTCCCCAACAGGAGCCCTCGAGGGAAGGAGAGGGAAGCTTAGAACTTAAGGGAGGGAGTTGAAATATAAAAATAAAAGAGGGCTTAGCTGGAAGTCTGTATGAAGAGGAATGGGACCCTACCCTTCACTCTGGGCAGCCAGATAATTCCTCCTACTTCACCCTCCACAGTGATAAAACAGAGATTTGTTTCAGAGAGACCCCAGACTTTTCCCCAGTGGAAAGTAGGGGCCAGTGCAAGACTGAAACAGGCCATTTACAAACATGTTGACCTACTATAGTCCCCACAGGTCAGTGATCTAAAAAGTTCAAAGCAGACATTTTGACCATCTCTCTCTTCTCTCTGGAAGAATCAAGCAGTTCTAGAGAAAAGACCATGCACACACATTCCAGGGTTTCGCCAATGGTAAGTCTGTCTTCGTTCTTTTTCTGTTTGTTTTTGTTTTGTTTTTTATTTATTTTTGAGAGACAGTGCTAGCAAGGGAGAGTCAGAGAGAGAGGGAGACACAGAATTCGAAGACAGGCTCCAGGCTCTGAGCTGGCAGTCAGCACAGAGCCCAATGCGAGGCTTGAACCCACGAACCGAGAGATCATGACCTGAGCTAAAGTTGGACGCTTAACCGACTGAGCCACCCAGGCACCCCAAGGCTGTCTTGGTTCTTGATCTCCCTAGACTAAAGCCCACCAGTTCGTAAATACTCCCTCAACACACACTCCTACACACACACACACACACACACACACACACACAGAGTTTCCAGATAATGGCTTAATTTTAAATAAGAGCAGAGAGTAGAGGATCATTAGGCATTTAAGAAATACCATTGTCTTTGCTGCATCTACTATGAGAGATCATTCTTGGCAGTCAGAAAGGGTTGGGGCAAGGAATTCTCCTATCTCAGATAAGCCTTCAGTACTACTTTATATTCAAACTATAGGTATAACACACATAATTTTTCACAGAAAAGAGGATCAGTTTCTGGGTTTTACTGTTACAAATAATATTACAAAGCACTTTTGCTTCCATTGTCTCATTTGGTTTCACAAGAGTCTGGAGAGATAGAAGTTACTGTGAGCTCTGTTTTATAGATGAGGAAATTGAGAATTAGAGAAATGAGGTGAGTTGTGTCTACTAATTCTGAATCCTTACCTTTTCCTCCATGCAAAGATTAAAGTACAAAATTGTAGGGGCACCTAGGTGGCTCAGTCAGTTAAGCGTCCGACTTCGGCTCAGGTCATGATCTCATGGTTTGTGGGTTCGAGCCTCGCGCTGGGCTCTGTGCTGACAGTTCAGAGCCCAGAGCCTGCTTCAGATTCTGTCTCCCTGTCTCTCTGCCCTTCCCACACTCACTCGTCGTCTCTATCTCTCAAAATAAAATAAAGACATAAAATTTTTTTAAAAAACGGAAAAAAATTAAATTCAAAATTGTAATATGTGTTTATTTACAGTTCTACCTGATTCCCAAAAGGTACTTAAGGTAACGCATAATGACGAATGCAGCATTGCCAGATAAACTGAATTTTAAAAAATCACTTGAGAAGCACATAGAAGAAGAAATAAGAATAGATTAGGGCTAATATTAGTTTATTGAATACAAACCAGCAAATCCTATATGTCACAATAGAAATGAAACTAAAATTTGGCTCTGAGCTTCTTAGCAACCAGTGATAAAAAGTAAATAAGACTGACAATGCAGAAGATTCACAGTATCCACAAAGTAGACCAAATCAGATATTTCCCCCAAAAAGAACATCATCTATCCTTCTTGCTGAAACCAGGGAGAACTTTTACCCACTAATCTTCATGAAGAAAAAACTATATGATATAATGAGCAATATCTTCAGCAATATTACTGAAATGTGGCAGTGGCAGGTAAAATCTGTGTCCTCCAATGTAGACCAACTTCATTACATCAAAAACAATTTGATTAAAAATAAATTAGCAAGGGCAAGAGGAGGAGCATCAAAATAATGAGACCTAGGGGTAAGGAAAAATTCAAAGCAAGTGTAATGTTCCCATTACCCATGTGTACATATACAAGTACACATACATACATGTACACACATATATGTGATATCTATACTTTCAAACAACTCAACTTCCTGTGCACTCACCAAGAGAAACTAAATACAAAATGTATACTATTTATGCCACTTTCTATATAGGATTATTCACTAAGAATGAGTTTAAAATTGATTTTTCTATCCAAAATGGTGACATTAGTTTTAGGGTTGATCAGCAGCTCTTCTTTTTCTTAGGCAAGTATCTCTTAAATGCACTCCTAATCCATGATAATAAAATCATCTCATCTGTTAAAGGTGGACTCTACATGAGAGAGGTTGAAATTGTCTCCCCATCTACCTCAACTCTTTGAGGAGTGTTGGCTAAATTCCATGACATTTCATTGGGTCACATTTCCCAGAGTGCTGATTTGACCAAAACCAAGCTAAAGAATGTGTGAGAAATTTGAAAATTCTGGAGGTGGTCATATGTCATGTTCATTGAGCATCGGGTCTCTCAGATACTCTTCTGCTGTTCTCTGAGTGAATAATGGGCATTTCGTGGTGCTGACAGCCTAGGATGATGCCCAAAGCTATTGTCTTCTGAGGTGACAAAAGTTCTCCTTCAGTCTTTAGTGCAATAAGACCCTGCTGAGTTCTGTGCACAAATGAGAAAAACAGGCCTCTCTCATATAGTCCAGAGCTGGTCCATATAGACCTAGTGGTCTCAAGACCCAATATTGTCTCCCTTCTTTCAAATCTTCCACTCAAAACTTCTTCATATACATACCCTTTCCTTCATGCCACTCTCTCCTGCAAATAAATTCAGCCTCAAAGAGATTGTCTAGCTCCTTTTGTCAATGTAGCCTGCGTGTCCTGACGACAAACCAGCCTAGGGGATAAAAATTTGGATTCTCATTAAAATATTTCAGCAGGGCAGCTTTTTCTGCCCACAAGTCCTGTCCCCATGCTTTAATAAAATCACCTTTTTGCATATCACACACACACACACACACACACACACACACACTCACATACACACACTTCAGTAGGTCTGACTCTACTAGTTCTCCTAACACTATATGAACTCTTGCATGACCCTCATCATTTTGCCTGTTGATTCCCAGTAGTCTCCTGAGAGCTATCTCACATGCACTTACTCTCTTATTCTGTCTGCTCTCAACATACATGTCATCTTCCCTTCCTGGTCCAAACCACGTCCCAATGTCCCTATGTCCATCACCTTCAGAGCCATGTAAAGGCACCCTAACACTGTTTCTAGGGCATACCATTGAAACACCTCCCATGGACCCACCAAAAATCCCACTAATGTGCTATATATAGTTCTGGAGTTGACAAATAGCACTTTGTTTTCATTAAGTCTTTAAGATACCTAAGTCAACCTACCTTTGTGCAGAAGTGGAGGGGAAGTCCTACAAGTTCCATTATAATTAGAAGTATTATGAAAATCGTAGTGAAGTTGTGTTTGTGCTTATTTGCAGCTCTTTCTCTGAGTTGAAATATGAATCTACAGAGGGCTGGTCCAGGGGAGAATTCTGATAGCAGGCACCATCCTCCTCTATAAATTTCAAGGCTTTGGTGTGGTATTTGGTAGTTCCTAGCTTCTGGTAGCTATCATTAATCTTTGCCATTCCTTGTAGCTGTACCACTTCAATATCTTCCTCTGTCGTCACCTGGCCTTCTTTCCTGCATATTTTCACATCATCTTCTTTTCTCTGTGTCTTAATATGGCTTTCTTATAAGGACACCAGTTATAGGATTTAGGACCCATCCTAATTCCGTATGACCTTAACTAATTACATTTGCAAGACCCTATTTCCATATTAAGTCATATCTGAAGGATCCAAGTAGACATGAATTTTGAGGGGATATTTTTCAATCCAGTGCACTCACACTCAATAAAACTCAGCAAATACCAGATAAGAAAGTACAGGGGTCTGTGGGAGAAATGACTGGAACCTAATTCAGACTCAATCAAGAGTGTTAAGAAAATATCAGAATCTAGGAAGCCAGTGAGTTGGTGAATGCCCAAACCAAAACTTCACTTGTGTGGGGACAACTTAGCCACTTCTCCTCAACACCTTCCCTCTTGCCCCTCAAACATAAGGACTTGAATGGCTGCCCTCCCTCTCAGAAAAAAGGAAGCTAGCATACACTGAGTGTCTTCTATGAACCAGGGATGTGCTGATCACTTTCGTATACCTAGCAATTTCCCTAAAGTTGAACCCTGATTTTAGAAGTGGAAAAACTGACACTCAAAGTTAAGTGACTTACCCAAGAACACACATCTCCTTGCTGATCTAGCCCTAAAGGTCATGCAGTTTCAAGCCACACACTATCCTGCAAACGGGACCTTGACACCATCCTAGGCTTCCTTTTTTCCCCCAGGTCTCAGTGAGCTGGCTCAAAACAGAGATTGTATTTTATTCCTGTGGCAAGAAGGAAACGCTGCTAGCACACAGCTGAATGTCCTGTCACACTGAATGCCCACAGAGGTTAAGAAAGGTGCACGAGCCCACTCATCACTCTCAGCATCCTCAGTGCACCTCTCTCCAATCCTTCTTCCCTCCCAGGAGAAAACCCAATCGGCTGGGAGTGTTTGCACCAAGAAAAATCCATCTCATAGCAAACATTCTTCCAGTCCCCAAGGATTCTTCATAAGAGCTTTCCACTGCTCCCGCTCACAGGGCAGACACTGTGCTAAACCAGCTGTTTAACACGAGAGGCTCCCAGTCCCCAGAGACAGGAGACAAGCTCCTGAGACGTGCAATATGTCTCCATTAGCCAAGCAACCGGCTTTGGGTGTGTTTTCTAATTCCATATTCTTGTGTTCATTAGCTGCAAGCCTGCCAGAAACTCAGGGCTCACTAACTTTCCCAAACAGAGAAGAGAGAAATATTTCACATGGTTTGCCACAGAGATCAGTTTTTCTGAGGACTTCATGCAGTAGAGACTTGTTACCACCATAACCTGTCAGACTTAGCTGCAGAGCATGCTGGGGTGTCTGTGCTGAGTCAGCAGAGAAGGTTGAGTAAACATGAACATGAGGAACAGGCAAGGCTAGAAGAGGAGCTGACCAGCCTGCAGGACAGCTTCTGAGAGAGAAGCAGACATCCAAGTCCCCATGTCCAACGACCAAGAGAGAAGGGGGTTTAGCACAGCAGGTAAGAGCTCAAACTCTGAAGAGAGACAGAGCTCGTTTTGAATGCCAGCACTGTTACTTAGCGACTCTCTGAACTTAGACAGCTGCCATAACTTCTTATGCCCCAGAGGTAATAAAAGAACTTCAGATTATTCTGAGGATAGAATGAGATAATGCTTATAAAATTCTTAGCACACGGACTGGCCCAGGAGAAACTATAATTAACACTTTTTGCAGGCTGATTTAGTCTCCAGGGGAAGACAGGGGCTGGTGGACAGTGACCTCCCATCAGAAGTGTCCTCACAGAGAATGGCAGCTCCCCAAGCCTGGGTTCATCTTCCAGGCTGTAACAATGTCCAAATTAACCAATGTTGGGGCAGAGTCCATATCACCCACTATGGTAGGTACCAGCTACCTGTGGCTATTGAACATACACAATGTGGCCTACTACAAGTAGAAAATCCATACTGAATATGAAAGGGTTAATGTGAAAAAAAAAGCAAAATAGTTCATTAATACTCTATCTAATATTGCCTATGTGTTGACATGACAACACTTTGGTTATATTGGCTTAAATAAAATATATTATTAAAATTAATTTAACCTTTTTTTGTTTTTTTTTTATCTTTTTTCAATATGGCTATAAGAAAATTTGAAATTACATGTGTGGTCTGCATGCATGGCTCACATTATCTTTCTACTGGACCATGCTGATTGAGTCAGGCAAGTGTTCCAGCCAATGTGTTGGATTCAAGGAGCCCAATTCCCATATATTAGGATGAGTGGGGCACGTCAGGAAGCCAAGGCAGGTAGGGTTCTGAGTTAATGGATGGGCCTGCAGGTTCTTGGGCTGGGCTTTCTGGAAATCAAGATGACAATGACAACAGAAAGACTCCTCTTAGACTTAACCTCCTGGCTGGGGAGGAGCCCCTGACAAAGGGCCAAACCTGTTTAGGGCTTGCTCTGTGAATGGGTGGGACTGAGCTCCTGAGCTTCAGGACCTGCACTGGGCATGGCCAAGGCCTCCGGGGATGGGGGGGGTGGCTGGGGGGTTGCCAAGTTTGGGATTGTTTATAAACCTGGTAACAGGTAACCACATCGTAACGCTAATGCGTCCCTCCCTCCCCTGTCATTAGCAGAGATAAGGAATCAAGACACCTCCCTCAAATGAATTCAACATCCAGCTCAAAATCCTGGGTTGGAAGAGAAAGCCAGAAAGAGCAGGGAGGAGAAGCAGAGAGATTTTGGAGGAAAACTTTCAAAGTATTGAGTGTGTCCTCCAGCCAAGCTAGCCACAGCCAATTTCTAACACGGACATAAGAAGCAGTCTTGGAGAACTCTATCTCCTAGGTCCTTGAAAACATGATTATAGTTAGAACCATATGTAGGGCCTAACATGTTTAAGGAAACTTCTGGCTATCCCCTTCGATCTCTCAATCCCACACAGCCTCTGAAATGTGATTAGGTACAATCTAAACCCAAGTCTCCTCAGAGGCATGACGTCAAAACCTGTTTAGTGACTCCTAAAGTTAAAGTTTTCCAAGAATATGAGTTATCCTTAAATGAAGGAGGGTGAGCAGTTTTGTTGAGTAATTTCTCCAGTTTAGAAACAGAATTTCAGCATTTCATCTTGCCTCCATGAAGTATAAACCAGGGAGCTTAAACAAAGGAGGCATGTGAAAAGCACTGGAGATTGAAAGACAGTAAGATGGTTTCACAGCTGAAAAGACCTCAGTGATATGCTGTGCTTGGATTGGACATGGGCTTGGATTATTTTTAGGCTTTGGCTCTAAAGTCAGGATTAGTATTTCACTCCCTGGCCTCTGAAGACACTCATATGACTTTGTCTTTCTGGACATCGTATGCGTTCTGGTACAGTTTGTGTGAAGACCACTACCAGATTCAGCGAGGCAGCCCCATTCCTGAATACAATGTGCAAAAGGCAAGTCTGATCCCTGTGGATAATGTGCATTGTTAAGGGCCACATGGCTGTGACCAAAAAAAAAAAAAAAAGAGAGAGAGAAAGCAATACTGTTGCTTTGGTTTCTTCTATATGGAGAAATCTTGAATAACCTCTGGAAACCACTGGAAGCCACCCCAGTGATATTCCTCCAACGTGTCTTATGAGAAATCCATTACATTTGGCTGTCTTCAGCCTTTTGGTATTGCCTGTCTATTTCCGCAGCATGGATGAGTCACCTCTGTAACCAGGCATTGCATGCTTAGCCGGGTTCTAACAAACAGGCTACAACACATGCAAGTGGGGCTGTTTCCTCCATACTCTTTGAGATCCCTGAACTCAACCCCTCTTGTTTCACACTCTGTGTTGAGACTGTCCACTAACTCGACTGGCTACTCCACTGGGGCCGCTCTTGTTTGTGTCTGCTTCATTTGATCTTGCCACACGCTTCACAAATATATGTTAAATAAAAAAGAATGAATTACTGCCTAAGACTCTTGAGCCTCACCTTTCTCAGCGTACCCCTGTGCCCTGTTTGCAACAGGGAATACTAAGTCCTCTGGCAATCCACTGGGTTGTAAAGCTGACTCCTAGCAAGAACTAGAGAAAGCTGGGTGGGAGGCCATGGAGAAATAGGACCATGTCAAGGTTTTCTTGGTTAGGTTTTGGTTAGGTAAACAGAGACGACCGAGTCTGGGATAGCTTGAAAGAGGCAGAAATAATCCAATCTCCCCAGGAAACACGTTCATTATCATAATAATAATGATGCTGATAATAATGACAAGAATATTCTTTTATTCTTTTAATATTTGAGCCTCAAGTTCCTACAATGTTCCAGACCCTATTCTAAGTGTTAGGCACATAGCAGTCACATAAGTAGAGTCCCTGCCCTCACGGATGCAAGGCGACAGTGTTAAGAAAGTAAACGTCTACTCTAACACATGAGAGAGGGGATGTCCGGATAGGAGCAGCTGCGACTTTATACAAGGTGGCCAGAGGGTGGGAGCTATCAAAGGCAGGGGTCATTGGAGGCAAATCAGAAGGTGCATCATGTAGCTTTTTTCACTACAAGGAGTCCTAGTTCATAGTGTCCCACATGGAAATGGATCATAGAGAGTCCTGTGGCTGTGTTATAAAATTAAACAATGTCAACAACAAAAACAAAACTTCTCACCAAAACCAAGGCCTTTAGATGTCTCCCCTACCATGCACTAGACAAGGGGACAAGTGACCATCTCGGTACTGTTTATTTCTGACTCCTGGTAACAAAGGAACTACTGCTGTCAATGGCTTTCTTAAACACGCGTTCATACCTTCTGCTGTGTAGCCCACAGAAAGCTGCAACACAGCTTTATGAGTGAGCCCAGTATTGCTGGACCATGGCTGACTGAGTCAGGCTTTCAACTCTATTTGCAGTAATTTAAGCCTCATAATGACCCTATCAGGTCGATGGTATCAACTCCCACTGTGTCAGCAATAAAATAAGCCTCAGAAAGATGACTTTTCCTCCAAATTACCAGCTTACAAATAGCAATATCATAATTTCCACCCAAATATTCCCACCCACTTTGTGCCCTTAGTCCTTTGTGTCAATTTGTCCATCTCCCTGCAAAGAGAAGGAGAACAGCAGTTGGTCCCCTGAGTGCTGGGGGAAACAGGAATAGGGTCAGCCTGTGACCCAGAGATCCGGAAGACGTCCAAGATGCACTTAGTCCTCAAGAGGGTAAACAGTAGGGAAATATGACTACCTACTTCTTTGGATGGCCAAAAGCTTTGACTGGGAAAAGGAGCCTTGACGAAGTACCTTTGAAAATCAGAATGAAATCAAATCTGCCACGATAACCGGGTATCAAAGAGCTGAACATAGAAAACTATGGACCAAGTATTGAGCTCCGCACAGATTTTTTCGTTCATTTATTTCATCATTCATTAATTTCGTTTACTCCTTTAACACTTATTGACTGCCAGCTATGCCATGGATTCACCTCCTGCAGGAGCTATTCCCCGTTTGTAGCATGGCCCTGATAAACCCTCACTTTTCCAGGAAAGACAGGATTGCATGGAACCTGCCAGTCAGAAGATTGAGGGGTTTTTTTTGTTTTGTTTTTAAAGATTGAGGTTTGACTCAGAAAGTTGCTGTTACTTGGTCAGTGCACAAATTACCTAATGTCTCTATTTCCTCAGTTGTTAAAAGAAGATGACTAATAATAATCTTAGTCCAATAATATTAAAAATATTACTAAACTCATGGGTTTGTTGCAAAGATTTCCCAAGAAAAGGTGTATGAGAGACCACGTAGCACCCAGTCAGAATTCAGGAAGTGTTAGCTGAATCTGCATTTGTGGGTTATTTTACTGGGGTTAAGTCTAGTGATGATTTTTAGAACAAAAGTCAGAATGTGAGATAAAAGGAAATAACACCTGCAGAATCTCAGATAGCTTCCTTGTGTACGTGCTTGTGGGAGCCCTCATCTTTTTTTTTTTTTTTTAATATTTTGAATGTTTTATTTATTTTTGAGGGAGAGAGAGAGAGAGAGAGAGAGTGCAAGTGGGGGAGGGGCAGAGAGAGAGGGAGACACAGAATCCAAAGCAGGCTCTAGGCTCTGAGCTGTCAGCACAGAGCCTGATGTGGGACTCAAAACTCAAGGACCACACAATCATGACCTGAGCCAAAGTTTGACACTTAATCGACTGAGCCACCCAGGTGCCCTGGAAAGCCTCACCTTGATGGCCCTGCCGGGATGAAAGGAAGTACCAGAACCTTGAACGTGGTCCTGATTGAGACCAGGCACTAAGGCTGTGAAGCCTTGGTGAGAGTGGCAGATGTTGGAATAACCAAACATTTCCACTCATTAAGCAGTTGCCTATTTTGTGAGAGGTAAATATTTGAATATACCTTTAGTATTTTCCCTTTCTTCTAGAAGAGCAGCCCATAGAAACTGATTTGGTTATGCAAATATAATGCAAGCATGTGGGCACTGTTCTTGGAAACCCACTTTGGAATAGTGGTTTTCATTAGCCAGCATCTAAAATGGAGATGCTGGAAAGTTATATGTTTAGAAAGTAAAACTGTCGTATGACCTAAAAAAATATCCTATCCTGTTTTTGCACAGTAATGTAAATGTGGGGTATCTTTAGGCTGGGCTGTGTTTCTGCTTTTTGCTGTTTCTTTACAAGCATTTCTTCTCTGGAACTGGTTACTAAAACAAGAGGTGTGGTGGTCCCAGATGCAAAAACAAGGAGGGGCTGTTAAGCCCTTACTGCGGGGCTTAAGACAGAAGATTCAACACACAGTAGAATTCATGGAATGAACTGAGGCCAACTAGCTTTCTCAGGAGCCCTGAATTTCTGGCAGTGTATACCATGGTAAATAAGGAAGGGTAATTCCTCTGAGTAAAGAATTTTATATAACTCAAGCAGCATCTGACCAACAGTTACTTGTCCTTATGGAGATGTGTTCTTGTTGGGGCTCACAGCAGGAACTGAAGCCAGCATCAGAGAATATAAGAGAAGCCACCATGAGGTCTTCCCTTTAGACTGGAGAAAGAACTATCCAGATGCATTGGCCTCGGGTTGGTGAAATACCCGTGGCTTGTGTATTGATGTCATACACATGCTGCTGTGTAAGAAGAGAACTCAGGCTCTGATAAACATTAAAAATGAGAGAGCTTGGTGATGGCTGCACATATCTGTGAATATGCAAAAACCTTTGAACAGGTGGATTATATGGTATGTTGATTACATCTCAGTAAAGCTGGGTTTTTTGCTGTTTATTCATTTTTGATAGAGAGTGCATGAGCAGGGGAGGGACAGAGAGAGAGAGAGAGGCACAGAGAATCTGAAGCAGGCTCTGCAATGACAGCAGCGAGCCTGATGCTGGGGCTCAAATCCATGAAACGTGGGATCATGACCTGAGCTGAAGTTGGACGCTCAACTGACTGAGCCACCCAGGTGCCCCTCAATATAGCTGTTTTTAAAAAATGAAAGAGGTGTCTTTTCTTTGTGTAGCTTAAAAAGGAAGGAGGTAACAAAAGACATCACTGCCCCACCTGCTATATATTTCTTCTATGACTCTTGGACTTATTTTGATGTCTTTTTCTGGTAAGAGCTGTGGGATAAGGTCTACCAACTTAAAAGTTGGTGGAAGAGCCTGCCATCAAGCAGCTGACACCCCACCCCCATCGCACCACCAGTCAGTCATCCCTGGAAAAAGCAAACAGAAACAAAATTGGAACTTATGGAGCCAACCTTGAGAAGAGGACACTTCTCTCAGTTTTGAATACCCTGGAGTTGAGACCTGCTTATGGGTATGCCTGAACAGTATGGACAACAGGACTTCGGACCATGGAAAAATCCCCTCAGAAGCCCAAAGCTAGAGATGAGTAAACAATGTCTTGTAGACTAGGTACCTATTTGTACATGACTAGTTCCTTTCGTTACTCCTGAACCTCTAGTAGTCACATTCGTGCTGACCATCGTCTTCCCAGCTGATTGAATACTGCTGCAACAAATACACGGCACGTGTATTGAGTCCTCACCCCTCACCCACAAAAGCTTTGTTAGACGTTATTTGTATTAGTCTACTCCAGCTGCCATGAAAAAATACCATAGGTAGATTAAACAATAGACATTTACCTTCTCACAGCTCCGGAGGCTAAAAGTCTATGATCAAGGTGCAGGCAAATTTGGTTTCTGGTGAAGGTTGTCCTTCCTGGCTTATCGACAGCTGCCTTTTCATGTCCTCATTCATATGGCCTTTCCCCTCTGCTTATGTGGAGAAAGAAAGATCTCTGGTGTGTCTTCCTCTTTTTCTTGTTGTTCCTCAAAAGTATGTATGTATGTATGTATGTATGTATGCATGTATGTATTTTTAAATTTGAGTACAATTGACACAAACCATACATTGTTTCAGGTGCAACACAGTGATTTGACATCTTTGTATATTAGGCTGTGCTTACCACAAATGTAGCTACATTTGTTACCATACAGTGTTATTATAATACCATTGACAATATTCCCTATGCTGTACCTCTTATTCACATGATTTATTCATTCCGTAACTGGAAACCCGTATCTTCCACTCTTCTTGGCCCATTTTTCATATTCCCCCATCACCTCCCCTCTGGCAACAATCAGTTTGTTCTTAGTATTTATAGATCTGATTTTGCTTCATGTTTGCTTATTCTTTTGTCTTATTTTTTAGATTCCACATATGAGTGAAATCATGCAGTAATTGCCTTTCTCTGTCTGACTTATTTCATTTAATATAATACCCTCTAGATTCATCCATGTTGTCGCATATGGCAAGATCTCATTCTCTTGTTTGGCTGAGTAATATTCCATTATATATATACATATATATATTATATATACATATTATATTATATGTATATGAGATATATAAATATATATAAATATATATACCACTTCTTCATTCATCTATTGATGGACATTTGGGTTACTTCCAAATCTTGTCTAAATTGTGTTGTAATAGACAGGAATGCATATATCTTTTTACATTTATGTTTTCACTTTTGGATAATAATAATGGCTCAAATGGTATTTCTATTTTAAATTTTTTCAAAAACCTCCATACTGTTTTCCACAGTGGCTGTACTAATTTACATTCCCATCAACCTTTTACTCCATATCCTCACCAACACTTGTTCTTGTCTTTTTGATTCTAGCCATTCTGACAAGTATAAGGTGATACCTCATTGTAGTTTTGATTTGTAATTCTCTGGTGATTAGTGAGATTGAGCATCTTTTTATGTATCTGTTGTCCATCTGTATGTCTTCAGAAAAATATTCAGGTCCTCTGTCCATTTTTTAAATGGGATTATTTGAGGGGTTTGGTATTGAATTGTGTGAATTCTTTACATCTTTTGGACATTAACCCCTATTGGATGTATCATTTGCAAATATCTTCTCCAATTCAGTAGGTTGTCTTTTCATTTTGTTGACGGTTTCTTTCACTGTGTACTGGTCTTGTCGCAATAGTCTATTTTGCTTTAGTTTTCCTTGCCTTAGGAGACATATCTAGAAAAATGTTGCTACAGCCAATGTCAAAGAAATTACTGTCTGTGTTCTCTTCTAGGAGGGTTGTTTTTTTTTTAAGTTCATTTATTGTTGAGAGAGGCAGAGTGCAAGTGGGGGAGGGGCAGAGAGAGAATGAGAGACAGAATCTGAAGCAGGCTCTAGGCTCTCTGCTGTCAGCGTAAACCCACGAGCCACAAGATCATGACCTGAGCTGAAGTTGGACACTCAACCAACTAAGCCACCCAGAGGCCCCTCTTTTAGGAGTTTTATGGTTTCAGGTCTCTTCCTCTTTGTATAAGGACACCAGTCCTACCAGATTAAGGCCCCATATTTATAACTTCATTTAACTTTAATTTCATCCCTAAAGGCACTGTCTCCAAATATACTCAGAGTTATGTCTTCAACCTATGAATTTTGGTAGGACACAATTCAGTCCATAACACTATTACTTTCTGCATTTTATATCTGGAAAAATACTGAGGCTTAGGGAAGTAATTTTATTATAGTCGAAAGGTCAAGACATGAGCCCAAGAGGTCTGAAGGAAGAAACACATCTTTATCTACTTCATTTATACCACTGTAGTAAATTAATGTCTATATACACTTTGGCCAACATATTACTAGGGAAGCACATTGGGGGGTGGTGGCAGAGAAATCTACAGGGGAATGGAGATCCTAGCAAGGCTAGAATCATAGCAAGCACATTCTGCCAGCTCTCTCCACCATGGACTTCACCTTCCATTGCCAAATTTCAAACTTTTGGGTTTGAGTTTATTTAGAGAGATGACAGTTTTACTTACATGGTCCTGATAAAGATGAAACATTATAATTCAGACACTAGAATCCCCCAAGGGTTTGGATGATATCTCCATGAATGGGGGCAAAGCAGGTAGCCTGTGATTCAAAGTCACCCTGTTCTTTTTGACACCAAGTATTATTTAAGCCATGGGGATCCTTGAGCTCCCCATTATTGCCACAGACACCTGTCCATCATGGATGACCACATGCTCCAAACCTTTCCTCTTTTCCCCTAATATTTTAATGTATTTGCCTAGTGTCCTATTCCCTCTGCCTGGCATGCTGGAGGAAAATAATAACTTAAAAAATACCCAGTGGTAATAATGGCTAAAATGTCTTCTAACGGTATTTCACTTATTTATTCAACAAATGTGGGATTTTTTGGGTTGTTTTGGGATTTCTTTGCTTCCCTATTACAGATCATACACTATTCTAGGGCATCAGCAATATAGTCGTGAGTGTGTAAGTGAAGATCCTTGTTCTCAAAGCACACAAATTCCAGTAAGGAACTTACATTATATGAGAATCTTAATCTTTATCTTAAGCAGTACATCTCTACCGCTAACCTAGTCATAAGCAGTGTGAAAAATGGCCTTGATCTGTAGTCATGATTAGAAGATCCAGTTTTGAGCCCTGGCTTCATGTCTTTCACTTATTCATGTAACATCCACTATGCACCAGGAATTATGCTTGGTGCTCCTGATATAGAAATGACTAGGGGAAAGACAGACCATTACAATGCAATGTGCTAAGTGCTATAAAAGAATCATCGTCAAAGTGCTTTGGAATTACAGAGGGAGCAGTTTGGTCTCTTTGAGAAAATATAGGCAGCTTCACAGAAAACATGAAATTTGAGCTAAGTAATTAAGGAGGAAATATCTTTTAGGTAGAGAAAATGAGGTTGGTCTGTGATTCTATATGCGTAGAGGTTTATGGTGTTTGGGAGGAAGGGAAAAAATTGTCATGGCTAATGAGAATTTCAGGCAGGTAGGAAAAAGTGTAAAGAATACAGATTGGCCAGAGATCTGTCTCTGTATTTCTATGATCATTTCACAAATCCAACTCTGTCAGTTGCCACATATCATATTTCCAGGACACAATCAGAGAACCATAAATAAAATTCACCTCTATAAGTGCTTCTCTTCTCAGCTGTAAGTGCTTCTCTTCTTGGGGTGTACATACATGCTTATATGTATGCAGATATATATTTTTTATCCTGTAAAAATATCATAGTGAGATATAACAGTACTGGGATACTTTATATTCAACATTTTGATGATTTGATTTTACAATACTTATTCAAATTTGACTTGAAATATAAAGTATCTTTACCTCCCATGAAGACAGAAGAATTAGCCTCAAATGCCATTAAATTGAACACATCAGAGCTTGCACCAGGAAATCCCACACTTACACTTTCAAAATTTTTGACTCTATTAAGTGATATAGAAAATCTATTGCTTCAAAGTCATTATGGTAGATTGAAAACAATCCTCTCCCTTGAACCAGAGGATAATTGATCATGAGAGAGTGCAGCACTCTAAAGAAACTTGCTAGCCCTATTTCTGTTCAACAGTCTTCATGCACCAGCCTTTATGAAGAGATTGGAGAAGCAATAAAGAATAACATTATTTTGTTAGCCTTGGTGCTATTTGCCACTGCTCTCTGCCTTCCAAGCACATGGGAATGTTAAAGCATTTCTTTCAAGTATTCATTCTAGACTTTCCAAAGTTTTTTTTTTCTTTCTCTCATGATGACCTGTGATAATATCTGCTTCATCAGCCTGATTCTAGAGTGGAGACAAGACAAAGTGGATATCTAGCCACTTTGTGATGCACATACTGAGGAAGAAACAAACCTTGTTGTTACAGACCACTAAAAATTAGGGATTGTTTGTTACTAGGCAACTACCCTTTCCTGACTGATAACTTTAACAGATTCAAGAGTTGAATCCACTCTATTTTAAAGTATGAGCAATTATTCATGGATCAATTGCATACCATATGTTAGTATATGCTACATATTTTATCCTCATTTTCATACCTACTTAGTAGGAAGGTATATTTTATAAATAATGAAACTGAAGCTCAGAACAGTAAGTTGCAGAGTCAAGAGACAAACCAAGCCCTTTTATTCTAGGTTTGACCTCTTCCATTATTTTTAGTCAAGATCTGGACACAGCGTGAATCCCATTTCAGTGCTTGGTGAAAAATCAAATCCTTCTCTAGGAGTTTTCCAAATTTTCAAAGGACTTTTGAGCCCAAGCCTTTGTTTACTTTCTGGAATTAAAAAAAGAAAACAATTAAAAGAAAAACTCATTACACACACATACGAACACACAGCATTGAGTAAGAGGGGATCTGGCAGCATATCTTAGATCAAACAACTAAAAATCTCATATTGGACATTTCTAGTCTTTGAAGGTTCTTTCAAGCCACCCCACCTCTAAGAGAGTTCCTCTGATGATGTCTGCCCCCCAGGACACATAAATTCCCACTGCTCCTGGCTTGTTTCCTTGTGCTCCTCCTACTCTCCTCCTGGATTTCCCCTGGAACTCCAAATTCCACTCCCTCTACCATTCAGAACAAGTCTGTTCTCCCTAGTTCTTACTTCCCATTTTGCATAGTCAAACCCAGGAAGACTCTCAGCCCTTCATTTAACAGAAGTACCCTCTTTGACAGTTGATTGTAGTTATTTTTAAAAGGACTTTTTCTGTTATACAAACCTTAAAAATGTTTTTTTCATCTTCCTTGATGTTAAGTGTGGACCTTTCAGATGAGACAATGCCTATTCAATTCTCTCACTCAGTACCATTCACCTCCATCAGACAAGTCTTGAGACCTGTGTCATGCAAAGTAAGAGATAAAAAAGAATCCAGCCCCTGACCTCAAGCCATTTACCTTCAAGTTGTAGATCCATGGTAATTATACATGAAACATCTTGAAAACCTCCCAAGTTAACAGTATAGTAGCATTTGTGAAGTTACCATGAATTCAGTGAGGGTCAGATGTTCTCTGGTGGGGAAAGTGGGAGCAAGAAAGGGCTAAAGAGATGTCCAGATACACACAATGGAAAGGTTAGATCCAGATAGGAACTAGAGTATTCGTCAAGACAAGCTGGTGGGAGACATTTTGGTATGTTGTAGTGACAGTTCATCCCGTTCCCAACCTCCTTCTAGACCACTATGCCTGGAGTCATATAGCGATAAAAAAATGAAAGATGTATCAAATCCAAGTGTTTTTACCTCAAGCCCAAGACTCTTTTTCATGCCCCAGTAGTTCAAGTGGTGATCCCGCAAAACAATAGTTTATCATCAATTGGACTGATGGGTCCTGCATGTAAACTCTGGTCTTTTTTCTAATTGTTGAGGAAAAATATCAATGCATAATGTTTTGTTCAATTTTGAGTTTTTGTTCTCTAAGTCTTTTTAAATCCCTTTACTCACATCTTTACTCTGACAGCAAAACAAGAAGTTGTAAATAACTATTAATGGGGAAAATGAGAAACTGTCTGCACTCTTAGTTTTTTCTTTATTTGTTCTTTCATGAACAAGTACTCCTGAAGGTAGGAACTCAGGCTTTGGAGCCCTTCTACCTGAGTTTACATTTCTGTCTTGCTGCCTATGAGCTGTGTGTCTTCCTTGGGCAAGTCATTTAACCTTTTAGCATCTTGGCTTCCTCACCTATAAAATCGGCATACTTATAACACCATCTCACAGGAACATGGATGACAATAAAATAGTAGCAACAATAACAATAATAGCTAACGTTTATTGAGAACATAGTATATGCCAGGCAGTATCAGGAACTAATTAATTTTTCAATAAATGTAAGTTGTTGTCATTGTTGTTATTATTTTGTCATCAGTGTTCCTAATGGTAGAATTGTTCCTAATGTGTTTAATGGAAAGAAGTAAAACATTATTTCATCTTGTTCAGAATAAGCTCCACAACTGTCGTGGTCTGTGCCACCTGAAAACCGTGGGAAGAGCCCCGCATTGCCTATCATGGTGGCTGATGTCATTCTTCCTTCACATACACGTTCATACCAATAATTTTCCATTCAAATTTCAAAATAGAACATTTGCTTCTAGTTGGGCAAAAATCCCTGTTCTGAAGCCAACAAGGCAGGCAGAATTCATTGACTGTTCTGGTGTATGTTAGATAGCGGGGGAGAAGCCCTCGAGGAAATGCTTAAGATTTTCTACTTTTGTTGCTATTTGGAGGTTCCTTTATGCATGTGTCACAGAGAGGGGTGCAATTGTATGTAGTTCTATAGCTCTCAAATGTAATGGATCATCATGTTGGAATTACAGCAGAGCTTCTCTCTATGGCTTCAGTTCCGCCACTACTAATAACAAAATGATTTCTTATTACAATGGAGAAAACTGAGTAAGATGCACTGCAAATCCACTTTACAATTCTCCCAGTAAACAAATTAATCCTGACATCACCCTGAAACTGAGTACATTCTGTGATTAAATGATTACTCTGTTCTACACTGAGGAGTCCTTGTCAATCCTCCTTCTTCACAGAATGTATGTGTTCGGATATTTTCATTTAATCTCAACCAACCAGATAGAGAACTTCCAGATGGTAAGAATGCTCATAGATTCTGCTTTTCACCTAAGGCAAGGATATGAAATTAAATGCCCAAATTATTAAAGTAACACTTTTCTTCCAATTATTAGTCATTGTTTAGAGATTGACATTTTACAAATAAAATTAACATCCTGCTGAGGACATAGCTCTTTGCACCACAGAGGTATCCCTTCTGCCTTGAAATTGCATATTTTGGAATTTATTAATTTACATATTTCAAGATTATCCTGTTTGAAAAGATCACAATGAACCAACTTCTGTAAGGTCTCACTAAATTGGAAATAGTATGGTCATTTCTAGTGGCCCAGGAAAAATCTCTGTATCAACAAGGCTGCATGATTAAGTCACTCAGAAATCAAGGATATAGCTTGCACAAGAAGTAGTTTCTACAATGCATAGACAGAAATCTTTAAATAACTAACTTACCTGATCAGGAAATGAACCTATACCTGAATCTCTGTAGTTAATTCCAGATATGGCAAACCAACCAAGCTTCTGAGACTCACGTTAAAACTCTACTCACAAGTTTAGCAATATGAAGTGCAAGTTCTCCAAAAGGAAATATAACATTAGCCAAGCATGCTCTACAGAATCCATTAGACTGGAATCCAGGAGCATAGATAGCAGTGCCCATAACCTGTCATCAAGAGTTCTTGATTATTCAAATATAGAGAATGCCAAGGGTTGGAGCATATTCATGGAATATATAGGTCAAGTTGCTTTCGATAAATACTTAAAAATAAAGCTTCATATCAAGCATTTCTTAACAAATATTATTTCCAACCTTCATAATAACTTTGCAAGGTGAGTGCCATTATCCCCATTTTACAAATGAAATAAGTAAGGATCAGGAGTGCTGGGTCATCTTCTGAAGGCTTAGGACATAGTAACTGGCCAAGCCAGGGTAAGTCAGCTTCATTCAACACCAAGCCAGATGCATTTCCCTACATACTGAAATATTTCCTCAATGTTTGCATGGTGCTTTTCTATATATTAATTGCTACATTGGCTCTTGCCATCATCTGTCTGATATAGGCATTACTGTCCTTGTTTCAAAGAGGTGGGAAACTGAGGTTCAAGAAAATAAGTGACAGCTAAAGGCCATACAGGGAATAAGTGGCAGTTGTCTTCCAATTGTGCCTAAATGCACCTGCCTGAGAATTAGCAACAGAACTCCATCCTCAACCAGGAGAGTAAGATTCAAATTGAACTGATTTGTGGTAGATCCTTAATCAGACACATTCCATTTAACTTTTTTCAAAGTCTGTTGCCATGGTTGTTAAGACCAGCATGCATTCCTTGAGATTACAACAGTCTCACAGCTGACGATGCTGGAAATTGTGTTGTGAGATGTCATTACAAGGAGAGTGAAACCAAAAAACAATAAAGAAGAAAATTTAGTTTATAGCAATAGGCTTCAATGCCTAAGATCACTGTTCCATTTGGAATTGTATCTAAATATCTTATCAACTTCTACTATATTATTATTAATTATTATTATTATCTTTGTTAAAGAATGCATGATCTTTACGGAAAAAATATTAAATATAAAAAAGTAGAAAGAATAAGGGAAAATCCATAATTCTAGCCTCCCAAGTCAACTACAACAAACAGTTTGTTTTATTTCTTATATAGCTTTATATATCCTTATATATCTTTTACAAAGTTATATTGGACATATAACTTTTGTTCTTTTTTTATTGAGGTATAATTGACATACAACATTATATTAGTTTCAGGCATACAACATGATTCATTATTTGTATATATTCCAAAAGGATATATAACTTTAGATTGTACTTTTCAATGTACATCTTATATATTAAATGTTATAACTTGGGCATAACCAGCAACAGGTTAATGGCTGCTAAATTATGTACTGAGCATGGTTATAATGATTTATGTAATATTTTGCTCAACAGAATAGTCCTTTAAGCTTTCACCAAGTGATTTCTATTATGAAAAACATGGCAATTGGCATCATTATGTATAAAGTTTTTTATTTTTTTTAACATTAAGCTTGTTTCATTGGACAGACAAAAATAGAAGTAAAGATCATTTTAAGATTCTTAGTAGAGATTAGTAGTCAAATTATTAGTAGTCAAAGTATTTTTAGGTTTATTTTCTATTTGTACTATAATTAGTATCATTTGAATATCCCATCTTCATCAAATTGACCGAAATCCCCCAAAGTATTCTCAAGTATTCTTTGAGCTTGTGTCATCCATTCTGAATTTAGCCATTGCACCAGTTCATTCTCGTGCTAGAAATCATCTTTGGCTCCAAAGAAAATAATTGAAGACTTTTCAACAGATAATCAATGACCTCAAGCCAGCACTGCCATTAAGCCATTTGCTTCACTTCACCATCACCTAATAATTGAGCATTCTAGAGAATGCAGCTGTAACCAAAAACGTTTAGCATCCATAGGCAGTCCTTGGACAATCTGTTTCTGGATGTTCTTGCTGCAGAGTCTAGCCTTGTCCAAGTTGGTCAACAGCTGATCTTTGATGAAGCAACCATCACTTGTAAAAGGCCATCTCACGTTATAGGTCGTCCCTTTGGGCAGTCTTTTCCCCATAAAATTGTCCAGTGTTGGGATAGCTTTGGAGAAATATTCCTTACAAGAGATGAAGTTAGGGCTCCACTGAGTCTTCAAAAAGAAATGCAGATACAGATTATCTGCAGGGAGATGGAGAACTTTATTCACTAGAATCTTTCTCTGGGCACAGGAATAAAAGGAATATTCCCAGAAAAGGACATTGTCTTAACTGAAAGAGGAAGAAGGAGAGACAGGAGACACAGAGGGTGAGAGGGTGAGAGAGAACCAGGTAATCTTTTTGTTTCCATAAACTGGGAACAAAATGAGGGGATTTTTTTCATGTCTTCAAACAGATGTATGAGTAAAGAAAAATATTCACATAGTTAGTATATTTTGCTGAAAATGATATTGTATGTAAACCCCTGGAATAGCCCTTCAAGAAAAGATAGTAAAGACACATTATTTTCTGGTCTTCTGGAGTTAAATTTATAGTGTTTTGGGATGAGGGTGGTGGCAGTGTGTTTTTCTTATCAGGCTGTTTTATGTGTTACCTGGCAGGTCTCAAGGTGACTCTATATTGAAGTTACATAAATATGTTCCAAGGAAACCACTCTGAACCAATGGGGTCTTCACCAAAGCCCATATATTTTGTATGCTGATGTGCCTCCCATCAACTTCCACCTCTCTCATCCTATCTCTAACACTTAGATTATAACTTTCACTATAGACTTACATCCTGGCCATTGCTCCTACTTATCATCCCCCATTTTTTAATTTTCCTCCTAGTATGGGCTTTACTATCCTATCTATACTACCCACACTCCCATAGCATTGCCAGCCCTGCATGGTTACTAGTATTCAGCTCAGTAGTTTTAGCATGGCCTAGGTACCTAACATCAGTCTATGCAATAGAGATACACACCAATCACACAGTCAAGGGAAGATAAACTCATTAAACAACTTTTGATTACCATATATCATTTTGACAAATTATACATCGGAAGGAGAAATCAAAAGTCAAGTTGGAACTTCAATATCATCTTCTGAAGCTATTGTATCAATACACTATCCACCACTCAATAGGAGTAAAGCCACATCTTGTTTGAAGATCAGTTCCCAGTGTTAGTTTTAGGTGAAAATTCAATATAGTAAGAAAAAAATGCTATCAAAATCCCTCAAATCATCCATAAAGTTGTATATAATAGAATCCTCAACAATTCTAGAAGCCAAAAAAACCGAAAGCAGAAACAGGTTTTCCTCTGGGATTAGAATGGATCACTAAGGCTTCAGTCAAGCACCAGAGAAAATCATTAGGATGTGTTTAGAGGCCATGTTGTATAAAAAAGTATAAACTATGTTTTAAATTCTTGACATAGAATCCACATAGGAAGATGCTCCCACTAGGAGATACCAGGCGAGTTGGAAAGACATAGGAATACCAAAATTATAGCTTCCAGTTCACATTCACTCATTGAATGGCTGAATGAGCAAAAATATCTATGCATCATAGTAGTTATGGCATATCTACTCTTTAAGGATATCAAGCCTTTTTGGAGTATTCATTCATTCATTCATTCATTGATTCATTCTAGAAACACACACCATTTGCCCTACTCTGTACCAGATATCATATTGGGTACTGCATCAGTTAATAGTAGAGCAAGACACATTCTTGATTCTTTAGGAGCTCATTGTCTCATGAGGGAGAAACAAACACTTGAGCCAATATTGATAATTCAATGCATGAACAGAAGTGCAAGCATGAATTTATGGGAACACAGTAAGAGGTCTTATCAGCTTGCCTTGGATAGGTTGTGGTAATCACAGAAGTTTCAAAGAAGAGGTTCATCATCTTTATATGAATATGAATTTATAATCCTCAGTGCAAAAAAAAAAAAAGCTGGTAACTTCCGCTCTAAAGGTAAAGAATATATCATTCATACAAGAGTTTCTCCAAAAGAAAAGCTCACAATCTTCCTAGTACTATTTGTTCATTCTTTCATACATTCATTCAACTAATTTTCAAAGCACTATGCTGTGGAGATTTGAGTATGAACTTTGGAGTCCCTTAACCTGGATATCCTATGTAAATTTGACAATTACCAAGTTCTCTAAATCTCAATTACCTCCTTTTTAATGTATGGATAGTAAATGAGATTTTTTTAAATTAATTGAGATGATACATGCAAAGTACTTAGCATAGTGCCTGAGATAGACTAAGTGGTCAATAAACATCAGCCACTGTACTCTTTATTTTTTTTATTTTTTAATATTTTATTTATTTCTGAGACAGAGAGACAGCATGAGCAGGGGAGGGTCAGAGAGAGAAGGAGACACAGAATCTGAAACAGGCTCCAGGCTCTGGGCTAGCTGTCAGCACAGAGCCCAACGTGGGGCTGGAACCAATGAACTGTTTGATCATGACCTTAGCCAAAGTTGGATGCTTAACTGACTGAGCTACCCAGGCACCCTCACTGTGCTCTTTTTAAAGAGGACTAGGAGCTCCCTGGGAAAAACTGAAGACAGGATTCTAAGCCAAGAGAACAGCTTATGCAAACAAACAGAATTAAGAAAACACACCATGTGTTAAGGAAACAAGACAGTTCAGTTTGGTGATTGTGTAGAGTATGTGGCTGAGGGGAGTGGCAAGTGATGAGATTGGATAGATAAGTTAGGTCCAGATTGTGAAAGACTTTGTAAACTGTATGAACGAGTCTGAACTTTATCCTCCTGGCGAGGAGGAGACAATGGACATCTTCAAGCAGGGAAGCAATATTATGGCTTTTTTTTTTTTTCCAGGAAAAAAAATCTGGCAGCAGAGTATATGAGAGATTGGAGTAGGAGCATAGGAGGCAGGGATAGTAGTGGGAAATGTTTGCAATAATCGTGGCAAGAAAAATTTCAGGGAGTTGGTAATGAGTGGGAAATGAAGTAGAAGAATCAGATTTGAGTGATAGTTCTAAGGTAGGATTAACACAGCACAATGATTGATCAAATGTAAGTAATAAGGGAGAAGGAAATCTAGAATAACTCTAGCTAGAATTAAGACAGGAAAACAGAGGCATCATAGAGTTTGTTGGTCAAATAAGTAGTATGTGTATGCCAGACATGCTAGCAGAACTGTTGAACAGACCGTTGAAAACTGGGTCTAGAGTTCATTGCAAAGCTCTGAGCTAAAGAAATAAATTTGGGAGTCATCAGAGAATAGTGAGCAGTGAAAGCTCTGGGAATGGTTCCAGGAAGAGGAGTTCAACATGCTATCTTCTTAGTCTGTTGCATTACTTTCCCTGGTATTCACTCTTCTGAAATGAAGTGAAGTATAATCCATGTCACATGGTCTCCAGAAATAAGGTCTTCCAGTGATCCTAGAGCTATTCAACTTTCACCACATTTTATTCCACAAATTGCACCCATGGTTAAGCCACCTCACTTTCTAATGCAGAGGAAGTGTCCTATGGCATTGAATTAATAAAAAAAAAATACATGCTTCTTGGACTTTGTTACTTCTTGATGGTGGACAGAAAGCATCGCCTCTTACTATGAATAATTTACCTCAACTTGTCTCAGCCACAAAATATTGGAGAACTAAACTGCTCATTTTTTACAAGGCAAGATTAAATGCATCTTCAGAATGTAACTGCATACACGTTGATCAAGAAGCCCATCTTTTTATGACAGAAATCAAGGTTCAACATTCTACCCCTTTACCATTTGTCTTCTCAAATCTTTGGGAGGGTCATTCTTCTCTGTAGATAGACCTAAAGTCTTAATTGTGTCTCAGATCCATAATGACTATGTACAACACTTTTGGGACAAGAAATTTTTATTGTAGTTGTTTCTAAAGGGCTTGTGATGCTCCTGGTTCCACCTTAAATGTCAGCCCTAGGCCAGTTATCTGAAGCAAATGAATGCTTACAACACTATCATTTTTTTTTTAATGTTTCATTTATTTCTAGGAGAGAGAGAGAGACAGTGTGAGCAGGGGAGGGTCAGAGAGAGAGGGAGTCACAGACTGAAACAGGCTCCAGGCTCTGGGCTGGCAGTCAGCACAGAGCCCGACGCGGGGCTCGAACCCACGAACCGCGAGATCATGACCTAAGCGAAAGTCGGACGCTTAACCGACTAAGCCACCCAGGCGCCCCAACAACACTATCATTTTTAAAAATAGTTCACCGTTTACTTTGGTTGAGCATAGAGAATTTATGGGTAGGAACATTATTAGGAACCATCATGCCTCATCACCCTCAAGCTAATGTTGGGGGGGGGGGAAAGCTGCAGACTACCAAGGATGCCCACAAGCTGACTGATGAACAAGATTAACCAGAATGGCTTGGCCATTTCCTCATTACTCAATATAACATGTCTTGTTAACAGCAAGAGTCAGTTATACCAAATCACTGGAGAAAGAACAAAGAATTGAAATTTAGAAACCCTGGGTTCACATCCCAGCTCCCATCTCAAGCAAATCAATTAAATTTTCTAGGGGGACAGTGTCTCTGTTTGTCAATGTCTCTATTTATAAAGAAAAGCAAAGCAAAACTTGTAGTTTTTTTTAAAGCATTAACAAGACAATGTAAGTGAAAACACTCAGCATCTTGCCAAGTAATAAGGATCCAATACTGAATTTGAATAAGAGCTTGGGATCTAAGTAAGATCATGGTCTGCTTATACCAGGTGTTGAGTCTTTGCCATAGGATTTAGTGTGATGGAACTACTGAGGTCACAGATCTTGGGTCACATTAGTTGGAGACTGTAGATGACTTTTAGGAAGTAGCTGTGCTTCTGATTGTGATTTTTCAGGTACTCCACAATTGAACATACCTTTACCATATCATAGAAAAGCTGTAGTCAGCTTCACTGCTGACGTAAAACAAAAAATAATAATAATACACTTACAGAACTCAAGGCAGAAAAAGGTAGGACATACCTGATATAATAAAGTTTTGTGCAGAGAACTAGGTGCCTCTAAACTCTAAACTAGAGTTGCCTTAATATCATAACATAGAATGTATGACCAATATTGTGCATAATTTGCAAACCTATTTCTATTCCCTAGGAAATATGAAGATATATATTTCCTGCCCTGGTATAAAATTTGGGGAGAGAGGGGATTCCAAAGGAGTTAAAGTGAATACAAAGAATTGAAGAGAGCAAACTTAGGAAATAAACCAGTTTTTAAAAGGTCAAAGATATTTAGGGATGCTTGCCAGGATAAATAGCATAGGTTCAAAGAAAAAAAAAAAAACACTGTAGTGAATTAATATTTTAGAGCTCCATCTCATAGCCCAGTATACATCATTCTCCTTATATATAATAATGAAATAAGCACATACTTAGCAGATACTCACCAATGAGAAATCGATTTCTGGAGCCCACCTGACAGTCAACCCACAGCTTGCTACTGATACAAAGAAAGATTAATGTACCTGCTCACACAGTCAGTGGAGGAGGTTTAAGGTTGCATCTTATTCATGACCAAATCCTCTCCAGCCAACCATGCCACTTCCTGGAACCATCTGTGAGAAGCTGTGGACTTTGTCATCCTGGGCCATTTATCCAGGCATGATGTTTAATTAGTGCACACAAAGTTGATGTGAAAGGCTTGGCAGCTCATCCCCTCACCCCTGTTGGGTTCAATGCCTCATTAGAAAAGCCCTGGATGGCTGACCAGCCAGACAAAATTAACAAGCACATTTTTCTAACCATCCACAATAGCAGTAACTAACATTTTCATGAAGATTTCAGGTTTACAAAATGCTGTTATGTATGTAATAGTCTTTGTTGTGGGGTAGTAGACAGAGCACCAGACCTTAGATTTGGAAATCCCAAGTCTACATCTCAATTCTGCTATTATGGGACATTGGAAAAAGGATTCTGTCCTCTTTATGTCTCAGTTCTCTGCCCTGTGAAATGCCTGCATGTGAGTTGTTTGGATTAACTGAGATAGTACATGTGAAAATAACTATACCCTTGCTGATATTCAGTGATTATTGATGTGACTCAGTCTACTGCCTTCCAACTTCTCCATCCATCTAGTTTAAAGAGCAAAATGCTCTGCTGTACTATGCTGTCTGGTGGCTCCAGACAGACCCTCTGAATAGACTGGACAACCATTGACTATAGAGGTTAACTGAGAAGACTATGTATACAATAGGAGATTCAGGCAGGGCAAGTGGAGTGGAAGATACTGTCAGATAGGTTTACATGTCTTCAAATAAGATCTCATTGGCAATCCAGGCCTTAGAAATTATTTTCTAGCTAAAGCAAGATTCTTGTTGGTTGCTGACCCAACATGGTTATGCTGTGTCCATGTGACCAAAGGAAACACTTTGAAGAAAACAGACGACTGTTAAAGTTTGATTCCAGAACAGAGATCTTGTGTCTTAAATCATTTTCTCCCCGACGTGTTCTGTTTCAAAATTCTGCAACTGAGTCCTGAGCTTCCTCAAGAAAAGGGGGCCGGAGCTCATACAGGAACTGTATTTGAAGGAAAGCAGTGATTACCTCTCCTATCTTTCACAGTCAAATAAATATTTACTAAGTAAGGACACACAGCATACATTAAAATTAATGCTTCGCACAGCTTTGGAAATGTCTGTCATTTCTGTCAATGTTTCAATAGCTCCATGACTGTGAATGGCTCTGCTGTCTCTCGGTGAGAGCTGCCATTTTCCTGACGGTGCTCAGCAGGAGATCAGGGCTGATTATATACTCAGAGCCAAAGGACGAGCTGCTAAGCAGAGGAAAGCTCAAGGGAGAAAGGACAAACTGACGTTCAGTGAGGTCTGCAGCCATTCTACTGTATTTTTGGAGAGTAATTTAATGGTGATTTCAAATAAAGAAAAGGAGCTGCACCTAATAGGGACATCCGTGTTTATAGACTATTAGCAAAAGAACACTGGAGAAAACTGACAATCATCTTTCCTTGGTTAAATAGCCTGTGCAAAGCTATGTCTTCTGTATGTCAAGTTGTCACCAGCCCAAGGGTTTAAGAAGGGACAGTTTGCACTTAAAAGATATTGATGCATGTGTTTACCCAAGTGTCATTCATCCAATGTCTGTACAATGTGGAGATATTTGGACTTGAGTAATTTTATTTTAGTGCCTTCCCCTCCTCTAGGAATAGTGTCAACTCCTGTCACTAATCTGGTTGCTAAAGTGATGGCTAACAGTTTCATTAATGGTATATTTGTAATCTCTTTAAAATGCCAGTGATCTACTCCTCTCGGAAAATACACACAACCATTAAGAAAGCCACTTTATTTTAGCCATTGCTCTTTCCATTGGCACCTTAGGTCCTACTGCGGCTACAGCCACCAGAAAATGAAAGAAAATTTGACCAGCTATTTTGGGGCAGTGGAAGAAACAGACCTGGAGAGCTGTAGAAATGGAGAAAGTAAGAGGTGAGATGGGAAACTGCAAACAGAGAGGTATGTGTTACACAGTTGACTACATTTTCCAAGTATTCACAAATGAATTAGTGACATTCCTGAATGTGCTGGAATGTCTTGCTTCATTCCAGCTGTGTTTTCTCTGTGACTCACACATTAGGGTCCCATCTCTTCAGTTCTAATATGTGAATGGTCCAATTTAACATCAGTGCTGGATTCCTGCACTTTTTTGTTGTTGTTAGGAAAAAAGCCAGTCCTCTCTACCAATGTCTTTATCAATGAATATGCTTCCCCAGTAAAAGTATTTTACATCTTAAAAGTGGGTTGGAAGCTCACTACAGGAGCTCCATCTCTAAAACTTCTTTAAGTTCCCAGGGTGTTTGAAACATTTTTATTATTTTAGCATAAATTGCAAAGAAACTTGAATGTATAATTCCAACATCCAGGATCAACTTGGGTTTTAGTTTGGTTTTTCTAAACCCATCAAAACCTGAGATGAGGAGTCTAGCAGGGGAGATTTACTGAAGAAGTGTTCTCAGGGTGGGGAAGTCAGAACAGCAAAGGGAAAGAAGACAAGCAGCGTACGTTCAGGTGAAGTTCCAGCCTCAAACTCAATCTGTGGGGAGCTCTGGAGGATAAATTATGCTGCAGAGTTTCTTCCACGTAGAGGCAAGGGAGCTAGAATTTCAGACTTCTGAGCCAGTAAACCACTAGCTCCAGGATTCCCCAGAGGAATGTAAACTACCAAGTAATTTTGGCTCTTTGAAGATCTGGGCAAAGAGTGGCCAATGGCCCAAGGGTAGTCTGTTAAGAACAAAACATGGAGGAGCTAGGGGATGGCATTGGCGACGATCTGTGTGGAGGACCGACAGCACACCAGTACCATCCTATGGTCATTTATCTACTACACAGTCATTTAGTGCCTACTATGTGCAAGGTACTGTGCCAACTGCTAGATATATAACAATGAACAAGAAATGATTTCCTGAAAGATGTCAGCAGCTAGAGGAAAGGCCAGACATATAAAAAGACCACAAAATATCACGTGTTTGGTATTTTCAGAAATAAAAGGGGTACGAAATCACAATGAATAAGTGCCTACCAGCCACGGGTGGATGACATGCAAAGTTTCAGAGAGAACATCATCTTACTTTTGAGCAAATAGAAGAACTTGAAATCTTTGGGAAAAGGATGAAGTTCTCCACACTCAGCCTTGCTGAGCTCTGCTCACGCCCTGCATTATTGTTGTTTTTCTGACCCATTCATTAAATATTCACACAGAAAACATTTAGTGAGAACCTGATATGTTCCAGGAACAACAATGGGCACTGGGGAGACCAAGAAAAAGAACAGTCCTAACCCCTGAAGGAGCTTATATCTTGAGCTCATCATTGCCCACGTGGAAATGCAGGGTTTCCATCTAAAACTAGGGCTTACAGACTCTTGATACCTATCTATACCCAAGAGTAGTTCATGGAATATATGAGGTCAATGGAAGTGCTGTCAATAAGTAGGCTCTCAGAGCCCCCCGGGGGCCGGCGGTTCAGGGGAGGCGGGGGGAGGAAAAGAGCATGGAATTTTTTCTTTTTCGTCATTGTGGAAGATGTGGATAGTTAGCCACAAACTTAAATTCAAGTGACTATTAAGTTCAAGTGACTATTACCCCCAGTGAAATACCTAAAATGTCTTAATATATGGTCAAAAATAAAAATTAAAAAGTAAATGAATATTAAGCTCCCTGTGGTAGTTACTACCATAGACAGCCAAGCAAAATCACCCATGAAAAAGCATGAGAATGACGGATGGTGATACCCAGGGCCCAAATCTGGATGTGACTGTCAGTAGAAAAATGAAGAAGGAAAGCAAATAATGTGGAGAAACAGCAAGTCCTAAGTGATTTTTGCCCATGTCATCTGCTCCAGTCCACTGGCTGCAATGTCCTCCTCTGGCTAGTCCAAAACCTTCACGAACATTTCCAGGCAGCCAGTTTCTACCTCTTTAAGGAGGTAATACAAACCTTTCGCTTACTTCTAACAGTTCTTGTGTCTACACCACTCGTTGAGCTCTTTGCAAATCATCTGGTCTTACTTAGCTGCCTCTTATATCCCCAACAGCTCTGTAAACTCCTGGAAGGTAAAAAATTCTTACTCTTTTTCGTCTCCCCAGGCTGAGTACAAGGCAAATATCTTAGAAGGAAAATCTCATGTTTGCTAATGGAGGAAGAGACTGTCCCCAAACTCCAAGTGTGTCCTCAAATTCTGGTGGACAGAGCAAAATGTGGGTGCAGGGAGAGATTGCATATTGGCAACAATGCAGATGAGTCAGCAAACTTAGCAAGATTAGCCTGGAAACAAAACAGAGAATGGGATGAGATTAGGATCTGACTCTAGTGAAAAAGATGACAACCCTAGTCAAAGGGTTGACAGAAAGCAAAGGGCAAGAATCAATTTAAGGAATAAGTCAGAATCAGAGCTGTCAGGGGCTAAAAGGCAAGAAGTTAGAGAAAGAAAATTTGAAAGTTAGGTCTGGGCTATGCTGTACAGATAACTCTGCTGAGATCAATCTCCTTTTTTACTTTAAAAACTTTTACATACAATAATTATACATAATTAATGCATATAGCTTGATGACTTTGGACATAAGTATATACCTGCGAATCGATTCATCATCACAGTCTAATCCATAAACCTACTCATGATTTCCATGGTTTCTCCTCCTCCATTTTCTTCTCCTTCCCCTCCTCCTCCTTCTCATCTTCCTCATCTTTCTCCTCCTCCTCTCTCTCCTTCTCCCTCTCCCTCTCCTCTTTCTCCTCATTATTACTTTTTAAAGAACACTCAACATAAGATTTACTCTTTCAGCAAAATGTTGGTGTACAATACAGTACTGCTTATGCCACAGTGTACAGTAGATCTCTAGGACTTACTCATCTTGTATAACCAAACTTTAAATGCTTTAACTCAAAACTCCTCATTTTTCCCTTCCCTCAGCCCTGGACAACCATATTCCACTGCTTCTATGACTTGATGATTTTACATTTTCATGTAATTGATATCCTGTAGTATCTGTTCTACTGTGTCTGGCTTATTTCACTTAGCGTAATATCCTACAAGTTCATCCATGTTATTGGAAATGGTGGGATTTCCATCTTCTTTAAGGCTGAAAATATACCATTGTGTGTATATGTATGTATGTAGGTAGGTAGGTATGTATATATGCAACATTTTTTTTAATAGTTTATTGTCAAATTAGTTTCCACATAACACTCAGTGCTCATCCCCACAAGTGTCCTCCTCCATGCCCATCCCCCCCCCCACATCCATCAGTCCTCAGTTTTTGTCAGCATTCAAGAGTCTCTCATGGTTTGCTTCTCTCCCTTTCCCCCACCATTTCTGCCCTTCTTCTCCCCCTTGTCCCTCCGTCAAGTTCCTCCTAATCCTCCTATACATGCAAACATATGATATTTGTCCTTCTCTGCCTGACTTATTTCGCTCAGCATAACACCCTCAAGGTCCATCCACGTTGCTACACATGGCCAGATTTCATTGTTTCTCATTGCCATGTAGTATACCATGGTATAGATAAACCACATCTTCTTGATCCATTCATCTGTTGATGGACACTTAGGCTCTTTCCATGTTTTAGCTATTGTAGAGAGTGCTATATATGCAACATTTTTAAATTCATTCATCCATCATTGAACCTTTAGGTTGCATTCATGTCTTGGCTACTGTGAATAGTGCTGCACATGGAAGTGAACATGGGAGTGCAGATAGGTCTTTGAGATCCTGATTTCAATTCCTTTGATATATATACTCAGACATGAGATTGCTAGAGCATGTGACAGTTCTATTTTTAGTTTTTTAAGGAATCTGCATACTCTTTTCTGTAGTGGCTGCACCAATTTACTTTCTCACTAACAGTATACAAGAGCTCCCTTTTCTTCCCATTCTCACCAAAATTTGTTACATTTTGTTTTTTTGGTAAAAGCCATCCTAACAGATGTGAAGTAAGTGGCCATCCTCTTTGATGACTAAGTCTCCATTTAATGATTACTGTCAAGTTGTGTTAATGGCTGCCTCAAAGGACACAGAGTTACATGTTTTCACATGAAATTTCATTTTTGAGACTAAAGTTCTTAAAGACTACAACAATTCTCTATTCTTCAATTTGATCTGAAAAGATTACAGAAACTGTGAAATGGCTATGCCCAAAGGAAAGAACATGTGCTCCAGATAAAAATTTATTAAGACAGTTCTGTTGTTTCAAACAACTATCTTTGACTTTTTATAGGAATAAAGGTAAAAGTAGGTAGAAATTAGCTGAAAGTAGTTGGGGAAGCCCTTAAGGAAGCAGAAAAATTGAATACCTAGATCAGCGCTGTCTGTAGAACTTTTAGCGATGATGGAAAGCTTCTGTATCTACACTGTCCAATCCACATGATGGCCACTAGGTATTAGGCACTTGAAGTGTGGCTAGTGCAACTGAAGAGGAACTGAACTTTTTATTTTCATTAATTCTAATTAATGTAAATTAAGAAAAGCACTTATGGCTAATGGCTCCCACACTGCAATGCTAACCTAGATCTTCACCTGAGGTGGATGAAGAGAAAACAATAAAATAAAATGGCTGAAGAAAGAGAATAAAAAAGACAATGACTAAAATTGAGAAAGTGACAAGAATGGGTAACAAAGTTGGTTGATAGAAGGAAAGAGCAAACAAGACCATCTGGGAGATCTGTTTTTATTTAGGAGAAGATGTGTTGCTAGGAGATATATCAGCCTAAGACCAAAGTTAAAATAGCTTAGCTAGGAGAGGTTAGATTGGCAAGCAGCCTTGTCAGGAAATATCAACCAGTTTCTACAATCTGGATGAATGTTGAACTGAGAACTCCTTCCATGTTCAACTTCCAGGATCCTAAATAAAGCCATGTGCAGTGTCTGTTTTGGTTTTAGATTAGGCCAAGGAATATTCCTCAAAGTCACTTTGTTTGATGCTACTTTCCAAGGAATAATAGTTCTCATTATCTGAAAGACATATCTGACTGGTTCAGTCGTGAACCCCAGAAAAGAACACTAAGGAAAATGACACTCATCCTTATACACATTTCATTGATTTACCAAACCTGTAGACGTTTGTAGCACTATGTCCATCAATCCACAGAAAAGCAGATGACTTTGCTTCTCATTGGTGAAATGGAGAACTCCCTACATAAACCATATGACCAAACATAGACCAAACAAACCAATCCTCCTTGTTCATGTTCAATCAGAGACATTTTCTGAACACTGGGAGACTCTACTGAGGTCATTAAAAACATCAAGGTGGAGAAGTTCCTGCAGGAGAACAAGAAGAAACATGCTCTCTTTTTTCTTTAAACATAGGAAGCTGCTGCTCCCAGATCAAGTCATTTGCATTGCTTGTTTTGCACCTTCCCCTTGAGTAGGCTATTCCCATCTGACTATGTTTACGTGTTACATAAAAAAGCTACCCAGTGGAGGAAAACTAACTAGTATCTTCATAGAGCTAAACTGTTTAGGAAGCCTTTCTAAACCATTATCTCCTTGATCATTGCATCATCTTTATTTTGTAAAAGACACAACAGAGACTCACAAGAGTCTACACAAGGTAGACTATACAAGGTTACTGGGCAGGTGAGTGGGAGAGAAACAGTGGCCTTTTCCTTCAGCCAAATCTTAAATAAAGGCACCTACCTCAGGATCTGACTCTTCGTCCTAGGAATTGCTTCCTTTTTTCCTCAAACACACACACACACACACACACACACACACACACACACACACACACAATCTATACTTCTCAGGCTGAAGAATCGTTTCCAGACTACAGTACCTAAAAATCACTGGCAGGCCAGCAAAGAGGCATCAACACATAAAGATACTAAGATATTCACTGTTAGGGCCACTGTGTGTGAGTCACAGACCTGTAAATCTTGACCAGAAGTGAGAAGATGGATTTAGGCAAAAAATGATTTTCAAGAAAAGAAAGAAAAAGGTGCAAGAAATGTTTTTACAAATCAGAAATAGGAGGTGGACATTTTAGGTCTGAATTAGTAGCTGGTTGATAAGAAGAGCTACTCCATTACCATGTTCCAAACAATAAGAGTTTTGCAAATACTTTCCTTTTAAAAACAAACAACAAACAAACAAAACCAACAACTTGATTCTGTAGTGGCTGCGTTGACTATCCAGAATTTATTCCTCCTGAAATGATTGGTCTGTGCTAGTCATAATTCCATCCTTGTATACCAGTCATTACTTTTGGAATAAGCTGCTAACCCAATGATCTTTTCCCTCACTCTTAAGTTGTTGTTGTTTTTTTTAATTTTTTATGTCTTTATTTTATTTTGAGAGACAGACAGAGAATGAGCGGGGGAGGGTCAGAGAGGGAAGGAGACACAGAGTCGGAAGCAGGCTCCAGGCTCTGAGCTGTCAGCACAGGGCCTGACGCAGGCCTCGAATCCACACTGTGAGATCATGACCTGAGCTGAAGTCAGATGCTTAACCAACTGAGCCACCCAGGCGCCCCATCCCTCACTCTTAGGTTAAGAGACACTGAATATGTGACTTCCCTTTCTCCTAAGAAAGCAGTGAATCTTAAGGATGAAAATGCCAAAGAATGGAAAGAATATTACTGAGACACTGAATCTCACAACTATGGAATCCACTACGCCTTTGAACTTCTTGCAATGTGAAATAACCAATTATCTTATTGTCAGAATATCTATTTCTTGCAGCCAAAATTATCCCAACTGACATAGTCTATTAGCCTCGCTTTAAGGTAAGAAAACTGAGGCTTGGAGATGTTAAGTAACCAAATCACAGAAGTAGTAATTAGCAAAGTTGGGTTTTGAACACATGTCCATCTGATCTAAAAGCCCAAGATCTTAACCACAAAATGAACTGAACTTTTCTTGTTTCTAAAGATTTTTGTCCACTGACAATCACTTTACCAAAAATCACTTTACTTCACATTAAAAAGTGCTAGACTTGACTTACCATAAAGTTATTGGACCAATTAGATTTTTAGATCTACCAGCCCTGACTCTTACATATTACTCTTTATTTTCATTCAGATACAGATGAACACCCTCAAGAAAGTCAACTCAAGTATAGTCGTTCTCAATTCTTTTTGCATTTTTGGTACACTTTTAAATATTAGAAATTTGGATGTGCATTTGAAGGGTTTAAGTTCTCTCCATCAATCACAAAGCACTGTCTTACTATTGGTAGAACTAGGGACTGGCTTGACATAAATTTGTGATTCTTATCTATTCTTAGCCTTCTGTTGACAATTCTTACCTTTCCTTGGAAGCAAATAACACTCTGCTTTTTACTCCATTACACAACTTGCTCAGTTTATCTGTACCTTATGAGGGAAGTCACTGTAATTAATGTGTTTACCCAGCTCTACCAAAAAATAACCCTTATTCTTAGCCCAAATGTTGGTAGTACACCAGGGAAAGTTTCATGATTGACCTGTTGTGTCAACCACAACACAACAGTCAAGAAACACCCATCTGGTTAAAAATAGAGATTTGTAAATAACTCATTAAAATACAGTCTAAGGGAATTCTGGAAAAGGAGGTCAACACAGAGGATGGAACAATTCATTCTTCCTGGGGGGTTACAAGACAAGGAAAGTTGGGAGGATTGTAGGAGGCAGATTCTAGGTGAAAAGGATATGGGCAAAGTCATGATAACATGCCATTTCTGGCTGTAATCACAGAAAAACAAGTGGACCAGAGAAGCTGGATTTGGCTTTTACTAAAGGGGTCTCAGTCAGTGCATGTCCAACAGTGAGAGGAAAGCTTTGTAAGGATATCAATGAACTTTATGTTAGAAATAATAATTATTTTTTCTAAACCTATAAAACACCCCACACTTTAATGTTTTTATTTATTTTTTTATTAAAAAAATTTTTAATGTTTTATTTATTTCTGAGAGAGAGATACAGTGCAAGCAGAGGGAGGCACAGAATCTGAAACAGGCTCCAGGCTCAGAGCTAGCTGTCAGCACAGAGCCTGAGGTGGGGCTCAAATCCATGAACTGTGAGATAGTGACCTGAGCCGAAGTCAGACGCTTAACCAACTGAGCCACCTAGACGAGGTGCCCCAAATTTTTTTAAACGTTTATGCATTTTTGAGAGAGAGAGAGAGAGAGAGAGAGGGAATCAGCAGGGGAGGGAGAGAGAGAGGGAGAGAGGAGACACAGAATCCGAAGCAGGCTCCGGGCTCTGAGCTGTCAGCACAGAGCCCGATGCAGGGCTCAAACCCACAAACCATGAGCTCATGACCTGAGCCAAAGGCAGGTGCTTAAGCAACTGAGCCCCCCAGGCACTCCAAAACACCCCACACTTTAAAAGAAATTTTAGATATATTATCTAAGTTGGCATTTATAATGACTTTATTATTTGCACTATATTGATGAAGAAACCAAATTTCAGAAAGGTTGGATGTCTTGTTGATGATCATGCAGCAAATATTCAATGTAGACTTTAAGTCAAATGTTCTTTCATTCAGAACAACAGCACCCTCCCCCCTTGAGCATCTCATAAACTAAAGGTTGTATGAAATTAATGTGCAAATTTACATTAATACTAATGAACATAGGAAAATTACTCAGTAAATCAAAGAATTCAGAAACATAGTAATTTTTTTTTTACAAATAGTTTATTGTCAAATTAGTTTCCACAGAACACCCNAATATAGTACTTTTTAAAAATTCTTTCTAGCTTATATTTTCCAAAATTGTGCTTTCTAATTTAAAAATAAAAATTAGGAACATTGTAAGTGAATTTATGATATAAGCAGTGATATTTTTCTAAATTTCAAAATTGTTCCTTATTTTATATATCAATTTCTTGATTATAAAGTTACTTATATTCATTTTATAAAACTTGAGAGAGAAAAGCTTACTTTAATTCAATCATCTATTAGTATTTTAATTCACTTTTTTGTTTCTATGTATGCATGCATGCACACATTCACTTTTTTGTTTCTCTGTATGCATGCATGCACACATGTATGCATGTGTATACCTCGTGAGCCTCCAACTTTTTCTCAGATTGCTCATCCACAGAGGTGGAAGAGTAGACAAGTGGACGATGTGAATTATGTAAAGCACTTCATGCTGGACAAGCCACAAAATAAGTTTGCTAGGATTTCTCTAAGCCTCACTATTGGAGCAAATAGAGGACAGCAAGGAGATCTTGACCTAGTTCAACTGAAGATATCTGAATATTGTTCTAGGAAGGATGGACTCATTTCTTGAATCTAAGACCCAAAGGGCATAACTAGTACTTGCTAGTCCCCATGACCACATCTTAATGTTTTGTGTCTCCTGCCAAAACATATGCAGTCAGAATGTGTTAAGATACAACAGTGATCAATGAAATCTAGGACCCTGAAGTTGCTTATCAGGACTAAGATAGTGATTCGTAGGGAAGTCATAAGCCAGGAGGACATTCTTAGGACCAGAAAAGAGAGAAGACTAATTTGCCTTCTCATTCATGTTCTCAATAAAAGGATAAAATCTTAGAAGAAGACCATCCAAGATGATGTTCTGAAAAACACATGAGCACAACTTGAAATAAACAAGTTAATCCACGAGTCATCTCATCTACCCCATCTGTAAATACAAACCTTCAATCACACTTGAATGGAAATAACTGCTATATATGTCACCCCTCTGTGCTTGTGCCATACTAAGCATCACCTAACTGCAGTTAATAAAGCATCCAGCCCCAGGATCTGGCTCCCATTCATAATGAGTAAAGGGTCCAATCTCTATACTTCGCAGCTAAAATTCCCCTCTCAGGGAGCCTGGGTGGCTCAGTTGGTTAAGCGTTGGACTTCAGCTAGGGTGGTGATCTCGCAGTTTGTGAGTTTGAGCCCTGTGCTGGCTTCAGATTCTCTGTCTCCCTCTCTCTCTGCCCCTCGCCCACTCATGTTCTGTCTCTCTCTGTCTCAAAAATAAAATAAACACTAAAAAAAGTTTAAAATTCCCCTTTAAACAGTGGTTATGAAATAAAACTATTTTCTTGGGGCTTCTCTGTGTTGAGAATGTTCATGTTTTGTAAATGTCAGCTTTGGAAACCTCTGAGTTTCTTCATTCATCTCTACATATATTTTCAATCATTTAAGAAATATGTAGAAATATATTGATCACTCATATATCAAGCCTTGTATGACATACTAGGAGGAACTACAAATTAAAAGAAAGTTTGCGATTTCTGCTTTCAGCAAGCTTGCAGCATGTTAAAATAAACATGAATAGAACAAGAGCCAAGTATATAAATCAGGGGAATGTGTAATTAAATACTTCCTGGTGAGGATACCACTCTGATACAGTAGACGAGGATAGGATCCTGTGAGCTATAGGCAGTTAGTTGTCTAGCAGAAAACATACAGAAGTCAGAACCTAAGTTCAAGTCCTGGCAGCACTATTTTCCAGTTCAGTGACCTTGGGCAACCTCTTTGAGCCTTTGAACTAGATGGCTTTGTCTTCTTCCTGCCATAAAATGCTATAACTTTCCATGACTCATCTTGAGTTACAATGAAGGTGGAATAAACTTTGTATAAGTAGGAGGGAACAAAAGGGCATTTAAGATAGGAACAATGTGAATCTGTAGAGCAATGGATTGTGTCTGGAAGGGAAGACCCTAAGGCGATGACAGCAATGCTTTCTGGATTGAGAGTTAACAAAAATAGACTATTGTCAACACCAGGGCTCCCATTTGCTCTCTTCTCCCAACCCAGGGCCCTCCCTTAATATTACCAGATATCAGAAACCTTACCCAGCCATACCTAGACAGCCATCCACACAGGCAAAAAGAAGAGTTCAGAAGGGCTCTGATCTGAGAAATTCAGCTTTGTCAGGAATCATTTTGGTTTTTTTTTTATAACAGAAACCCATTCAAACTAGTTTAATAAAGAAGGATTTGTTGAAATAATACAGGAGGATCCTATAAGATCTAACCGTAGAATATATCAGGCCTCACATGATCTAGAAGGTCATCATGTTTCTACTCACTCCACTTCACCCTGAGCCACATGGCTTCTTTCTCTGTTGTGTATCCGCTTCATTCTTTTTTTTTTTTTTTTTTTTTTTTTTTTTTTCCCCCCTTGTTTTTTTTTTTTTTT